>NC_073258.2:109131944-109444722 GCF_029289425.2 Pan paniscus
TACTTAGTGTCCTTTCACCTCCCTCTAGCATGCCCCCTCATTTTATCCTGTTAATTCCAGAAAGATCATGTCCTCAGCTGAGTGTTTACTAAGAAGTTAGTTAATAACATCTAAATTTAAAGCATGGGCAGAAAACTCTCCTGGAGACAACAAAAACTTTCTCTTTTGTTCTGGATTACCAGATTCACTGTCTCTGATACGTGAAGGGAAATTTAAAGCATCCAGTTTCTGAGCTCATTAGAGCAGCAGCGCTGTCTTTGCAGTGTCCAGAACACGTTAAGAGATACATTTAGGTAGGGCAAATGCAGCTGTCACCTCAGCTCCTGAACAGAGACTGAAATAGAGAGACGAGGGTTGCCTGAGAAGAGGTAGAATAGGGAAGGACAAGGTACAACCTTCTGTGAGGATGATGGAAAAGCACCAAGAGGCAGGTTTCCTAAGATTTATTTCACCTTAGGCTCCATATCCCACTTTCCTAAGGTGCCTTTACAACTGCACCCACTTTAATCAAAAAATCAGGTCAGGATTTGGTTACAGTAGGTGCTGAAAGGGAGCTAGCACAGAGAGGTGGAGAATTAGAACTGTCATGTAATTGGCTGGGCGCAGTGGCTCACACATGTAATACCAGCACTCTGGAAGGCCGAGGTGGGCGGATCACAAGGTCAGGAGATCGAGACGACCCTGGCTAACACGGTGAAACCCCATCTCTACTAAAAATACAAAAAATTAGCCAGGTGTGGTGATGCACGCCTGTAGTTTCAGCTACTCGGGAGGCTGAGGCAGGAGAATGGCCTAAAACCTGGGAGGTGGAGCTTGCAGTGAACTGAGATGGTGCCACTGAACTCCAGCTTGGGCGACAGAGCGAGATCTCAAAAAAGAAAAAAAAAAGAATTATCATGTAATTCAGAAAACACTGTGATTTTCTTTTCTTTTCTTTCTTTCTTTTTTTTTTTTTTTGAGACAAAATCTCGCTCTTGTCCCCTAGGCTGGAGTGTGATGGCGCGATCTCGGCTCACTGCAACCTTGGCCTCCTGGGTTCAAGAGATTCTCCTGCCTCAGCCTCCCAAGTAGCTGGGATTACAGGTGCCTGCCACCACGCCCGGATAATTTTTGTATTTTTAGTACAGACAGGGTTTCACCATGTTGGCCAGGCTGGTCTCGAACTCCTGACCTCAGGTGATCCACCCACCTCGGCCTCCCAAAGTGACATTGTGATTTTCTAATTATTTGTTCCATTTGAATTATTTTTACTTCTGTCAACCCTGTGCTCCTGAAGTTTTTTGCAGTAGGAGGGTATATACTTCCAACAGTATTTAATACTTATTTTTATAGAGACAAGGTCTCGCTCTGTCTCCCAGGCTGCAGTGCACTGGTGCCATCACGGGTCACTGCAGCCTCAAACTAATGGGCTCAAGTGATCCTCCTGCCTCAGCCTCCTGAATAGATGGGACCACAGGTGCATGCCACCACACCTGGCTAACTTTTTAATTTTTTGTAGAGATGGGGTCTCGGTATTTTGCCCAGGCTGGTCTTGAACTCTTGGGCTCAAGTGATCCACCTACCTTGGCTTCCCAAAGTGCTGGGATTATAGGCGTGAGCCACTGCACTTGGCCTATCCAACAGTATTTAATTACAATCAGACGTTGTGTCTGAATTTGGCTCCTTCTCACTACTGCTACCCCTTGGTGCTCTGCGAACTTTCTTCAATGGCCTTCAATAGGATACTGCTGGGTGACTTAAATGAAAGGATGCAGGACAAGAGCAGGTGGTGTAAACTCCTTCCACAATCTCTCAGTAGGCAATTCAGTTTGGTTTGACCTTAAATTTTAGCAGACTTTGTGCTTTCAGTGGTTGCTCAGGAGCACTATAAAGACTCATCCTGCTTGCTTGGATTTATACACAGAAAAGACTTTCATTCCACCTTCAAGAAACCAAGATAAAAGACCTTGATCGATAGTGTGCTGAGCCCTGACAATCTGGGGCACAAACACTTACCATAGCTAGGCCCCATCACTGTCCCTGCTTTATCCAAGATTAGCACATGACTTTTATTCCATTATTTTAAAAAGAACTTCTCATAAAGAACATACCAGCAGTAATTGATAAGAAATCTAAGTTTTACAAAAATCTAAGTTTTACAGACATAGAAGCAAGTCTGATGAAAGCATTACCATGCTGTTTATATCACAGAGCTCATCTTTCTCACGAAGAAATTTGTAGAAATTTTTAGATAATAGTTATCAAGTCTGTGTGCAGTCTACAATGAATCCATTTGTTAAATTACAAATTTAACACTTTAAGAGCTCAGAAAAAGTCCCTAGCCAGAGAGGTCACAAAACTACATATCTTAGAAATCAAAGGAGCAGCTTCAGATATAGAAACTATCCGTAACAGACATAAGCACAGAGCTCTCCCCAACAGAATATCAGGAAATTATTTAATATTTTCTAGCTGGTGATTGCTTAATAGGTATGTCAAAATTCACTTGCTGTTTGAAAAACATGATGATCCTGGAAGAGGAACATCTGAATATCCATTAGGATGAATGCCAGCAAAAGCCACGGTAGCTGTCCTGTGGCATTGTGCATAACTCCGTGATGGTGATGTGGGGATTGTTCTGGGTTCTAAACATCTGCAGCAACATAGCTCTGGATACAGGAATTTGCAACAGTACTCATTAGTGTGTTTGAGTCCACTAGTGAAACTGGCTCTATCCATTCTTCCAAATGATAATAACAATGTTCAGTTAATAGTTGCAGTACGCATCTGAAGATGGACATGGTTTCATCTCAGGAGAGCATCGGTCTGTCATAACGGACTAGCACAAAAGCCTTTGGGGAGAAACTGGTTGTTATCACTAAATATCAGTGTTCAAGGCATTTATGCCATTCTAACTGTCCAACTGTAGAAAAATGTCCATAGACGTTGAAGGATACAAGGCATTTATGCCATTCTAACTGTCCAACTGTAGAAAAATGTCCATAGACGTTGAAGGATACTTTCCAAGGAATTAGGGGTGACCAATTCTCTAGAGGGGACAAATGTCAGACTTTTAAATTTTCATCAAACAAGGTGGCACCAAGCCAGTTACAAATATCTAGAGGTCTACAAAGGTCAAACGGGGAAGTAGACTGTGGAGACCATAAATGTGCTGGAAAGAAGGGGCTTATGCCTAATGTCTGCAGTTAGCTAGGGGAAGGCCTTTGCAAAGTTTGGTCTTACTGAGATAATCAGCGCTTGTGGCCAAGTAGTGCTACTGAAATATACCCAGATAATCACACTTGAAATTTCATCTGAAATTTTTGTTGTTCAAGGCTCAATGTAAAACCTTGCTAAGAGTCCATGTTGGTACAAAATTATGAGTATCCTCAACTCAGAAGATAAACTGATAGAAATTATACATAACTTGGAAGCAAGGTATTTGCATTTTTTAATGGAAATTTTCAGTTGCTCTTATCATCTGAAAGCTAGGTATATCCATCCCACTCCTATATGCTATGAAGAAATTGCTTCAAGTCTTACTGGTTTATCCTGGGTTTTTTTGTTTTGCTCTGTTTTGTTCTGAGACAGAGCCTCGCTCTGTCACCCAGGCTTGAGTGCAGTGGCGCGATCTCAGCTCACTGCAAGCTTTGCCTCCCAATGGCGTGAATCGTGGGTTCACACCATTCTCCTGCCTCGGCCTCCCAAGTAGCTAGGACTACAGGCGCCCACCACCATGCCTGGCTAATTTTTTATATTTTTAGTAGAGACAGGGTTTCACTGTGTTAAGCAGGATGGTCTCGATCTCCTGACCTCAAGATCCGCCCTCCTCGGCCTCCCAAAGCGCTGGGATTACAGGCATGAGCCACCTCGCCTGGCTGTTTTTTTTTTTATTTATTTTATTTTTTATTTATTTTTATTTTTTTTTGAGATGGAGTCTCGCTCTGTTGCCCAGGCTGGAGTGCAGTGGCGCGATCTCGGCTCACTGCAACCTCCACCTCCTGGGTTCACGCCATTCTCCTGTCTCAGCCTCCCTAGTAGCTGGGACTACAGGTGCCTGCCAATTTTTGGTGGGTTAATTTTTGTATTTTTAGTGGAGACGGGGTTTCACCGTGTTAGCCAGGATAGTCTCGATCTCCCGACCTCATGATCCACCCGCCTCAGCCTCCCAAAGTGCTGGGATTACAGGCGTGAGCCACCGCACCCAGCCTGTTTTTTGTTTTTTAAAGGGAAGCCATTAAGACTTCACCTACTATCACTTAGCGGATGATGGCGGGGAAAGTCTTATGTGGACCGAGATGCCTATTTTTTTCTTCCCTTTGAACTCAATAGTTTTATTCTTTTTATATTCCAGTAATGACAGAATATAGAATATCTGGTATCAATTTTTTGTACTTGTTTGCCAGCCCTTAGCTTGAATCAGCCAATGGTACAAGGGAAAGGCAGAGCAGGATTTCAAAAGCTCACCTGAGAAAATTCTCTATCCAGTCCTGGGAAACTCATTAAAAATGGACCTCTCCTACCTCTCTTTCCCTTTCTTTCCTCTCTTTTCCACTCAGCAATTTTTACTCTTAGGAAGAAAAGTAAAAGCAAGGCATTGCAGCTCCTTTGTTTGGCTGTCATTTCTTGCATCATTATTACCATCTGCATTTGTTCAGTGTCCCAGAAACTACAGACATGCTGTCTATAGGGAATCTCAGGACTCAGGTCTGCACAAAATATTGGGGTTATTGAATCATAGCAATTTCTTCTTATTTAAAAATATTTTAAAGCATCTACTACGGACACTTAGTCCTTTATTTTTTATCTTTTCCTTATTATTTTCTGATCTATCCTTCTCATCAGTATCTTCTTTCTTTTATTCTTGTTTTGATTTTCATTTGTCTTGATCATTCTTCTCCCTTTTTCTTCATTTATCTTTCCTTGCATCATTATTCTCTCCCCTGCTTCCTCTGGCTTCTTTTTTTCATGTTCTATTGTTCAATGACCATTAACTTGATTTTTCCTACCCCATTTTCTTATCTCACTTTTACTGATTTCTTCTGTTTTCTTACATTTCTTTACTTACACTATCTTCATTTAAATTTTTCTGCCTCTTCATACGGTATCCACATTCTTTATTGTAGTTGAGTAAATATTGAACATTTTAAGCAGCTTTATTGAGGTATATAATTCATATGCCATACAATTCCCCCATTTAAAGTATAGTATCCAGTGGCTTTTAGTATAATATTAGCAGAGTTGTGGATCCACCACCACAATGAATTTTCTTTTCTTTTTTTTTGAGACAGAGTTTCACTCGTTGCCCAGGCTGGAGTGCAATGGCACGATCTCAGCTCACTGCAACCTCCACTTCCCAGATTCAAGTGATTCTCCTGCCTCAGCCTCCTGATACCTGGGATTACAGGTGCCCGCCACCATGCCTGACTAATTTTTGTATTTTTAGTAGAGACAGGGTTTCACCATGTTGATCAGGCTGGTCTTGAACTCCTGACCTCAAACAGTCCACCCGCCTTGACCTCCCAAAGAGCTGGGATTACAGGCATGAGCCACCGTGCCTGGCCCACAATGAATTTTCAATCATTTTCATTGCCTCAAAAAGAGACCCTGCACCCCATAGCCACCACCACCCCCTCCCCCCAGTTAATTCTCCACCCCCAGGAAACCACTAATCTATTTTCTGTCTCTATAGGTTTGCCTATTCTGGGTATTTCCTATAAATAAAATAACACATGATCCTTTGTGATTGGCTTCTTTCACTTAGCAGATTCATCAATATTATGGCATAAATCAGAACTTAATTTCTTTCTTTTTTTTTAAATAGAGGCGCTGTCTCACTATGTTTCCCAGGCTGGTCTCAAATTCCTGGGCTCAAGCAATCCTCCCATCTCGGCCTCCAAAAATGCTGGGATTACAGACGTGAGCCACTACACTTGGCTTTGTGTGTGTGTGTGTGTGTGTGTGTGTGTCTCGCTCTGTCACCCAGACTGGAGTACAGTGGTGTGATCATGGCTCACTACAGCATCTACGTCCTGGCTCAAGAGAACCTCTTACCTCAGCCTCCTGAGTAGCTGGGACTACAGTTATGCACCAGCAGGCCTGGGATAATTATTGATTTTTTGTAGAGATGGGGTCTCGCTATGTTGCCCAGACTAGTCTCAAAATCCTGGGCTCAAGCAATCTGCTTGGTCTCCCAAAGTGCTGGGATTACAGGCATGAGCCACCATGCCCAGCCCACTAATTTTTATTGTGGAATAATATTCTATTGGATAGATCTACCATATTTCATTTAGCCATTCGTCAGCTCATGGACATTTGGGGTGTTTCTGCTTTTTTGCTATTATGATAATGCTGCTATGAACATTCATGAACAGGTTTTTGTGTGGACATGTATTTCCCCTTCTCTTGGGTATATATCTAGGAGTGGAGCTGCTGGATCACATGTCAGCTCTATGTTTAACCACTTGAGGAACTGCCAGATTCTTTTCCAAAGTGGCTGCACCATTGCACATTCCCGCTAGCAGTGTATGAGTTCCAATTTCTCCACATTCTTGCAAACACTTGTTATTATCTGTCTTCTTAATTATAGCTATCCTAGTAGGTGTGAAGTGGTATCTCATTATGGTTTTGATTGCATTTCCTTAATGGGGCTACATTAAATATTCTAAAATTTCCCCCACACAAGAAATCTTAAAAATGTTTTCTAAGGGCCATAGTACATCACTGAAAACTTATAACGTTTTAGTGTCTCATACAGAAAGGTTAGGGAATATAGATGAAAGAAAACCTTTGTATTATTAATTTCATGCTCTTAGCCTTTTTTCTAAATCCCAAAGTAAGAAGCAAAGCAGACTAAAGCATAAGAATAAAGTCTAAGAATAAAGAGCCCTAAGTCTAATTTTCTGTTTACTATTTTTGGATCATTCATTTTCTTACCCCTCATGTCTTCTTCTGTTCTTTCTAGACAAATAATAGATACTCGGGGTTTTTTTTTCTTTGAAGATTGTTTGTGGCCCCAAGATTCAACAAGGAAATAGGAAATGTTAGAAAAAAACTATGATGACTGCCCTTGTTCCCCAAGAATAGCAACATGTACTTACTCATCAAAGTTCAGTGTATTTGTCCAGTTCAGCACTTCATCCACTTCCCATTCCATCACAGAATCTATCCCCCCATCTTCAAAAGCTCTAATCAGCCCCTTTGTTGCAGTGTGAATTAGTCCTAGAGTTTCATGATGTGTTGACTTAGCCTCCAGACTTCCTGAGTAGTACCTAAATAGGCGAAAGGGAAAGAGAAGTAAATCTTTTGAAATAGGAGATTACAAGTAGATACAGGCAATATATATTGTTGCTATTTACATATTAAAACTATCTGCATATTGAATAAAGTTTTCATTCCTATATAACTCAGATGCATCTAAACCAAGATCTATGTGATGGAATCTTCTGGGGGAAAAAGCAACTTAACCACACTAACTTAAAATCACCCCTCAATAAGTTGCATTTTTATGATACGAAGAAAAACTAAGTTATTAAATTGTTGAATCTTAGAATTATAGAGTGGAAAGGGTCTTAGAAACCAAATAACTAACCTACTCATTTTTATAGGTGAGGAAATAAATCTTTGAGGAGTTAAGTAAATTTTACAAAATCAAGAGGCTAATAGCAGATAAAGAGGGAAGGAAAGTGAAAAAAGGAAAGAGAGGAAGAGGTAAAGGGAAAACAGATACCTTTTCTTTGTGCCAGGTACTTTTCATACAGTCTTATTTAATTCTTTTTAAAAAGACACAGTCAGGCCCAGCACAGAGGCTCATGCCTATAATCACAGAACTTGGGAGGCCAACATGGGTGGATCACGAAGTCAGGAGTTCGAGACCAGTCTGGCCAACATGGTGAAACCCCGTCTCTACTAAAAATACAAAAATTAGCTGGGCATGGTGGCGGGCCCCTGTAATCCCAGCTACTTGGGAGGCTGAGGCAGGAGAATCGCTAGAACCTGGGAGGTGGAGGTTGCAGCGAGCCGAGATCATGAAACTGCACTCCAGCCTGGGCGACAGAGCAAGACTCCATCTCAAAAAAAAAAAAAAAAAAAGACACAGCCATTTGTGGCAGCTATTTTTATTCCCCTTTTAGAGATAAAGAAACTGAGACCTGGAGAAGTTAAAATGTCATTCAAAGCTGGGCACAGTGGCTCAAGCCTGTAATCCCAACACTTTTGGAGACTGAGGCAGGAGGATCATTTGAGGCCAGGAGTTTGAGACCAGCCTGGGCAACAGAGAGATCCTCATCTCAATTAATAATTTTAAAAATGTTTAAAGAAATTGTTCAAGATCATGTAGCAGTAAATACTTACGAGAGCCAGTATTCAGACCCTTAGTCTTAAATTCTGCCTCCTTCTGCAGCACTGCCTGTCTTAATCTGAGCACATAAAATAATACATTCACTGATAATGAGCTGAGTAACTAGAGAGAAGTTAGTAGTCCTTACCAAGATCATCAAACCTTTTTTTGGTATTTATTTTAAGATCTACATTGGTAGCCATTTTAAAGGGTCACCTATTATGAAGTTGTATTCATTTATTAGTTCAACACTCATTGATTAGGAAACAGCATAGTGGTGATATGGAGCAAGACTTTGGTATCGAATTATCTGGATGTGAATCTTGGTTCTGTGTTACATAATCTGCTAAATAACCTAGCCTTTCTGGGCCTCACTGACCTCTTCCTTAAAATGGTAATCAGGGCCAGGTGTGGTAGCTCATGCCTATAATCCCAGCACTTTGGGAGGGTAAGGCAGGAGGATCACTTGAAGCCAGAAGTTTAAGAACATACTGGACAACACAGTGAGACCCCATCTCTACAAACAATAAAAAACATAGCCAAGCACAGTGGCACATGCCTGTAGTCCCAGCTACTGGGGAGGCGGAGGTGGGAGAATTGTTTGAGCCCAGAAGTTCAAGGCTGTGGTCAGCTATGATAGCACTACTGCACTCCAGCCTGGGTAACAGAGTGAGACCTTATCTCTTAAAAAAAAAAAAAAAAAAAGATCATAACACTACTTCCTCCTAGCATTCTTGAGAGGTTTAGAAGCATAAATCCATGTGGGATGGGCATGGATGGTGGCTCATGCCTGCAATCCCAGCACTTCGGGAGACTGAGGCGGGAGACTCCCTTGAATCCAGGAGTTCAAGACCAGCCTGGGTAAAATAGGGACAACCTGTCTCTACAATTTTTTTTTTTTTTGAGACAGAGTTGCTCTGTCTCCCAGGCTGGAGTGCAGTGATGTGATCTCGGCTCACTGCAACCTCCGCCTCCCGGGTTCAAGCAATTCTCCTGCCTCAGCCTCCCAAGTAGCTGGGACTACAGCCCACCACGCCCAGCTAATTTTTGTATTTTTAGTAGAGATGAGGTTTCACCATATTGGCCAGGCTGGTCTTGAACTCCTGACCTCGTGATCTGCCCGCCTCAGCCTCCCAAAGTGGTGTGATTACAGGCGTGAGCCACTGCGCCCAGCCCAAATTTTTTTTTTTTTTTTTGAGATGGAATCTCGCTCTATTGCCCAAGCTGGAGTGCAGTGGCGCCATCTCGGCTCACTGCAAGCTCCGCCTCCCGGGTTCACGCCAGTCTCCTGTCTCAGCCTCCCGAGTAGCTGGGACTACAGGCGCCTGCCACCACGCCCGGCTAATTTTTTGTATTTTTTAGTAGAGACGGGATTTCACTGTGCGAGCCAGGATGGTCTCGATCTCCAGACCTCGTGATCTGCCTGCCTCGGCCTCACAAAGTGCTGGGATTACAGGCGTGAGCCACCGCGCCCAGCCGAAATTTTTTAAAATAATAATAATAAAAAAAGAAGTGTAAATCTATGTAAAGCATTTAGAACAATGACTGGTACACAGTAAGCATTCATAGGCTGACACTGTTATCGGGTGGCAGGGCTATAACAGTGAGAAGATACATCCTTGCCCTCATGAAATTCTGACTTCATCAGATTTTAAACGGATAATGATCCATGAGAGCAAATGCTCTGTTGCCCAGGCTGGAGTGCAGTGGCACGATCTTGGCTCACTGTAACCTCTGCCTCCTGGGTTCAAGCAGTTCTCCTGCCTCAGCCTTTCAACTAGCTGGGATCACAGGAGCACACCACCAGGCTTAGCTAATTTTTGTATTTTTAGTAGAGATGGGGTTTCACCATGTTGGCCAGGCTGGTCTCAAACTCCTGACCTCAAGTGATCTGCCCACCTGCACCTCCCAAAGTGCTGGGATTACAGGTATGAGCCACTGTGCCTGACCTCTTATTTTTCAACAGTGATATATAATTCAGATATCTTTTTTCTCTTATTAAGGAAGTATAAAATGCACTTTGTTTTCAAGAGAGTCATAGTAATTGTTCACATAATTTAATTCTCAGGTTTTGAACTCTTTTAAAATGTTACTATTGGCCGGTTGCAGTGGCTTATGCCTGTAATCCCAGCACTTTGGGAGGCCAAGGCGGGCGGATCACGAGGTCAGGAGATTGAGACCATCCTGGCTAACACAGTGAAATTCCGTCTCTACTAAAAATACAAAAAAAATTAGCTGGGCATGGTGGCGGGTGCCTGTAGTCCCAGCTACTAGGGAGGCTGAGGCGGGAGAATGGCGTGAACCTGGGAGGCGGAGCTTGCAGTGAGCTGAGATGGCGCCACTGCACTCCAGCCTGGGCAACAGAGCAAGACTCCGTCTCAAAATAAATAAATAAATAAATAAATAAATAAATAAATAAAATAAATGAAATAAAATAAATTAGTTACTATTATAATTAAATGGTATAAATATTGATAAAATAACAGGTTTGCAAGTAGAAAGTGTTTCAAATATAGTGATCAGAAATAAAAGATCACTTTATAAACATAATTTGTTTTATAAACAAACTAATGATCTTTTAAAAAGACCTAAAATTGGCTAGGGTGGTGGCTCACGCCTGTAATCCCAGAACTTTGAGAGGCAAAGGTGGGCAGGTCACGTGAGGTCAGGAGTTTGAGGCTGGCCTGGCCAACATGGTGAAACCCAGGCCCTACTAAAAATACAAAAATTAGCTGGGCATGGTGGCGTGTAGCTATAGTTCCAGGCACTCAGGAGGCTAAGGCAGGAGAATGCTTGAACCCGGAGGCAGAGGTTGCAGTGAGCTGACATGGTGCCAGTGTACTCCAGCCTGGGCAGCAAAGCAAGACTCTTTCTCAAAAAAAAAAAAAAAAAAAAGACATAAAATTTGTCTTCGTAGGTAATTTTGCAATATATTTTTAGTTGTATTCACCTTAACATGATCTTATATTCTTTCTAAACTAGGAAATTTAGAGGGAAAGAATATTATAAGAAATGTTTGTCTAAATGTCACAACAGAGAGAGAAGTTAAAACAACAAAGACCTAGGAAGAATCAAAGCTTAAGTTGCAAAGGAGGTTGAGGAAAGCTAAGATCTATAGGACACAGGAAGGGACTAGATTTAAAAGCCAGAATTCTTTTAGTAAGATAGGGGTAAAAAATAAAAATTTTGTTGATTTTGTTCATTATTGATTCTCAGCAACAGTCAGAATGAAGAGTGTTTAAATGCCATAAATGAACAAAGCACATGAAGTAAAATTTCTCATTCACCCCCTGCAACTCTATGAAAAGGAAATGTAACACCCAGTCATAAGAAAGCATTCATTCATTTATTTATTCTATAAGCAACATATATTCATTAAACATGAACTAAGTCTGAGATCCTGTGCTAATAAATAGAACAGAGTCTCTGCTCTGTAGGGACTCAAAGTTTAGTGGAGGTGGCAGACAAATACACAGTCAATTGCAAAAATGTGACCACTGAGTATATAAAAGATCCATGGGGCACATCAAAAGGAAGTACCTAATTGTGTCTAGGTATGTAAGGGAAGGTTTCAGAAGGAGCTATTTGGGCCAAGTATCAAAAGATGAAGATGTTGTTGCCATGCAGCTGAGCACCCTAGGGAGAGGAAATATCATGGGAGGTGTAGGTAACGGGGAGCCCTTAACATATTTTAAGTAAAGAAATTATTTCTGTCTTAGAAACATCAGTTTAGTGTTTATACAGAGAAGACGAAGGGACTAGAGACCAGGAAACTAATTAGAAGGTAGATGAAAAATGATGAGACATTACAGTGGAGAATGAAAGAAAAGATCAGATTTGGGAGATATTTTGGAAGTGGAATTAATAGGACTTGATGACAGATTACATGTAGGCAATAAAAGAGTGATAAATCTAGGATAAGCCCTCTGTTTCTGGCTTGGATGACTGGCTAAATGCAGTGTCATAAGCTCAGACCAGAAGAAATACTGAGAAGAAACAACTTTTGTGATGCGGAAGATTAGAAATTCAGTTTTGGAACTGTTGAGTTTGATATAGAAATGCCCACATAATTAGAAATACAGAGCTCAGTTATGGATGACGATTGTGTTGAGGGTAAATAAACACAGGAAAGAAGAAGTAAAATGCATATTATTCTTCATGTGCATTGGCTTATCACCAGATGCTGTTTCCCAGCTAGTAATGTGACGGTGCTTCAGCAAGTCACGCCACCATTCTGTCAAAGCCAGCTGTTTCTAGGTGATGGCACATATGGTAGGTGAATTTTGTTGTTCTCAGCCTGTAACCACACTTCCTTTGCTGTTAATAGGTCCCCTATTAGAGGCAATGTTGTATGAAATAAAATGATGACGATGGATAACGCATTCTGTTATGAGAGGTGTTGTTGCCAGAAGTAATGCAGGCAGAGAAATAAAATTAATATCCAGAATATTTGTCTATCACTGTGAGGACAAATGGATGCCTCCTCTATTATGGGAATGGTCTATTTTAATCAGCCTGTCACCAACTAGCCAGCATATCTCATTACCGGGGGCAAAGCAATGGCCTTTGCTATACAGTCAGCTGTGACTGTAGCCAGAACAACTTTGGTGAGGGGAAGACCAAGTTGTTGAGTCTATATAGGGCCTCCATCCCTGTAATCCTAGCCACTTTGGACAAGACTCCATGGTGCAACCACTGAGGTGCCGGGGGAAAAAATGACATTCACAGGATGGATCATCTTGTCCATCTGATTACCAAGAGCTGTCTGCCTCATATAAGCCCTTTGGAGGGCATTCACATGGGACAAAAATATATTTTGTATCCATTCTGAGTATACCTCTACCCTGACCTATACTCACCAATTTTCCAATTTTATTCTTTGCAAATGTTGATCAGCTGGGAAACTATAAATGTTGGTCAGCACAGTCAATGAGATCCCTACCTCAGGCTTTTTCCCCTTCAAATGAAGTGGAAAACCAAACATACCACAAGTTGTGCCCACTGGAAGGATATCTTTTGATCATTTTCTGGGCCAACCGAGGAATTGAAATCATTAACTGTCCATTTTTAGATGATGCAGCATCCTGTATAGATCCAACTTATTCCTCCAACATATTCCCCCCTGTTAACTTGTCATGGGGACTCCCTATGAAGCCAAAGGTATGGAGATGATGTGGAGGCAATGCAGCGTAAGTAGTGGTTGCAGGAGTATGAGCCACCTGCTCATGCAGCTTACTTGGGCCTTCTGGACCTTCTCAGATTCATTCCCATACAGACCACATTTATTTTACACTAAAACAGTGCTACGTACTCTCAATTTTATGGTTTAATTGATTAGATAAATCCCAGGTCAGTCCATGATCATAGCACTTGGTATCTTATTGTCAAGCAACCAGTCTCTACCAGGACCAATTGCAAATCTGGAACAGATTTTCAAATGGAATATAGCTTCTGGCAGAGGAAGGAATTCACTGCCTTCTTCCTAAACCCTAGAGGTCTGTGCTGCGATTCTCCCATTAGGTCTCTTTAGAGACTCTACAGTTTTTCACTACCATGGACATTTCTAATGCTGTTGGGACTGCTGGGCCATAAAGCCCAAGTTGTAAGGCAGCTTGACCACATTGTGGATCTGCTACACAACTCTTTCTTGCTCCATGTCCCATTGAAGCCAGCTTGTTTATTAGATCACCTAGTAAAGGGGTTGGAGCAGCATGCCCAAAATATGTCATACATTAGCTCTCAAATCGAGAGAGGGCCTCTAAGTGTTGTGCTTCTTCAGGATGGATGGTACAAGGTACAGTAACTTGTCTCTCATTTTTGAAAGGATATCTCAAATGTCTTTAAGCTTCAATTATATGCCAGATCCTTAACTTTTTGCGAAGTTTATCTGCCTCCTTTTAGTGTGCATTTGTCCTACTAAGCCACCAAGGAGCTGTTATTTTCTGCTCACCACATCCAATCAAGGTAAGGTCATCAATGTAATGGACAGGCATAATGTTCTATGGAAACAGATGCACAAGCCCCTGGGGACAAGAGCAAGAAGGGTGATGTATCTTCGGGAACAACATGTAAAAACACACTGTTCTTTCCATGAAAATACAGACTGCTTCTCCTGTTGCTTAGTGATTGGGATGGGAAAGAACACATTTGCCAGGTCAGTTGCAGCATACCAGGTGCCAGGGGCTGTGTTGATTTGCTCTGTTGAAGAAGCCACATCTGGAAGCCTCGCTGCAATTGTGCCATCAGCTGACCTCTACCACTTCAAAGTTCCATTAGTCCCAGTGAACTAAAGGAACCATTTCCATCACAGCTTTCCCCACTGTCATCTCCAGCCTTGTAAAGGACAGCCACCACAGAGTTCATCAAGAAATATGCTGCTCCTGGGCCAGACGTGGCGGCTCACGCCTGTAATCCCAGCACTTTGGGAGGCCGAGGCAGGCAGATCACAAGGTCAGGAGTTCAAGACCAGCCTGGCCAATATGTTGAAACCCTGCCTCTACTAAAAATACAAAAAAAAATTAGCCAGGCATGGTGGCACATGCCTGTTATCCCAGCTACTCGGCAGGCTGAGACAGGAGAATTGCTTGAACCTGGGAGGCAGAGGTTGCAGTGAGCCGAGATTGCGCCACTGCACTCCAGCCTGGGTGACAGAGTGAGACTCCGTCTCAAAGAAAAAAAAAAAAGAGAAAGAAATATGCTGCTCCCCTCGTTCCCCTCACCAAGCTATTACTTCATAGCTTGATGAAAAAGGTATCTCCTGGGACTTCCTGGGGTGATGGCTAGACGGTGGTTTAGTAGATTGCACATAACAGAAACAAACACACAATTCCCTGAACTTTTAGAAATCCTTTTTCTAATGGAATAGGAATTAAAAAAAAAAAAAAAAGAATGTGTAAACAGAAACTCAGCTGTACGTAAGAAACCCCAACTCCCCCTAAGAAGGAGAAAGAGCTGGAGTCCTTTAAAAATTAACTGCCTGTTTTTCTGTGGCTAGTGAGCCTTATCTCTGCTTCTTTCCCAGGCATTGTGAAGACCCTGTTTCTCTAGCTGTGCAGCTGCAAGGTCACTAGACAGATAAACTCAAGTCATAAAACATGTTTTCCTTGAAAAGTAAGAAACGATGTAATGCACGTCTCAATTAATTGAATAACTATCTTTGCTTCTTGCTTCTGTAATATGCTTCCCCCTGCACAGATCTCCCCCAACCCCATGAAATGCTTAAAAGGTAACTTAACTCTTTGTTCAGGGCTCAGTCCTTTGGATGTTAATCCGACTGGGCCAGTACACCTAAAATAACAAATATCCTCCTCAACCCCATCGGTCTCTCTGATTCCTTATCAATCCTGCTACACTACAGTATACCAGAGAAGTTCCAGCATTTTGCAAAGGTAGAACTTTGGTTGGCTCTACCTAAATCAGGCTTTGATTAGCTAACTTAACAGACCATTAACATAATTTCTGGCCAAAGCATTAAATCCACAATCCCAGGTGAGTATGGCCATATCAGTAAGTTCGGCCCAGCCAACTCTCGATCTAACAACCTTAGAATCCACCCTCACACAATGCTTCTGAGATTCCTGGCAATCTTCTGGTAACTCTTCTGGTTTATAAACTATCTCCTCTTGGAGTGGACCTTGTACCTCTGTCTGGGCTGTCCTGAAATACAAATCTCATTGTGAGCTAAAGGCAATGAGAAATAGTAGAGGGGGAATCCTGAGGAGAATCAGCTTAAGTGTGTGTGGCAACTATGCCAGTGCAGTCACTGAAAGGCTTTTATGCAGAAAAGGGCTGCTTCCCTCAAAAGGGAGAGCAAGGGTTCCCTACACCAACAAGGCACTTTGGAAGTTCAAGATTCTTAGCCTTGTGTATGTTTGCCCAAATGTCCTAATCCCAGGCCTCAGAGTTCTACTTCTTCCCCACTAGTGCCCTTATCTTAGTGCAAAAGACCTGGCAGAGTTAAGCATTTGGTAGTACTGTAGGCATTGTAACCCTGTGACCCTTGCAATGGAACCCAGGGTTGCCCTCAACCCATGCTGTGACTATGAGATAAAGGACCACTTCAGAGCTGCCAGGGAGGTCTTCTGATTTTCTGCACAGGTTTTTAATTTTTTTTTTTTTTTACTATTTTATTGAGGTATGGTTGATGTACAATAAACTACACACATTTAAATTGTACAATGTACAGTTTTGACATGTCTATATACTTGTAAATCCATCACTACAATAAAAAATAAATCTATCCATCACTCTCTGACGTTTCCTTGTACTCCTTTGGAATCCCTCTCTTTTTCCTCTTTCCTATCTCCAGACAACTACAGATCTGCTTTGTGTCACTTCAGATTTGTGTCTTCTAGAATTGTATGTGAATGGAATCATACAGTATGTATTCTTTTTTGACAGATTTATTTCACTCGGCATTATTTTGAGGTTCGTCCATGTCATTCTGTGTATCAGTAGTTCATTCTGTTGTACTGCTGCGTAGTATTCCTTTGTGTAGATATCCTACCACTTGCTTATCCATTCACCTGCTGATGCACATTTGTGCTGTTTCTGGTTTTTCGCTATTACAATGACAAATAAACCAGCTATGAACATTCACATACAATCTTTCTGTGGACATGTTTTTATTTCTCTTGGGTAAGCATGTAGGGGTGGAATGACTAGGTAGAATATTTGGTGTGTTTACTTGTTTAAAAAAAAAACTTGTCAAACCGTTTTCTGAAGTACACATTCTAATTTGCATTTGCTCCATATCCTTGCCAACAATTGGCATGACAGACTATTTCAGTCATTCTAGTGGGTGTGTAGGGGTATCTCATTATCATTTTAGTTAGCACTTCTCTAATGATTAATCATAGTCACTGGTTGAGTTATGCTAATTTGCTATGTATGTATCTTCACTGATGGAGTGTTTATTCAAATTTTTTGCCCACTTTAAAATGTGATTGTTTGAGAGGTTTTTTTTTTCTTTTTACATATTCTTGATTCAAGAACTTTGTCAGATATATACTTTGCAAATGTTTTATCCCGGTCTATGGCTTTTAATTTTGATAAAGTAAAATTTAAAATTGTTTCTTTTATAGTTCCTGACTTCTACGTCCTCTTTAAAAAATCTTGGCCAGAACAAAAGGCACTAAGATTTTCTCCTTCAATTACTTTTAGATGCTTTATGGTTTTTGCTCTTATATTTAGATCTATAATCTCTTTTCAGTTAATTTTACACATGCTGTAAGATAACACTCAAGTTTCATTTTTCTGCATTTGAAAATCCAATTTGTTGAAAAGACTATTTTTTCCCAATTAAGTTCCCTTGGCACCTCTGTTGAAAATTAATTAACAATATACATGGGGGTTTATTTATTTATTTTTTTGAGACGGAGTCTCGCTCTGTCACCCAGGCTGGATAGTGCGAGGATAGCAGTGGCTGGGGGGAAAGGCTGACTGATTCCAAGGAATGAGTCATCTTGCTCACCTGATTATTAAGATTCTTCTCTGTTGAGATTGTTCTTTGGTGAGCATTCACATAGGACACAAGCATCTTCTCACTTGGTGCCCATCTGGAGAAGTCTGCACATACCTCTTCCCCAGACCACTTGTCACCAATTTTCTAACCATGTTCTTTCCAAATCCCTGACCATCCAGTCAAACCATCCATCAATCACCATCCATCTATAGATCTATACTTCTGGCCATCTTTTCTTCCAGGCACAATATACAACCAGGTATGCTACTTGAGGTTCTGTCCCAGTAGAAGGATTTCCCTTCCCCTCTGTACTGCAAGTGAAGCTGTAATGTATATGGAACTTCCTGTGAGTCCCACCTTTTACTTGACCCCCTTAGGCCTGTTAGGACTTGAGTTTGACCAATGGAATGCAAAATAAATGTTGCTGTGACTTCCAAGATCAGGCCTTAAAAAGCCTTGTAACTTCCACTTTCTGTCTTTGATACTTTTTTGTGTGTTTGTTTCGAGACGGAGTCTCACTCTGTTGCCCAGGCTGGAGTGCAGTGGTGCGATCTCTGCTCACTGCAAGCTCCGCCTCCTGGGTTCACGCCATTCTCCTGCCTCAGCCTCCCGAGTAGCTGGGACTACAGGCGCCTGCCACCACGCCCGGCTAATTTTTTCTTTTCTTTTTTTTTTTTTTTTTTTTGGATTTTTAACTAGAGACGGGGTTTCACCATGTTAGCCAGGATGGTCTCGATCTCCTGATCTCGTGATCTGCCTGCCTCAGCCTCCCAAAGTGCTGGGATTACAGGCATGAGCCACCGCGACTGGCCACATGGGGGTTTATTTCACAATTCCATATTCTGTTCCATTGACCTATATTTCTGTCTATATGCCAATACCACAATGTCACGATTACAGTAGCTTTATAAGTCTTGAAATCAGGTAGTATAGTTCTCCAATGTTGGGATTCGGTCAGGCTGCTGGGAAAAATATTAGTTATGATGGCCACAAAACCTTTTTGGAAGGCCTGAGGGTTTTCACATGACCTCGGTAACAGACCGGGCCAAAGGCGGCCTGGTCCCATTACCTTTAGTTAAAAAGATTAAAGTAGTAAACAACGGGATGTGGCGAAGTTTTACCTAGTTAGCTTGTTTACTCATGCGGTCTTAAGACAAGGCTTTGATGTGTGCTTTTTACTCGGGAAGTCCACAATGTCAGTTAGCCTCTAATGGCGTTCACTCAAGCTTTTGTTAACTAATCTTAATGAATAAATATGAGTCTCCCTAGCTGATTGGGGCCAGCTGCAGTGACAAGCCTCTCTTGGTGTGTAGGCGGTTGGACACTCAGCAGGACTGGCAAAACAGAATATCTGTGTGTCAGTGTGCGTTTTATTCATCCGTCGTTTGGGTCAGGGTCTGCGGGCAGACCCCCTGCAGCTAATGCCCTCTTGTGAGGAGCAATACCTCATTTCAAATTTGTTTTTTTCCCAAAATACTACGTATTTCCTTAGTAAGTGTTTCATCAACTTACATTTGCCTCATCCACTCTATTTTTCTAAGTTTTCTTTTCTTTTCCAAATCTTGCCTTCTCTTCAGTTTAGAGAAATGGAATTCACTTTCCTTTTTGTCTTCCACCACCATACCATCAGTAGATAGCCAAAACTATTGAGAAACAAAAATGAACATACAAAATGTTGAAATATCGATTGTGAGGTTATCTGGCAATAGACAAGAACTTCTATGTGTTCAGTAGGAATATGCCAAGATAGAAATAGAGGAGAGGATAGATACTTTCAAGGTATTTCTAATTAAGTGATGGGTGAGTAGTACACTCAGGCTTCAGAAGCACATGCTACAGATAGATCAACAAAGTACTAGTGTACTGAGGTGCTTAATAAGTGTTGAACGGATAAATAAACAGATATATTCTAAGAGTGTCTCATCTTCTCACATGAATAGACCTGACCTACTCTTAGTGCTGATGGCTTTTGATGACTCTAATCCTTAAGGAGTACAGCCACCCTTCAGGAATGCAGAAGTCCCTGTACCATGTCCTAAGACTTTGTGGTTTCCCCGTTATGACATTTTCTCCTAACTGGTTGTCTGTTTTCCCCCTTCCAAATCATTCCCCCTGCTCTATCACACATACCCTAGATAATAAGGAAAGTTTGTTAATCCTTCCAAACACTATATATTTGCCCTTATTAAACCACTTAACATGTTTACCAAACTGTACTGAAATATCCTGTTTACTTGACTGTCTCCCTAATTGAAAGGCAAACTACTTAAGTCTATCCCCTGCATCCAGAACAATGTCTGGTATATGGTTGATATGCAACAGTTTATTATTAAACAAATGAATGAATTCATACCTTGATCATTTTCACTTTTCATACTTGGTATATTCTTTTGTGTTTGTTTTTGTTGTTGTTGTTAGTTTGTTTTTTGAGACAGAGTCTCACTCTGTCGCCCAGGCTGAAGTGCAGTGGTGCCATCTCAGCTCAAAGTGCTGGGATTACAGGCATGAGCCACAGAGCCTGGTCATACTTAGTGTTAATATATTCAACATACCAAATTCTACAACCTGTATACTGGGTATATAATCTGCTGAGTACCAGAGAGTATCTAAAGATGGTCTAGATTCAAAGCTGATAATTAAAAGTAGAAATAAATGTAGTAAGAAAAAGATAAATTGCTGTGCCTTGAAGTATTATTAGCAACCCCTGAGTAGCTAACTTAAGCAAAATTTATCAATTAAATTACTAGGATTTATTATTTTAAAAAATAATTTTAAAATTAATTTTTGAAAAGACAAATGGGTTTCTAAATACGTAAGGTTAAAAATTAACATTTCTCTTTTCTTACTGTATCAGAAACTGGCCTCCAGCCATTGTTTTCTATACGATGATACCAGCCACTATGATCCTCTTCCTGAAGATGATCATTTTTATTATGAGATGTATGCTTTGCTGGAAGTTTTGCATAATTTCTAGGGCTGTTAGCACACAGATCTTCAATAGGTCTGTGAGTAAAAATCTTATAGTATATATCAGGTGGAAATTTAACCTGTAGAAGGAAAAGTTCAAAGAGCCATTGTAATGTAACTACAAAAATGTTTTACATTTTGAAAAATTACATTGTTTCAATTTCATAAAAATGTGCTTTATAACTACTAAATAAGCATTCATCCATACTTACTCCACCTAATCTGAATCGCACATGAATGCCAGCAGCAGCATCTAGAAGCTCTGCCTATAAGAAAATATATTATTCTTATATATTATTCTTCAGGATTCTGTATGTATCAATTCACTATTTCTCACTCTATTATTTTAAATAATTGCTAAATATTGACTATTTAGGAAATCGGTCAGGTGAACCAACCTCAAATAATCAATTTTAAATTAGAAAAATTGTTTAAAAATTTTTTTTGAGATGTGATTTCACTCTGTTGCCCAGGCTGGAGTGCGGTGGCACGATCTCAGCTCACTGCAGCCTTAACCTCCTGGGCTCAAGCAATGCTCCCATCTCAGCCTCCCAGATAGCTGAGACTACAGGTGTGCACCACCATGCCTGGCTAATTTTGTATTTTTTTTTTTGTAGAGACAAGAGTCTTCCTATGTTGCCAAGCTGGTCTCGAATTCTTGGCCTCAAGTGATACTCCTGTCTTGGCCTCCCAAAGTGCTAAGATTACAGGCATGAGCCACTGTGCTCAGCCATTAAAAAAAATATTTTTTTTGTAATTAGAAAATATCTTATGAGGCCGGGCATGGTGGCTCACGCCTGTAATCCCAGAACTTTGGGAGGCCGAGGTGGGCAGATCATGAGGTCAGGAGATCGAGACCACGGTGAAACCCCGTCTCTACTAAAAATACAAAAAATTAGCTAGGCATGGTGGCAGGCACCTGTAGTCTCAGCTACTCAGGAGGCTGAGGCAGAAGAATGGCACGAACCCAGGAGGCAGAGTTTGTAGTGAGCCAAGATCGCCCCACTGCACTCCAGCCTGGGCGACAGAGCAAGACTCTGTCTCAAAAAAAAAAAAAAAAAAAGAAAAGAAAAGAAAATATTTTATGAGCTAAGGACTTAATTTCTTTTTATTATTATTATTATTATTATTATACTTTAAGTTTTAGGGTACATGTGCACAATGTGCAGGTTAGTTGCATATGTATACATGTGCCATGCTGGTGCGCTGCACCCACTAAAAGGACTTAATTTCTTATGGACATCTATGGTAAATGAAAAAATGATACCAAACTGTTTCCTCTTTATGCAATATATAAACATAAAAGCCAAGTAATTTTTTAGTCATAAAACCTAACTTTTAAATAACTCCTCAAATATTACATATAAAATATTATCTTGCAGGTAAATTCAAAGAAAAAATTATGACTGATCAACCTAAATTCAACAGTAGATGACCTTTCCTAATTAGCTATTGTTAAATTTAAAAATCCATGTTTAAAATTCTGGGCCGGGCGTGGTGGCTCACACCTGTAATCCCAACACTTTGGGAAGCCGAGGAGGGTGGATTGTTTGAGGTCAGGAGTTCCGAAGCCAGCCTGGCCAACATGGTGAAACGCTGTCTCTACTAAAAATACAAAAATTAGCTGGGTGTGGTGTCGGATGCCTGTAATTCCAGCTACTCTGGAGGCTGAGGCAGGAGAATCGCTTGAACCGGGGAGGTGGAGGCTGCAGTGAGCAGAGATTGCACCACTGCACTCCAGTCTGGGCAACAGAGACTCTGTCTCAATAAATAAATAAAATAAAATAAAATAAAATAAAATAAAATAAAATAAAATAATGTAAGAATTGTATATAATAGGTTTTCTAGATTTTAGTTTGGTATGCAGCACCAAATGGAAAGTAGAGAAAAAAATTCTTGGTCCTTTATCGGAAGACAGTTCAATCTTGTCTCCTGATCATATTAGGTTAGATCAGAAAATAGATGTTATTCAACCTATAGAGTCTTAAAGACAACATTAATTTTGCAGAATAATCTTCTCTTGACTAAAACTTTTATGAATTCAAATATGAAGTGTGAGATCCTGTTATAAAACATATTTTCTATATTTGAGCCATAATAATATATACACATTTTTTTCACTAAGGTGGACAGATCTTAAGTGTACAGCTCCATGAATTTTTACATATGTATTGTACTCTCTTGTACTTGGCTTATTTTGCTCAACATGAATCTGTGATAAATCTCTAAGATTCGTGTATGTAGTTGTAGATAGCAGCAGTTAGTTCTTTTTCACTGCTACCTACCATTCCATCATATAATAGAATATATGACAATTTATATTATTGTGGGACATTTGATATGTCTCTAGTTTTGGGTTAAAATGAATAAAACTACTCATTCTGTGAACATTCATTTTCATGTCTTCTGTGGGTTATAACAATCATTTCTCTTTGTTACATACCCAGGAATGAAATATGAGAGGTCATGAGGTATATATGGTATGTAAGTATACAGATGGCCCCAACTTAAAGTGGTTCAACTTACAATTTTGACTACAATGGGGTGAAAGTGATATGCATTCAGTAGAAATCATACTTCATATTTTGAATTTTGATCTTTTCCCAGGCTAGCAATATGTGGTATGATGCTCTTGTCATGATGCTGGGCAGTGGCAGCAAGCCACAGCTTCCAGTCAGCCACATGATCATGAGGGTAAACAACTGATACTCTACAGCAGGGGTCCCCAACCCCCATGAACTGGTACCAGTCCATGGCCTGTTAAGACTGGGCCACACAGCAGGAGGAGAGCGGCAGGAGCATTACTGCCTGAGCTCCCCATCCTGTCAGATCAGCAGCAGCATTAGATTCTCATAGGTGCACAAACCCTCTTGTGAACTGCACACGCACAGGATCTAGGTTGCATACGCCTTATGAGAATCTAATGCCTTGATGATCTGCGGTGGAACAGTTTCATCCCAAAACCATCCTCCACATCCCAAGTCTGTGGTAAAATTATCTTCCACTAAACCGGTCCCTGGCACCAAAAAGTTAGGACTGCTGCTCTACAGTATAGACTAAGTTAAATTGGTAAGTTATGTTTGGCAGGTTAGGTATATTAAGTGCAGTTTTTACTTATGATATTTTCACCTTACAATGAGTTTATCTTAACATAACCCTGCCATAAGCCAAGGAGCATCTGTAATTTGCTGTACTAGTGACTACCAAAGAGTTTTCCAAATTTTTGTAACAATCCCCCCACCAGCAATATATGAGTTCTGGTTGCTCCATCTCCTTATCAACATTTGGTACTGTCAATCCTTCTAATTTTAGCCATTCTGGTGGGGTTATAATGGTAGCTCATTGTTGTTTTTAATTGTATTTTCTTATGACTAACCATGCTGAGCACCTTGCATATGCTTATTGGCCATATGGATCTATCAGTCATGCTAGTAGTTTATCAATTTTATTAACATATTCAATGAACCAACTGGCTTTTATTTGCATAGTGGCACCATCATGGTTCAATGCAGCCTCAACCTCCCTGACTCAACTGATCCTTCTACCTAACCATTCCAAGTAGCTGGGACTAAAGGTACGCACCATCGTGACAGGCTAATTTTTTAAATTTTTTGTAGGTAAGGGATTTCTCCATGTTGCCCAGGCTGGTCTCAAACTCCCGGGCTCAAGTGATCTGTGCACCTTGGCTTCCCAAAGTGCTGGGATTACAGATGCGAACCACCCTGCCAGCCACTTCTACTTTCTATTCATTGATTTCTGATTTTATCTTCACTATTTCCTTCCTTTTACTTTTTTTTTTTTTTTTTTTTTGAGACAAGAGTCTTGCTCTGTCGCTCAGTCTGGGGTGCAGTGGCCTGATCTTGGCTCACTGAAACCTCTGCCTCCTGAGTTCAAGCGATTCTCCTGCCTCAGCCTCCTGAGTAGGTGGGATTACAGGCACACGCAACCACGACTGGCTAATTTTTTCATATTTTTAGTAGAGATGGGGTTTCACCATGTTGGTCAGGCTGGTCTCGAACTCCTGACCTCATGATCCCCCTGCCTTGGCCTCCCAAACTGCTGGGATTACAGGCATGAGCCACCATGCCCGGCCCCCTTCCTTTTACTTTCTTTGGCATTAATTTGGTTATCTTTTTCTAGCTTGAAGTGTAAACTTTGTAAATTGATTTTTAATTTTTCTTCTTTTCTAATATTTGCATTTAGAGGTATAAATTTCTGTCTGAGCTCTACTTTAAATACATTCCACATGTTTTGATGTCATATTTTCATTATGACTTAGTATAAAATATATTCTAATTTTCTCTTTTAATCCATAGATTATTTAATTTCATGTGCTTAATTTGCAAAAATTTGGTGGTTTTCTACTTCTGTATTCTCATTAATTTTTAGTTTAATTCCACTGGGACTAGAAAACATTCTCTGTGATTTCAAAACTTGGAAATTTGTTGAGACTTTCATTAAATCCAAGCATGTGATCTATTGCGGGAAACATTTTCTGTGCACTTAAAAATAACATTACTTTTGCAGAACTGTAGACATTTTGCAGTGTTGCAAAAGTAGTGACAGTGTTCTCTCTATATATCAATTAGGTAAAGAATTTAAAATCTACAATATCTGTACTAAATTTTTTTGTGTGCTTGCTTCTATCAGTTACCAAGAGAGTTGTGTTAAAATCTTCGACTATGCTTGATGATTACTATATTTCTTCTGGTAATTATGTAAGTTTTTGTCTTATATGTACAGAATTTTTATATTTTTCTATTGAACTGACTCTATCATTATGAAACTGCTCTCTTTATATCTCACAAAACTTTATCCCTTAAAGCTTAATTTGTCCAATACTAACATAATGACACTGATTTTCTTTTTCTTTTTTCTTTTTTTTTTTTTGAGATGGAGTCTCGCTCTGTCATCCAGGCTGGAGTGCAGTGGTGTGATCTCAGCTCACGCAACCTCCACCTTCCAGGTTCAAGTGGTTCTCCTGCCTCAGCTTCCCAAGTAACTGGGATTAACTTTTGCCTGACTAAATTTTGTATTTTTAGTAGAGACGGGGTTTCACCACGTTGGCCAAGCTGGTCTCGAATGCCTGACCTCAAGTTATCCACCCACCTCGGCCTCCCAAAGTGTTGGGATTACAGGTGTGAGCACCATGCCTGGTCTGACTTTCTTTTAATTAAAGTTTGCATGATGTATATTTTTCCATTGTCTTATTGTTTTATATTCTTATTGTTTAAAGTATGCCTCAAAAATAATAAATAGATGGGGTTTTTGTCAGTCTGACAACCTTTGCTTTCATTTGGGTTCTTTAGTCTATTTACATGTAAAACATACACATGAAATCATACAAAATGCTCAATTAAAACCAGAGAAGGCAGTAAAGTAAAGGAATACAGAGAAAAAAAAACAATGGCAACAAACAGGAAACAATTACAAATACAATAAATATCGATTGAACTATATCAATAACTTTAAATGTCAATGATCTACATATACCAATTACAAAGGGCAGATCAGAGACTGTCAGAGCGGGTAAAAAATCAAGACCCAACTATATGTTATCCACAAGCAACCCACTTTAAATATAAAGACACAGATTAATAACAAAGAAAAGAACAAAGACGAACCTGGGCAATATAGTTAGACTCTGACTCCACGCAAAAAATTTTAAAATTAGCTGGGTGTGGTGGCATGCACCAGTAGTCCCAGCTACTTCAGAGGCTGGGGCGGGAGGATCACTCGAGCCTGGCAGGTCAAGGGCGGCAGTGACCCATTATGACACCACTGCACTCCAATCTGGACAACAGAGTGAGGCTTTATTGAAGAGTAAGAAAGAAGAAAGAAGAAAGAAGAAAGAAGAAGAAGAAGAAAGATATATGATACTAACACTAATAGAATGAAAGCTGAGCTGCTATATTAATTTCAGACAAGGCCAAATTAAGATCAAGGAAAACTGTCAGGACTAAATGGAGCATTACATGATGATAATGTATGTACTTAACAACAAAGCAACAAAATACATGAAGCAAAAACTGATAAAACTGCAAGAAAAAATATAGTAATTTACTATCATAATTGGAGATTTCAGTACCCCTCTATCAGTAATTGACAGATTCAGCAAGTCAGAAAACCAGTAAGGCCATAATTGAACTGAAAAGCAGCATTAATTAACTGGATCCAATTGACATTTATAAAACACTTCTTCGAACAACAGAATATATATTCTTCTCCAGCACAGACAAAATATTTGGCAAGACAGACCACGTTCTGGGCCATAAAACACACCTTAATACACTTTTTTATTTGTACAAATTTGTGCAGTATATGTGCAATTTTGTTACATGCATAGAATGCAGAGTGGTCAAGTCAGGGCTTTTAGAGTATCCATCACCCAATTAATGTACATTGTATCCATTAACTAATTTCCCATCGTCCACTTCCCTCCAACCAGCTCATCCTTCCAACTCTCCACTGTCTATCACTCCACTCTCTACGTTCATGTGTATACATTTTTAGCATCCACTTCTATGTGAGAACATTTGATATATATATATAAGATCATGTCACCAGTAAAAAAAAGATAATCTGACTTCTTATTTTCCCATTTGAATGCCTTTTATTTCTTTCTCTTGCCTGATTGTGCTGGCTAGGACTTCAGTACTGTCCTGAACTTGAGTGGTAATAATGAGCATCCTTGTCTTTTTCCAATTCTTAGAGGAAGCGCTTTCAACTTTTCCCCATTCCATACAATATTAGCTGTGGATTTGTCATATATGGGCCTATCTTAACAAATTTAAAAGGAATAGAAATCATACAAAGTATACTCTCACACCTCAATAGTATTAAACTAGAAATCAGTAACAGAGAGATAACTGGAAAACCCCAAAACTTGAAAATTAAATAACACACTTCGAAATAACAAGTAGGTCAAATAAAGAGTCTCAAGAGAAGTTAAAAATACTTTGAAATAAATGAAAACGAAAATACAACTTACTAAAATTTGAGGGATTCAGCAAAAACAGAGCTTACAGGAAAATTTATAGTACTGAATGTGTGTATTAGAAAACAAAAAATATCTGAAAGAAATAATCTAATGTTCTGCCTTGAGGAACTAGAAAAACAAAGCAAATTAAATTCAAAGCAAGCAGACGAAAATAAATAATAAAGATTAGAGCAGAAATCAATGAAATTGATAACAAGAAATCTACAGAGAAAATAAAAGAAACAAAAAGCTGGTTTGAAAAGATCAATAAAATTGATAAGCTTCTGGCTAGGGTAACTAAGAAAAAAAGACAGATATTACACATTACTAATATCAGAAATGGTCCTTGTCATTTCTGTCTAATTGAATACTTTATTGTCATGATGATGGTTACTCTTCATGGACATCTTAATCTTCCACACACATCCCCTTTTTTTGGAATAAAATTTGTAAAGAATGAAAATGGCGAAGGAAAAAAAAAGAAACAAAATAGAGGTCATCATTACTGATTGCATGGACACTAAAAAGGATAATAAACAAATTTTATGAGCACAAATAACTCTATGCCCTCAAATTTTATAACCTAGATGAAAGAGACCAATTCCCTAAAGACATAATCTACCAAAAATCATAGAAGTAGTAGATAATTTTAATAGGCCTATCTCTATTAAAGAAATAGAATCAATAATTAAAACTTTTCAAAACAGAAAAAAAGCACAAGGCCCAGATGGATTCACTGGTAAATTCTACCAGACATTTAAAAAAGAAATTTATTTTACTATTTACAGTCTCTTCCAGAAAATAAAATCAAAGGGAATACTTCCTAACACATTTGATGAGGCCAGCATAACCCTAATACAAAAACCACACAGAGACATTACATGAAAGGAAAATTATAGACCAATATCTCTCATGAGCATAGACTTAAAAATCCTCAAAAATTTAGCAAGTCAAATCCAACAATGTATAAAAATAATTATACACCATGATCGAGTGGGATTTATTATGCAAGGCCACTATTATATTGTATCAACAGGCTAAAGAAGAAAAGTCATATGATCATATTAGCAGATGTAGAAAAAGCATTTGACAAAATCCAACACCCATTCATGATAACAACTTTAGCAAACTAGGACTAGAGGGGAACTTCCTCTAATTAATAATATCTACAAGAAACATACACCTAATATCATACTTAATGGTGAGAAACTAAATGTTTTCCTACAAAGATGTCCCCTCACCTTTTCTATTCAACATCACACTGGAAGTCCTAGCTAATGCAATAAGACAAGAAAAGGAAATGAAAAGTATACAGATTGAGAAGGGGGAAAAAGAACTGTCTTTGTTCACAGATGACATGATCGTCTATGTTAAAAAATCCCAATGAATCACAAGGTTAATATACTGATCAACTGCTTTATTATATACCAGCAATAAGCAACCAGAATTTGAAATTTTAAAACACAATGTCATTTATATCAGCACGCAAAAAAGTAAAATACTTAGGTATAAATCTAACAAAATATATAAAAATCGATATGAGGGAAACTACAAGACCGTGATGAAGGAAATCAAAGAAGATTTAAATGAATGGAGAGATATTCCATACACCTGAATAGGAAGACTCAATATTGTCAAGATGTCTGTTCTTCCCATCTTTCTTGATCTATAGATTCAATGCAATCTCAATCAAAATCCCAGGAACTTATTTTGTGTATAAGGACAAACTGACTATAAATTTTAAGTGGAAAGGCAAAAGACCCAGAATAGCCACTATAATATTTAAGGTGAACAACAAAGTTGGAGAATTGACACCACCCAACTTCAAGACTTACCATGAAACTACAATAATCAAGACACTGTGGTACTGGTGAAAGAATACACAAATAAATCAATGGAACAGAAGACAGAGCCCAGAAATAGACCCACACAAACACAGTTAACTATTCTCTGACAAAGGAGCAAAGGCAATTTAGTGACAAAAGAATAGTCTTCAACAAATGGTGCTGGAACACCATTTGGACATTGCGGGAATCCACGTTCAAGAAAAAAAAATCTAGACAAAGATCTTACACCTTTCACACAACAGTAACTAAAAATGGATCATAACTTAAATGTAAAATGCAAAACTATATAACTCTTAGAAGATAACACAGGAGGAAATCTAGGTGAGCTTGGGTTTGGTGATGACTTTTTAGATATAACACCAAAAGCATAATAGATACGACGGACTTCATTAAAAAGTTGTACTCAATGAAAGACATTAAGATAATGAAAAGACAGGTCATAAACTGGGAAGAAAATACTTGCAAAACACATATCTGATAAAGGGCTGGTATTTAAAATATACAAAGAACTCTTTAACCTTCACTATAAGAAAACAAACAACCTGAATTAAAAATGGGCAAAGGACCTGTAAAGCTATCTTCACTAAAGAAGATATACAGACGATACATAAGCATATGAAAAGATGGTCAACGTTGTATGTCATTAAGGAATTACAAATTAAAACAACAATGAGGGCCCGGGCATGGTGGCTCAAGCCTGCAATCACAACACTTTGGGAGGCTGAGGCAGGTGGATCACTTGAGGTCAGGAGTTCGAGACCAGCCATGGCTAACATGGTGAAACGCCGTCTCTACTAAAAATACAAAAATTAGACGGGCATGATGGGGTGTGAATTCCAGCTACTCGGGACACTGAGGCAGGCGAATCACTTGAACCTGGGAGGCAGAGGTTGCAATGAGCTGAGATTGTGACACTGCACTCCAGCCTGGGCGACAGAGACTCCGTGTCAAAACAACAACAACAACAAAACAAAAACAATGAGATACCTCTATACACCTATTAGAATGACCAAATTCAAATACTGACAACACTAGATGCTAGCAAGGATGTGGAGTGGTAATTCTTTGCTCATGGGAATGCAAAATGGCACAGCCACTTTGGAAAAAGTTTGGCAGTTTCTTATTGAACTAAATGTACTCTTACCATAAGATCCATCAATAGAGAATTTAAAAGAACAACAGCAAGAGTATAAGTCAAAGGGGATAATGAGAAATAAGTGCATTGTCTGGAAGAAGATAAAAATGCAAATCTATATATGATTTCATAAGTCAAATATGCATGTTGCAATCTCTTGAATAAGTTTAAAAGAATGATAATATATAGAGAAAAATATAAAAAACTCATTCCCATAGAAGGCCATAACATGTTGAAAAAGAACGTAGAACGTCTGAGACATACAGAGAGTAAATAGTAACAGGGTAGATTTAAATCCCCAAACATCAGTAATTACATTACATGTGAATGAAGTAAATGTTCTGACAAAAGACAAAGAGTATCCTACTGGATAAAAAATGTTAGCTAACAACCTGCTGCCAGGTCAGGTGCGGCAGCTCACACCTGTAATCCCAGCACTTTGGGAGGCCGAGGCAGGAGGATTGCCTGAGTTCAGGAGTTTGAAACCAGCCTGGGCAACATGGCAAAATACCATCTCTACTAAAAATACAAAAAATTAGCCGGGCGTGGTGGCACATGCCTGTAATTCCAACTACTGGGGAGGCTGGGGCACAAGAATGCTTGACCCCGGGAGGTGGAGGTTGCAGTGAGCTGAGATAGATAGTGCCACTTCACTCCAGCCTGGGCAACAGAACGAGACTCTGTCTCAAAAACAAAACAAAACAAAACAAAAAAACCCTGCTGCCTACAAAAAGACACAGCAAAAATGTAAAGATTCAGAATGTTGGAAGTAAAATAACAGGAAAGATGTACCATGCAAATAAGAGACAGTTGGTGTGCGCATGTTCTCACTCATAATGGGAGTTGAACAATGAGAAGGAACACATGGACACAGGGAGGGGAACATCACACTCCGGGGCCTGTCAGCAGGTGGGGGGCTAGGGGAGGGACAGCATTAGGAGAAATACCTAATGTAGATGATGGGTTGATGAGTGCAGCAAACCACCATGGCAAGTGTATACCTATGTAACAAACCTGCACATTCTGCACAAGTATCTCAAAACTTAAAGTATGATAATAAAAAAAGGAAACACAATATTACTGACAGTAAAACTTTCTGATTTGTTAAAAAAAAAAAAAGAGACAGTTGGTGTGGTTGTATTAATACCAGAAATTTGAGATCTTAAGGGACACATTTTATAATGATAAAAGGTTCAATTCAAGAAAGATACAATAACCTTAAGTATTCACTTAATAACATGGTCTCAAATATATACAAACCACCAGAAAAATAGACAAATCTTCAGTCATAGTGGAAGCTTTTAATACATATCTCTCAGTAACTGATAGTATAACTAGACAAAAATATTCAGTAAGGCTATAGAAGATTTGATCAACATAACTGAAAAATTTGACCTAATTGACATCTATGCAATACTATGCTCAATAACTAAAAAATATATATTCTTTTCAAGTACAGATAAAAATTTATAAAAAACAGACAACAGAGGATTGAAAGTACAGCACAATCAAGATAAGGGCTGAGAACAAAAAGATAACTGGCTAATTTCCAAATGTCCAGGAATTTAAAAGTACAATTCTAAATAATTGAAATAAAGTAGAAATTTTAAAATATTTTGAACTGAATTTGATATGAAAATATGACATATCAAAACTTGCAAGCTGCAGCTAAGACCATTCTTAGATAAAAATTTATGTCCTTAAATACATATACCAGAAAAGGCTAAAATTCAATAAATTCAGCATCCATTTCAAAAAGTTAGAAAAATAACAGCAAACAGGATTCAAAGAAAATATAAAGAAGGAAATAATAAACAGCAGAAAATGATGAGGTAGGACACAAATGAACAACACAAAGAAACAACAAAGCTAAAAATTGTTTTTGGAAAAGACCAATAAAAGTAATAAACTCCAAAGAGACTGCTCAAGAAAAAAAAGAGGAGACGCAAATAACCAATACCAGGAATAAAATAAAGATAACTATTATAGATTCTAAGGCATTAGAAAGATCATAAAAAGTATTATGAATAATTTTAAGCTAATAAATTTGAAAATTTAGATGAAAACTTCCTAGAAAAATACAACTTATCAAAGCTAGCACAAGAAGAAATACAAAATAGAAATAGAACTATAATTCTAAATTGAATGTAATTTAAAATCTTTTCATGGAAAAAACTTCTGGCACAGATGGTTTCATTAGTAAATCCTTACAAAGTACATTTAAGGATGAAATAACACTCAATGTGAAAAAGAAATTCAGAAAATAAACAGAGTAGAAACATTTCCCAATTTGTTTTAGGAGGCCAGCTAAATGTGATACCAAAATCTGACAGAGACAGTAAATTAGACGTTCTGCAGGAACACAGGTGCAAATATTTATACCAAATATTAGCAAACTAAATTCAGTGATATTTTAAAGGGATAAGATAATCATAACCAAAATGTACCTATTCTAGGAATGCTAAGACGATTTAACATTCAAACAAAAAATAAGAACAAAAGAAAAATAGTATCTCAATTAAAGCAAAAAAGGTCTCATAAAATTTAGCATCTGTTCTTGGATTTCTAAAAAACTCTTGTCTGGGCACAGTGGCTCATGTCTGTAATCCTGGCACTTTCAAAGGCCAAGGCAGGAGGATTGCTTGAGGACAAGAGTTTGAGACCAGTCTGGGCAACATAGGAAGACTCTGTCTCTACAAAAAAAGTTTTAAAAAATTAGCTGGGCATGGTGGCCCACACCTGTGGTCCCAGCTACTTGGGAGGCTGAGGTGGAAGGATCACTTGAGCCCAGGAGGTTGAGGCTGTAGTGAGCTATGATGGCACCAATGCACTCCAGCCTGGGTAACAGAGTGAGACCTGGCTGCTAAAAATAAAATAAAAAAACTCTTTTAGTTCAACAGGAATAGAAGGAAACTTCCTTAATCAGATAAAAGGACTCTATAACAAACAAACAAACAAACAAAAATAGCATACCTCATACTTAATGATGAAATATTGATCCTTTCCCTCTGAAATCCAGAATAAGACAGTGGTTATCACTTCTATTCACCATTACTGAAGGCTCTAGCCAGTGTATAATGGCAAGAAAAAGAAATAAAATGTATCATGTTTGAAAAGGCAAAAACAAAACTCATTGAGGATGACATGATTGTTTATATTGAAAATCCAAAATAATCAATGTACACATTATTAGAATTAATAAATGAGGATTGCAAAGTTGTTGGGAACAAAGCTAATGTGCAAAAATTGATTGTCTTTCTACATAATAGCATCAAAAATAAGAAAATAAAAATTTTGTAATTACCATTTATAGGAGCATTAAAAAGCAAGTTATAAATCTAGCAAAAGATATGCAAGACCTCTCTATAGAAAACTATAAAGCATTTGTTGAGAGAAAATTTAGAAGAACTAAATAACATTTCAAATTAGGTTTTCCAAAAGAAGATGCTTATATGAAGTTTGAGGGCCACAGGTTTATTAGGGCTCAATACCTATGGAAGAAAGGGGAGGGAAGAAGAACTGGGCAGAAGAAGAGTTGGAACTGCAATGTAAGCCACACAAAGCCTGGGCCAATTCTGCTGGGACCTCTAAAGTGAATACTGCCAAAAGAGTTGATGCACATCACAATGGCTTCTAGATCCATCTCCTCACCCACCACATTCTGCTCAGTCACTGGACATGGGTTGACCTAGCATCACTGGAAAGGGTTGACCTAGCATCAGGCAGTTCTTTGCAATTAGGGTAGAAACTGAAGATCCTCACAGCTGGAGGCTGTCTGTGGACTGCAGTCCCTGAGATTGGGTAGTAAATCCTTCTTAAAGAGGGATCTAAACAGCATATCCCTTATTTCCCACAAATGTTCATGATTTAGAGCTCTCAGTATTGTCATGATACCAGTTTTCCTCAAATTGAGCCAAATATTCAATACAATCTCGATCAACATTCCAATAGACTTTTAATTTAATTTTTTATTTTTATTTTGTAGAGATGGGGTCTCACTATGTTTCCCTGGCTGGTGTCAAGCTCCTGAGCTCAAGTGATCCTCCTGCCTCAGCCTCCCAAAGTGCTGGGATTACAGGTGTGAGCTACCGCACCCGGCCAAAATTCCAATAGACTTTAAAAATATGTTTTATTTTGGTAAAAATCCACACAACATAAATTAACCATTAGTGACATTTAGTATTTTCATATTGTACAGCCACTACTTCCACAATATTTTCATCACTCCAAAAGGAAACCCCATATCTATCAAGCAGTCACTTCCTTCACCCTAGCCCCCAACACCTGGCAAGCACTAGTCGTCTTTCTCTTTTTTGATAATCTCTATTTGTTCAGACATGTCCATGTATCTTTCTCCTCAGCTTCATTCTACCTAGATTTTTAGGTTTGCCTGTTCCTGCCTTGTCTGCCGTCTATTGCCTGAGGTGGCTGCAGGTTGTATATGATTTTAAATCCTATAAGCTGGCCCATCCCTGTGATGGCATGGAGAGGTGTGAAATAAAGGGAAACTCTGTGCAGGTTCCTCGGGGAACTGCCAGACAGATCAAAATACACAACCAGGCCAGGTGCGATAGCTCACGCCTATAATCCCAGAACTTTGGGAGGCCGAGGCGAGCAGATCACTTGAGGTCAGGAGTTCGAGACCAGCCTGACCAACATGGTGAAACCCTGTCTCTACTAAAAATACAAAAAAAATTAGCTGGGCTTGGTGGTGGCACCTGTAATCCCAACTACTTGGGAGGCTGAAGCAGGAGAATCACTTGAATCTGGGAGGCGAAGGTTGCAGTGAGCCGAGATCGTGCCACTGCACTCCAGTCTGGGTGACAGAGCAAGACTCCATCTCAAAAACAAAAACAAACACACAAACACAAACATAACCACAATTTTTGAGAACAAGTTCTATATTTTACACTCTGGCCCCAAAAAGCCACACCAGGAATAGGGGCCTTTGTTTCCACAGCTGCTGCCAAGCTGGAGAACAAGGCATGTTTGATAGGTAGGCAAAAACACCACCCTGCTTTCTTAAAGTTTAGTAGCCTTTTTCTCCATTAAAAGCATTCCCCTGGTTGCTCTAAGTTTTTAATTAGATTCCAGAGTTCCAATAAAGTTGATTCTGATGGTTATTCTTTTTTTTTGAGACGAAGTCTCATACTGTCACCCGGGTTGGTGTGCAGTGGCGCAATCTTGGCTTGCTGCAACCTCTGCCTCCCTGGTCCAAGCGATTCTCCTGTCAACCTCCCGAGTAGCTGGGACTACAGGCGCATGCCACCACGCCTGGCTAATTTTTGTATTTTTAGTAGAGATGGGGTTTCACTATGTTGGCCAGGCTGGTCTCGAACTCCTGACCTCATGATCTGCCCGACTCAGCCTCCCAAAGTGCTGGGATTACAGGCGTGAGCCACCGCGCCCGGCCGACACTTATTCTTAGAACTCCTTACTCTACAATTTTCACTTCCCCAACAGATTTATTTTGCTGTGGAAATTGAAAAGCTAATTCAAACATTTATGTGGAAATAAAAAGCATTCAAGAATAGCCTGGAGTGTTTTCTTGAAAAAGAATTGTAAGATTGGAGGTCTTCTCTACCATTTAATAGGATTGTTATAAAGCTGTAATAGTTACGATAACAGTAGAAAAACAGACCAATGGAACAGACCAATACATAAATGGCCACCTGATTTAATTATTTTAAAGGTGGCACCGCAGAGCATCAGGGACAGGATAGTATTTTCAATAAATAGCATTTAATCACTTGGATATCTGTATGGAAGAATGAGAATGTTGACCTGGGCTGGGCATGGTGGCTCACACCTGTAATCCCAGCACTTTGGGAGGCCAAGGTGGGCGGATCACGAGGTCAGGAGATGGAGACCATCCTGGCTAACATGGTGAAACCCCGTTTCTACTAAAAATACAAAAATTAGCAGGGCATGGTGGCAGGCACCTGTAGTCCCAGCTACTCAAGAGGCTGAGGCAGGAGCATCACTTGAACCTGGGAGGCAGAGGTTGCAGTGAGCCAAGATTGCACCACGGGACTCCAGCCTGGGCGACAGAGCAAGACTCTGTCTCAAAAACAAAAAAAAAGCTGGCCTGTACCTCACACCATACACAGAGGTCAGTCCCAGGTGGACTGCAGATCTAAGTATAAAATGCAAATCAATAAATCTTGTATAATATAAGAGAATATTTTTATAACCTTGGAGTTGGAAAAGGTTATAAAAAGCACCAGCTGTGCATTCTGGCCAGATACTATGCTTTTCGCACCATCTTCCCAACCTGCACACCAGGAGATTCCCTAGGTTGCCTATGCCAACAGGGCCCTGGGTTTCAAGCACAAAATTGAGCAGCCCTTTGGGCAGACACCAAGCTAGCTGCAGTTTTTTTTCATACCCCAGTGGCACCTGGAATGCCAGCGAGACAGACCCATTCACTCCCCTAGAAAGGGGGCTGAAGCCAGGGAGCCAAGTGGTCTAGCTCAGCGGATCCCACCACCATGGAGCCCAGCAAGCTAAGATCCACTGGCTTGAAATTTTTGCTGCCAGCACAACAGTCTGAAATTGACCTGGGACGCTGGAGTTTGGTGGGGGGAGGGACATCTGCAATTACTGAGGCTAGAGTAGGCTGTTTTCCCCTCACAGAGCACCTGGGGGAAGGGGTGGCTGTGGGTGTAGCTTCAGCAGACTTAAACGTTCCTGCCTGCCAGCTCTGAAGAGAGCAGCAGATCTCCCAGCACAGCGCTCGAGCTCTGCTAAGGGACAGACTGCCTCCTCAAGTGGATCCCTGACCCCCATGCCTCCTGACTGGGAGACATCTCCCAGCAGGGGTTGACAGACACCTCATACAGGAGAGCTCTGGCTGGCATCTGGCGGGTGCCCCTCTGGGACAAAGCTTCCAGAGGAAGGAACAGGCAGCAATCTTTGCTGTTCTGCAGCCTCCACTGGTGATACCCAGGCAAATAGGGTCTGGAGTGGAACTCCAGCAGACTCCAGCAGACCTGCAGCAGAGGGGCCTGTTAGAAGGAAAACTAACAAACAGAAAGGAATAGCATCAACATCAACAAAAAGAACATCCACACAGAAACCCCATTCGATGGTCACCAACATCAAAGACCAAAGGTAGAGAAAACCACAAAGATGAGGAAAAACAGGCACTAAAAGGCAGAAAATTCCAAAAACCAGAATACCTCTTCTCCTTCAAAGTATCACAACTCCTTGCCAGCAAGGGAACTAAACTGGACAGAGAATGAGTTAGATGAATTGACAGAAGTAGGCTTTAGAAGGTGGATAACAAACTCCTCCGAGCTAAAGGAGCATGTTCTAGCCCATGCAAGGAAGCTAAGAACCTGAAAAAGAGGTTAGAGGAATTGCTATCTAGAATAACCAGTTTAGAGAAGAAATAAATGACCTGATGGAGCTGAAAAACACAGCACAAGAACTTTGTGAAGCATACACAAGTATCAATAGCCGAATCGATCAAGCGGAAGAAAGGACATCAGAGATTGAAGATCAACTTAATGAAATAAAGCATGAAGACAAGATTAGAGAAAAAAGAATGAAAAGGAGTGAACAAAGCCTCCAAGAAATATGGGACTATGTGAAAAGACCAAACCTACATTTGATTGATATACCTGAAAGTGATGGGGAGAATGGAACCAAGTTGGAAAACACTCTCCCAATACAGGAACACTCAGAGTCATAAAGCAAGTTCTTAGAGACCTGCAAGGAGACTTAGACTCCCACACAATAATTATGGGAGACTTTAACACCCCCTGTCAACATTAGACAGATCAACGAGACAGAAAATTAACAAGGATATTCAGGACTTGAACTCAGCTCTAGACCAAGCAGACCTAATAGACATCTACAGAACTCTCCACCCCAAAGCAACAAAAGATACATTCTTCTCAACATCACATCGCACTTATTCTAAATTGACCACATAACTGGAAGTAAACACTCCTCAGCAAATGCAAAAGAATGGAAATCCTACCAGTCTCTCAGACCACAGTGCAATCAAATTAGAACTCAGGATTTTAAAACTCACTCAAAACTGCACAACTACATGGAACCTTAACACCTGCTCCTGAATGACTACTGGATAAATAATGAAACGAAGGCAGAAATAAATAAGTTATTTGAAACCAATGAGAACAAAGACACAATGTACCAGAATTCCCGGGAAACAGCTAAAGCAGTGTTTAGAGGGAAATTTATAGCACTAAATGGCCATAGGAGAAAGCGGGAAAGATCTAAAATTGACACCCTAATATCACAATTAAAAGAACTAGAGAAGCAAGAGCAAACACATTCAAAATCTAGCAGAAGACAAGAAATATCTACGATCAGAGCAGAACTGAAGGAGATAAGAGACACAAAAAAACCTGCAAAAAATCAGTGAATCCAGGAGCTGTTTTTTTGAAAAGATTAACAAAATAGACCACTAGCCAGACTAACAAAGAAGAGAGAAGAATCAAATAGATACAATAAAAAATGATAAAGATGATATCACCACTGATCCCAGAGAAATAAAAACTATCATCAGAGAATACTATACACACCTCTATGCAAATAAACTAGAAAATCTACAAGAAATGGATAAATTCCTGGACACATACACCCTCCCAAGACTAAACCAGGAAGAAGTCAAATCCCTGATAGACCAATAACAAGTTCTGAAATTGAGGCAGTAATTAATAGGCTACCAACCAAAAAAATCCCAGGACCAGATGGATTCACAGCTGAATTCTACCAGAGATACAAAGAGGAGCTGGTACCATTCCTTCTGAAACTATTCCAAACAATAGAAAAAGAGGGGCTACTCCCTAACTCATTTTATGAGGCCAGCATCATCCTGATACCAAACCCTGGCAGAGACACAACAAAAGAAGAAAATTTCAGGCCAATATACCTGATGAACATCAATGTGAAAATCCTCCATAAAATACCGGCAAACCGAATCTAGCAGCACATCAAAAAGCGTATCCACCACGATCAAGTCGGCTTCATCCCTGGGATGAAAGGCTAGTTCAACATACACAAATCAATAAATGTAATCCATCACATAAACAGAACCAATTACAAAAACCATGTGATTATCTCAATCGATGCAGAAAAGGCCTTTGATAAAATTCAACACCGCTTCGTGCTAAAAACTTTCAATAAACTAGGTATTCATGGAACGTATCTCAAAATAATAAGAGCTATTTATGACAAACCCACAGCCAATACCATACTGAACGGGCAAAAGCTGGATGTATTCCCTTTGAAAACCGGTATAAGACAAGGATGCCCTCTCTTACCGCTCCTTTTCAACATAGTATTGGAAGTTCTGGCCAGGGCAATCAGGCAAGAGAAAAAAATAAAGAGTATTCAAATAGAAAGAGAGGAAGTCAAATTGTCTCTATTTGCAGATGACATGATTGTATATTTAGAAAGCCCCATTGTCTCAGCCCCAAATCTTCTTAAGCTGATAAGCAACTTCCACAAAGTCTCAGGACACACAATCAATCTGCAAAAATCACAAGCATTCCTATACACCAATAATAGAAAATCAGAGACCCAAACAATGAGTGAGCTCTCACTCACAATTGCTACAAAGAGAATAAAATACCTAGGAATACAACTCACAAGGGATATGAAGGACCTCTTCAAGGAGAACTACACACCACTGCTCAAGGAAATAAGAGAGGACACAAACAAATGGAAAAACATTCCATGCTCATGAATAGGAAGAATCAATACTGTGAAAATGGCCATACTGCCCAAAGTAATTTATAGATTCTATGCTATCCCCATCAAGCTACCATTGACTTTCCTCATTGAATTAGAAAAAACTACTTTAAATTTCATATGGAACCAAAAAAAAACCCGTATAGCCAAGACAATCCTAAGCAAAAAGAACAAAGTTGGAGGCATCATGCTACCTGACTTCAAACTATACTACAAGGCCACAGTAACCAAAACAGCATGGTACTGATACCAAAACAGATATATAAACCAATGGAACAGAACAGAGGCCCCAGAAATACCACCACACATCTCATCCTTGACAAACCTGACAAAAACAAACACATCTTTGACACTATCTCATTTTTCACAAACCTGACAAAAACAAGCAATGGGGAAAATATTTCCTATTTAATAAATAGTGCTGGGAAAAATGGCTAGCCATATGCAGAAAACTAAAACTGGACCCCCCTTCCTTACACCTTATACAAAAATTAACTCTAGATAGATTAAAGACTTAAACGTAAGACCTAAAATCATAAAAATCCTAGAAGAAAACCTAGGCAATACCATTCAGGACCTAGGCATGGGCAAAGACTTCATGATTAAAACACCAAAAGCAATGGCAATAAAAGCCAAAAGTGACAAATGGGATCTAATTAAACTAAAGAGCTTCTGCACAGCAAAAGAAACTATCATCAGAATGAACAGGCAACCTATAGAATGGGAGAAAATTTTTGCAATCTATCCATCTGACAAAGGGCTAATATCCAGAATCTATAAGGAACTTAAACAAATTTACAAGAAAAAAAAAACCCCACCAAAAAGGGGGTGAAGGATATGAACAGATGCTTCTCAAAAGAAGACAATTATGTGGTCAACAAACATATTTTAAAAAGCTCATCATCACTGGTCATTAGAGAAATGCAAATCAAAACCAAAATGAGATACCATCTCATGCCAGTTAGAATGGCAATCATTAAACAGTCAGGAAAGAATAGATGCTGGAGAGGATGTGGAGAAACAGGAATGCTTTTACACTGTTGGTGGGAGTATAAATTAGTTCTACCAATTGTGGAAGACAGTGTGACAATTCCTCAAGGATCTAGAACCAGAAGTACCATTTGACCCAGCAACCCCATTACTGGGTATATACCAAAAGGATTATAAATCATTCTACTATAAAGACACATGCACACGTATGTTTATTGGAGCAGTGTTCACAATAGCAAAGACTTGGAACCAATCCAAATGCCCATTAATAACAGACTGGATAAAGAAAATGTGCCACATATACACCATGGAATACCATGCAGCCATAAAAAAGGATGTGTTCATGTCCTTTGCAGGGACATGGATGAAGCTGGAAACCATCATTCTCAGCAAACTAACACAGGAACAGAAAACCAGACACCGCACATTCTCACTCATAAGTGGGAGTGGAACAATGAGAACACATGGACACAGGGAGGGGAACATCACATACTGGGGTCTGTAGAGGGGTGGGGGGGCTAGAGGAGGGATAGCGTTAGGAGAAATACCTAATGTAGATGACGGGTTGATGGGTGCAGCAAATCACCATGGTACATGTATACCTATGTAACAAACCTGCATGTTCTGCACATGTATCCCAGAACTTAAAGTATTAAAAAACAAACAAACAAACAAAAATACCAAAAAACAAAACAAAACAAAAAACACCAGCTTGGTGTAGTGGCTCATGCCTGTTATCCCAGCACATTGGGAGGCCAAGGCATAAGGATTGCTTGAGCCCAGGAGTTTGAGATGAGCCTGCGTAACCTAGGGAGATCCCATCTCTACAAAAAATGAAAAAAAATAGCTGGGCATGGCGGCATGTGCCTGTTGCTCCAGCTACTTGTGAGGCTGAGGTGGGAGGATCGCTTGGGCCCAGGAGGTTGAGGCTGCAGTGAACTGTGATCACACCACTATGCTCCAGCCTGGGAGACAGAACGAGACCCTGTCTCAAAAAAAGAAAAAGAAAAAAGAAAAAAACAAATTAAAAAGGCACCAACCACATAGGAAAATATTGATAAATTGAACTACATTAAAATTAAGAACTTTGTTCATCAAAAGACACCACTGCTTCAAAATAACCTAGAGGTTGTAGAAAGTGGGTAGAGGTATAGATGAAATAAGATTGGTTATGAATTGCTAACTGTTGAAGCTAGATGATGGGTACATGGTGGCTTATGACTTTACTCTTTCTCCTTTTGCATATATTTGACATGTTTTGTAATAAAAAATCAAAGGAAAGACTCCATTAAGAGAGTGACAAGCCATAGAGTGAAAAAAAGATGCATGTAACAGATAACTGACAAAGGGCTTCTATGAAGAATATATAACCCTTGTGCATTATTGGTGAGAGTACAAAATGGTACAGCCACTGTGGAAAACAGTATGGTTGTTCCTAAAAAACTTAAAAATGGAATTACCATATGATCCAACAATTCCACTTCTGGATATATACCCAAAAGAATTAAAAGAAGGGTCTCAAAGAGATATTTGTATAACCATTTATAGAAGCATTATTCATAATAGCTAAAACATGGAAGCAACCCAAGTGTCCATTGGTGGATGAGTGAACAAGTACAATGTAGTATATACACACAATGGAATATTATTCAGCCTTAAGAAAGGAAAGAAATCCTGCAATAAACTATTACATGGGTGAATCTTGAGGACACTGTGCTAAGTGACATAAGCCAATCACAAAAAGACAAGTACTGTATAATTCCACTCCTATGAGGTAATTAGTCAAATTCATAGGGACAGGAGGTAGAATGATAGTTGCTGGGAGATAGGTGGAAGGGAAAATAAGGAGTTACTGTTTAATGAGGATAGAGTTTTGGTTTTGTAAGATGAAAAGATTTATGGAGATGGGTGGTGGTGATGGTGATGGTTACACACATTATAAATGTGTTTAGTACTACTAAACTGTATTCTTTTTTTTTTTTTTTGAGACAGAGTCTTGCTCTGTTGCCCAGGCTGGAGTGCAGTGGCGTGATCTCTGCTCACTGAAAGCTCTGCCTCCCATGTTCATGCCATTCTCCTGCCTCAGCCTCCCAAGTAGCTGGGACTACAGGTGCCTGCCACCACGCCTGGCTAATTTTTTTTTTTTTTTTTTGTATTTTTAGTAGAGATGGGGTTTCGCCATGTTAGCCAGGGTGGTCTCAATCTCCTAACCTCATGATCCGCCTGCCTCTGCCTCCCAAAGTGCTGGAATTACAGGCGTGAGCCACTGTGCCCAGCCTGAACTGTATTCTTAAAAATCGTTAAGATGGTAAATTTTATATTATGTGTACTTTACCACAAAAAGTAAATTGAGAAAAAAGTAGTTTTAAAAAAATACAAAGAACTGATTTTTAAAAGACCAATAAGGGGTACGGTGGTTTACACCTGTAATCCCAGCACTTTGGGAGGCCAAGGTGGGCAGATCACTTGAGTCCAGGAGTTCAAGACCAGCTTGAGCAACATGGCAAAACCCTGTCTCTACTGAAAATACAAAAAATTAGCTGGACGCGGTGGCATGCGCCTATAGTCCCAGTTATTCATGGGGCTGAAGCAGGAGGATTGCTTGAGTCCAGGAGGTTGACGCTGCAGTGAGCCCTGATCGTGCCACTGCACTCTAACCTGGGTGACAGAGTGAGACCCTGTCTTAAAAAAATAAATAAATAAAACAAAAAAAACCCCCAAAACCCATAAGGATAGGGAACACACACACACACACACACACACACACACACACACACACACACAGAGGAGACTTGAATAAGCACTTTCCACATCACAAAAGTATCAGGGAAATACAAATTACAAACTGACAATATTATGTATTGGTGAAAATGTAAAGCACTAAGAATACCAAAGATTGCTAGTGCAAATATAAATTAGTACAATAGCTTTGGGAAATAATCTGGCATTATCTCCCAGAGTTGTGATAAGGATAATTTGTTGCTCAGCAATTCCATTTCTAGGTGTAGTATAAACAAAAAAAAAATGTGTACACTTATCCATGAGGAGACATGAAAATTCCCAGAAACAGTTATTAAAATAGCCCCAAACTAGAAAAAATACAAAGGTCAATCAACTGTAGAATGAATAAATAGCAATATATTCATAAAAGAGAATAATGGCTATTAATTAAAAATGAATGAATTTCAGCTACATAAATGTATTGTTGGATGAACAAATATATAACCCAAAGCATACTATAGGATTCTATTTATATACAGTTCAAAAACAGGAAATTAAAGTATTATGTTAGAATATAAAATAGTGGTTACCTTTTGGAAGAAGGGAGTTGGCAATGATTTGCAGGGTACCCGAAGGGAGTGATTTGGAGTATGAAAACATTGATCTGGGTGACGGTTACATAGGTGTTTGCTTTGTGATGATTCATTGAGCTATATATGTTTTATGAACTTTCAACATATGTGTAATACTTTAATAAAAACAGTTTTAAAAAGAAACAAATATGATGAGCACAATGAATTGATAAAGTAATTACATTTTAAGGAAAAATATAGGATGCTATATCAATAAGTAATGTCCTTACCTCTTTGGGATTAATATATTTCACTATCTGACGTGGTTCTCCCTGTCTTCTTAAATCAATCAGACTTTTAAAGTGTTGAAATATAGCGACATTCTAAAGGTTCAAACACAAGATTTCATGATCAAAACTGGATTTTCTATTTCTACTTAGCTTTTTGTCTAATCAGGGCAAAAACGAATAAAGTACCATAAAATAGATTTTATGTATCCACACTAGATTTTAGAAATATTATGCACTCAGGGTTTGCTTTGATAACCCTAGTAGTATTAGTATAATTCTCACAAAGAGATTTATTCTTAAATTTGTAATTGCATCACTACCAAGTATAAATGTAATATCCCAAACTTTGGTAAAGTCATCTCAGTGTACTCTCCAGAGTAATCTAGAAAAAAACCAAAATACAGACTACTGATTAAGAACCACTGAGTATGGGATACTCTTGTCTGGGTTCAGCTGTTAGTATTTAGCAGCTGTGACTGTCGACAAGTTGCTTAACCTCTTTGCACTCAGTTTCTTCAACTATAAAGTGGGAATGATAGTAGCCATCTCATACAGCTTTGGTGAGAAATACATGAATTAATATTTGTAGAGCATGTAAAGCTTTCTGACACAAGAAAACATTCAATAAATATTAGCCATTGTTACCATTGCAGAATCCTCCTTATTCCTATAGTAATTCCACTGATGTATTACAGGATTCTGTAATGGTAACAACAACTAATATTTATTGAGTGTTCATCTATTTTTCACATTAGTGCAAATTTAGCTAAACAATCCCTACCAATTAGTCCATCTTGGAAAATTATTTCTTTGGTAACTCTCCCCTCAAGCCCCATCTCCCTAAAAATGCTTTAATAACTCTTGGTAAACACCCCACTCCCCGTTTGCTTATGTTAAAGCAAATAAAATAAATTCAAATTTAAGTAACCCATAGTACCAATATAACAATCTAAAGCCCCACTACAATTGCCTATGGAAGATGGTACAGCCCATGTCTATACTAATAGTATTCTTTCTGAAAGGAAGATATAATTTTCCCCAAATAAAACTCCAAATTGAGTATCAAGAAATACTTATTATGGTTTAAAATCCGAATAGTATCTTCTAAATAGGTGGTTACTATATCAGTTGTCTACTAATACATAACAAACCACCCTAAAACTTAGTGGCTTAGAGCAACAACCATTTATTATTTCTCTCTTCCTGTGGGTTGACAGGGGAGTTCTGCTGGTCTTGGTTGGACTCATACATGTGGCCTTAGTCAGCTGCCAGATCAGCTGGAGTTAAGTGATTTAATATGGCCTCTCCCACATATCAGGGTCTTCAGCTGAAATTTTTGGAATATCTAGGATAGCTGGGCCTCTCTTTCCAAACAGACCTTCAGTTTGAGCTTCTTCATAGTATGGAGGTTTTAAAGTACCAAAGAGAGATTGGGTGCAGTGGCTCACGCCTGTAATCCCAGCACTTTGGAGTGTCGAGGCATTAAAAAAAATATATATATACATATATACATATATATATATATATATATATATATATGCCGGGCTCAGTGGCTCATGCCTATAATCCCAGCACTTTGGGAGGCCAAGGTGGGTGGGATCACGAGGTCAGGAGATCGAGACCATCCTGGCTAACACGGTGAAACCCTGTCTCTACTAAAAATACAAAAAAAATTAGTTAGGTGTGGTGGCAGGCGCCTGCAGTCCCAGCTACTCGGGAGGCTGAGGCAGGAGGATGGTGTGAACCCAGGAGGCGGAACTTGCAGTGAGCAGAGATCACGCCACTGCACTCCAGCCTGGGTGACAGAGTAAGACTCCGTCTCAAAACAAAACAAAACAAAACAAAAAAAGTACCAAAGACAGCAAGTGGAAGTTACAAGGTTTTTTAGGGCCTTATCTTGTAAGTCACAGCAACATTTATTCTGCATTCCATTGGTCAAACTCAAGTCCTAACAGGGCTTGTTAGGCTTGGCCCCTAAGGGGGTCAAGTAAAAGGTGGGACTCACAGGAAGTTCCATATACATTACAGCTTCACTTGCAGTACAGAGGGGAAGGGAAATCCTTCTACTGGGACAGAACCTCAAGTGGCATACCTGGTTGTATATTGTGCCTGGAAGAAAAGATGGCCAGAAGTATAGATCTATAGATGGATGGTGATTGATGGATGGTTTGACTGGATGGTCAGGGATTTGGAAAGAACATGGTTAGAAAATTGGTGACAAGTGGTCTGGGGAAGAGGTATGTGCAGACTTCTCCAGATGGGCACCAAGTGAGAAGATGCTTGTGTCTTATGTGAATGCTCACCAAAGAACAATCTCAACAGAGAAGAATCTTAATAATCAGGTGAGCAAGATGACTTATTCCTTGGAATCAGTCAGCCTTTCCCCCTAGCCACTGCTATCCTTGCACTATGTGCTCATGAACAAAGTGGTCATAGCAGTAGGAATGGAGGTTATGTCCGGGTGTGGTGGCTCATAGCTGTAATCCCAGCACTTTGGGAGGCTAAGGCAGGTGGATCACTTGAGGTCAGGGGTTCGAGATCAGCCTGGCCAACATGGTGAAACCACATCTCTACTAAAAATACAAAAATTAGCTGGGCATGGTGGTGTGTGCCTGTAATCCCAGCTACTCAGGAAGCTGAGGCAGGAGAATCGCCTGAATCTGGCAAGCGGAGGTTGCAGTGAGCCGAAATGGTGCCACTGCACTCCAGCCTGGGCGACAGAGGGAGACTCTGTCTCAAAAAAAAAAAACAGGAATGGAGGTTATTCATAGGCTCAGCAACATGAATTTCTACCCACTAGATCTGGCTACTGCCACCACTGAGAGAGTCCAACTTGCCAACACAGAGACTAACACTGAGCCCCTGATATGGCATAATTCCTTGGGGGAACTACCTAGCTTCCTTGAGACAAAAATTGATTATTTGGAACACTTCCATTATGGAAAGGGCAACACTTCTTTTCTCACTGGAATTGACATCTGATCCTTCCATGTGCACAGTGCTTCCACAAAAACCTTCTGTGTACTTTGAAAATGCTTTATTCTCTGTCATGGTATTCCACATAGCATTGCTCCTGATTAGAGAACTTGGTTCACAACAAGTGTAGCACACCAATGGGCCCATGCTTATGAAATTCATAAATCTTACCTTGTTCCCAATCACTCTGAAGCAACTGGCCTGATAGAATAGTGGAATGGCATGTTAAAGACTCAGTTGCAATTTAGAGTTCAGTGATAACACTTTTCAGACTAGGACGACATCCTCTATGTTGTAGTAGATGCTCTGAATGAATATGGTGCTATTTCTCACACAGCCAGCATTCATGAATTTGGGAATTAAGCGGTAGAAATGGAAGTGGCTCCCTCTCAATATTATCTTTAATGATCCACTAGTGAAAATTTTGCTTCCTGTCCTTTGTACCTTTGTGCTCTGCAGATATAATGGTCTTAGTTTCCACAGGAAGAACTTTTCCACCGAAGTACATACCAATATTAAAATGGAAACTGATACTGCCACCTGACCATCTTGTTCTCCTCATACCAATAAACCAACATGAAAAAAAAAAAGACAATTACCATACTGGCTGGGGTAATTAATCCTGATTCTTAGGAGAAAATGAGCTATTACTACCAGTAGAAATTAAGGAAGATGTCTAGAATTCAGGAGAACTTTTGGGGTGTTTTTTAGTAATACCATATTCTGTAAGAAAAGTTAATGGAAAATTATAACAACCCCAAACAGGCAGAATTGTTAAAGGTCTAGCCCCTTTAGGAATGAAGTTTTGGGTCATTCCCTTCCTCCACCCCTGAGCAAGGAACCACAACCAGCTGAAGTGCTTGCTGAAAAGAAGAGAGAATATGAAATAGCTAGTGGAAGAAAAAAGTTAAAAATACCAGCTATGATTCCCATAATTAGCTGCAGAAACAGGTAGTATCTATGAGTATTTCTTCTATATATCTGCATATAAATATTAGCCATTTTTTTCTTTTGTTTTCTCCTGCTCCCATTCCCCTAAAACAAATGTAAAGTGTGTTAATCATAGTGTGGTAGGCAGCATAACGCTCCCTAACAAAAGATGTTCACACCTAATCCCTGTAATCTGTAATGTGTAAATATGCTGTTACATGGAGAGGGTGAATTAGGATTGCATTTGGAACTAAGGTTGCTAATCAGCTGACTTTGACACAGGGAAATTATCCTCATTGGCCCAAGGTAATTGCAAGGGTCCATATAAAGGACATAGAAGAGTCAGCAAGAGTGGTGTGATGAGGGAAAGACTTGACAGGTCATTGCTGGTTTTGAAAATAGACAGGGGTTGCTCCAGGAAAGGATTTTAGGAGGAAAAAAAAAAAGAAAGAAAGAAAATAGAAGGGCGTAATGAGCCAAAGATGCGGGCAACTTCTAGAAGGAGGAAAAGGCAGGAAATTCTTCCCTAGAGCCTCCAGAGAGAACACAAGCTCTGCTGATGCTTGATTTTAGCCCAGTGAAGCCCATTTCAGACTTCTGACCTCCAGAACTGTAAGATAATACATTTTTGTGGTTTAAAGCACTAACTTTGTGGCAATTTTTACAGTAGCATTAGGAAATTAATACAAGTACTTAACCTTCCACCTGGTATTTAAAGTATAAGATATCACAGGTAGAGTATGGTTCAGCAAAAAGAGGAATAAAAATGATCCAAAAAGGGATAAAGGTACTTTTGGGAAGGTTGTGAATATGCTTTGGCCTGTATGAGGAATGTTAGGTGGAAGCATGGTTTTGATTCTATTTGGAAGTTAAATATGGTTAAAAGGGATTTGTATGGATGCCAAGGTGACAAGGGGTAGACTCTGCTGGGTTATTCTATTGTCAACTTGACCAAACAAGGACAAATATAAAGAAAATGACATATAGACACATCATAATCAAACTGCTAAAAATCAAAGACAAAGACGCAATTTAAAAGCAGCCAGAAAATAAATACCACAATACTTTCAGAGTAGAAACGGTAACACTATTTATTGACTTTTTAATAGAAACTATGGGAGACAGAATACAATGGAATGCCATCTGAGTGCTGAGGGGGGGAAAATCCCAATAACATGCCAGTCTAGATTTCTATGAAATGTGATAATATTCTTTGAAAATAAAAAGGAAATAAATAAGCTTTTAGACAAACAAAAGCTGAAGGGATTTTTCACAGGAGGTCTGGCATCTAAGAAATCTTATAAGAAATACTACAGACACATCTATAGTTCCAGAACTTTGGGAGGCTGACATGGGAAGATCACTTGAGGCTAGGAGTTTGAGACCCACCAGGTCAACATAGTAAGAACCCGTTACGACAAAAAAAAAAAAAAAAAAAGGGGGGGTGTGGACAAAATTTTTAAAATTATCTAGGTGTGGTGATGCACACCTGAAGTCCTAGCTACTCAGTAGCTTGAGGTAGGAGGATCACTTGAGCTCAAGCTCAGGAATTCGAGGCTACAGTGAGCTATGATTGCACCACTGCACTCCAGCCTGGGTGACAGAGCAAGAACCTGCCTCTCAAAAACAAAATCAAACTACAGAGAATTCTTGAGTTGGCAGAAAATTAATACCATAAGGAAGCAAATAAGGCTGCAGGAAGAAATGAAGGGCTCTGGAAATGGTTTGTATCTGGATAGATAAAAATAGATACTGAAGGCTGGGCGCAGTGGCTCACGCCTATAATCCCAGCACTTTGGGAGGCTGAGGCGGGCAGATCATGAGGTCAAGAGATCGAAACCATCCTGGCCAACATGGTGAAACCCCGTCTCTACTAAACATACAAAAATTAGCTGGGCATGGTGGCGCATGTCTGTAGTCCCAGCTACTCGGGAGGCTGAGGCAGGAGAATCGCTTGAATCCGGGAGGCAGAGGCAGAGCTTGCAGTGAGCTGAGATAGCGCCACTGCACTCCAGCCTGGTGACAGGTGAGACTCAGTCTTAAAAAAAAAAAAAAAAAAAAAAAAAGGATAAGGAAATTAAACAAAACATAAATAAATGGAAAAACACCCCACATTCACGGATTGGAAGCCTTAGTATTGTTAAGATGACAGTATTACCCAAAGCAATGTACAGATTCAATGTAATCACTATCCAAAATCCCAATGGCACTTTTTGAAAAAATAGAAAAGCCCATCCTAAAATCTATGTGGAACACAAGGGACCCTGAATAGCCAAACAGTCTTGAAAAAGAATAAAATAAGTGAAAAAGTGTGAGTTGGAAGAGCCATACTTCCGGATTTCAAAACTTACTAAAGCTACAATAATCAAAACAGTTTGGTACTGGCCTAAGGACAGATATATAGGCCAATGGAATAGCATAGAGAGCCTCCAAATAGACTCATATATATGTCGTCAACTCATTTTTGACAAGGGTTTCAAAACCATTCAATGAAGAGGACAGTATTTTCAACAAATGTATCTGTGACAATTATATACCCACATGAAAAATAATGAAATTGGGTCCTTAATTTACACCATATGCAACATTAACTCAAAATGGATCAAAGATTTAGGTGGCATGCAGTGGCTCACGCCTATAATTTCAGCAATTTGGGAGGCCGAGACGGGCAGATCACTTGAGGTCAGGAGTTTGAGACCAGCCTGGCCAACGTGGTGAAACCCTGTCTCCACTAAAAATACAAAAATTAGCTGGGCATGTGGCGCACTCCTGTAGTCCCAGCTACTCGGTAGGCTGAGGCAAAAGAATCCCTCAAACCTGGGAGGCGGAGTTGGCACTGAGCTGAGATTGAGCCATTGCACTCCAGCTTGGGCAACAAAGCAAGACTTCGTCTGGGAAAAAAAAAAAAAATCAAAGATCCAAATATAAGAGTTAAAGCCATAAAACTCCTAGAAGAAAATATGGGGGAAAAGCTTCATGACATTGGATTTGGTAATGATTTCTTGGATATAACACCAAAAGCACAAGAAACAAAATGAACAAAAAGATAAACTGGACTACATAAAAATCAGACTGGGTGCAGTGGCTCACGCTTGTAATCCTAGCACTTTGGGAGGCCAAGGCGGGCAGATCACTTGAGGTCAGGAGTTTGAGACCAGTCTGGCCAACACAGTGAAACCCCATTTCTACTAAAAATACAAAAATTAGCCAGGCATGGTGGTGGTTGCCTGTAGTCCCAGCTACTCAGGAGGCTGAGGCAGAAGAATCATTTGAACCCAGGAGGCAGAGGTTGCAGTGAACCGAGACTGTGCCACTGCACTCCAGCCTGGGTGACAGAGCGAGACTCCATCTAAAAAAAAAAAAATTAAAACGTTTTGTGCATCAAAGGACACTATCAAGAGAGTAAAAGGGCAATCCACAAAATGGGAGAAAATATTTGCAAAGCAGATCTTCGAAAGATAAAGAACTGCTACATCTCAACAACAAATGCAAAACAACTCAATGTAAAAATGGGCAAAGATCTTGAATATATATTTCTCCAAAGAAGACTTACAAGTGGTCAATAAGGACAGAAAAGATGATCAATATCACTAGTCATAAGGGAAATGTAAATCAAAACTGCAATGAGATACCACTTAACATCCATTAGAATGGCTATTACCAAAAAACTTGAAAATAGCAAGTATTGGCAAGGATATAGAGCAACTGGAAACCTTGTGCATTGCTGGTGGGAATGTAAAATGGTACAGCCACTGTGGTAAAGTTTGGCAGTTCCTCACAAAGTCAAACATAGAATTACATAATCCAGCAATTCCACTTCTAGACATATACCAAAAAGAAACCAATGGCTCAAACAGATACTTTTACATCAATTTCTTAGCAGCATTATTCATAGTAACCAAAAAGTGGAAATAGCCCAAATGTCCATTAACAGATGAATGGATAAATACAATGTAGCATATAGATATATAATGGAATATTATCCATCCTTAGAAAGGAATGAAATTCTGATACATGCTATAAATTGGATGAACATTGAAAATGTTATGTTGAGTAAAATAAGCCAGATACAAAAAGACAAATCCACTTAAATGAGGTACCTAAAATAGGAGAATTCACAGAGACACAAAGTAGAATAGAGATAACTGGGGTCTGGTGGTTAGGAGGTTTTTGTTTAATGGGTACATGAGGTTTTGTTTGGGATGATGAAAAAGCTGTGGAAATGGATATTGGTGATGGGTGCACAACATTATGAATACACTTAATGTAATTGAGTTATACACCTAAAAACGGTTAAACTGGTAAATTTTATGTTATGAACATTTTACTACAATAAAAAAGTGAACACTGGCTGTTTAAAACAAGAATAATAATGTCTCCTGGTACTTAAAACAAAAGTGTAAGTGAAATATCTGGAAATAACAGGACAAAGGTGAAGAGGCTAAAGTGAGTTAACATGTTATGAGATTCTTACATTGTTCTGAAAAGGGTAAAAGTACTAATTTAAGGTAGAGACTAACTAATCAAGGGCAAATATTGTAACTTTGCCCTTTCTAGCTTAACCCTCTAAAAGAATATATAGCTGTTCTAATCATCTATTACTGTGTAGTAAAGTACCTCAAAACTTAGTAGTGTAAAAACAACCACCATTTTATTATGCTCATAATTATGGGTTATGAATTCTGGTAGGGAATAGTAGGGAAGTCTTGTCTCATCTCCACAATGACTGAGGCTTCAGCGGGGATGACTTGAACAGTAGAAATGGCTGGGATGGCTCAAGTGGGGCCCAATGTCAGGGACCTCAATTCTAGCTGTCAGCTAGGTCCCTTGGTTCTTTTCCTTATTACATTTATTGGGCATGGAATATAAAAAATGGCCTTTTCACTTACGTATCTGCTTAAGTGGGCTGTAATATCTGTTAAAACAGGATAGTCAATCATCAATCTCTGGAGGCAACCTCTCCATGAGGCTAGCCTGGGATTCACTTCAGCATGGCAGTTTCAGGGCAGTTATCCTTCCTACATGGTGGCTGTTCTCACTCAGAATGAACATTTCAGGACACAGACTTGGACACTGCAATGCTTTTTATGACCTAGACTAAGAGGTTCCAGAATGTCATGTCCTATTTTAGTGGTTTTAATGGTAAAGCAAGTTACTAAAATAGCCTAGATGAAAGGGAAAATATTGACCGATAGGAAGAGGAGGTTCCAAGACGGCTGAATAGGAACAGCTCCAGTCTACAGCTCCCAGCGTGAGCAATGCAGAAGACAGGTGATTTCGGCATTTCCAAGTGAGGTACCGGGTTCATCTCACTGGGGCTTGTCAGACAGTGGGTGCAGCCCAAGGAGCATGACCCAAAGCAGGGCAACGCACTTCCTCACCCAGGAAGTGCAAGGGGTTGGGGAATTCCCTTTCCTAGCCAAGGGAAGCCGTGACAGATGGTACCTGGAAAATTAGGACACTCCCACCCTAATACTGCGCTTTTCCAACAGTCTTAGCAAACAGCACACCAGGAGATTATATCCTGCGCCTGGCTCAGAGGGTCCCACACCCATGGAACCTTGCTCACTACTAACACAGCAGTCTGAGATTGAACTGCAAGGCGGCAGCGAGGCTGGAGGAGGGGCGTCTGCCATTGCTGAGGCTTGAGTAGGTAAACAAAGCAGCTGGGAAGCTTGAATTGGGTGGAGCCCACCAACAGCTCAAGGAGGCCTGCCTGCCTCTGTAGACTCCACCTCTGGGGGCAGCGCATAGCTGAACAAAAGGCAGCAGAAAGTTCTGCAGACTTAAACATCCCTGTCTGACAGCATTGAAAAGAGTAGTTGTTATCCCAGCATGGAGTTTGAGATGAGAGAATGGGCAGACTGCCTCCTCAAGTGGGTCCCTGACCCCCAAGTAGCCTACCTGGGACGCACCCCCCAGTAGCGGCAGACTGACACCTCATACGGCCAGGTGCCCCTCTGAGACAAAGCTTCCGGAGGAAGGATTAGGCAGCAACATTTGCCATTCTGCAATATTTGCTGTTCTGCAGTCTCCGCTGGTGATACCCAGGCAAACAAGGTCTGGAGTGGACTTCCAGCAAAGTCCAACAGACCTGTAGCTGTGGGTCCTATTAGAAGGAAAACTAACAAACAGAAAGGACACCCACACCAAAATCCCATCTGTACGTCACCATCATCAAAGACCAAAGGTAGAGAAAACCACAAAGACGGGGAGAAACCAGAGCAGAAAAGCTGAAAATTCTAAATATCAGAATGCCTCTTCTCCTCCAAAGGAATGCAGCTCCTCGCCAGCAACAGAACAAAGCTGGATAGAAAGTGACTTTGATGGGTTGAGAGAAGAAGGCTTCAGATGATCAGTAATAACAAACTTCTCCAAGCTAAAGGAGGATGTTCAAACCTATCACAAAGAAGCTAAAAACCTTGAAAAAAAATTAGACGAATGGATAACTAGAATAACCAATGCAGAGAAGTCCTTAAAGGAGCTGATGGAGCTGAAAGCCGAGGCTCGAGAACTACGTGAAGAATGCAGAAGCCTCAGGAGCCGATGCGATCAACTGGAAGAAAGGGTATCAGTGATGGAAGATGAAATGAATGAAATGAAGCGAGAAGGGAAGTTTAGAGAAAAAAGAATAAAAAGAAACGAACAAAGCCTCCAAGAAATATGGGACTATGTGAAAAGACCAAATCTACGTCTGATTGGTGTACCTGAAAGTGACGGGGAGAATGGAACCAAGATGGAAAACACTCTGCAGGATATTATCCAGGAGAACTTCCCCAGTCTAGCAAGGCAGGCCAACATTCAGATTCAGGAAATACAGAGAACGCCACAAAGATACTCCTCGAGAAGAGCAACTCCAAGACACCTAATTGTCAGATTCACCAAAGTTGAAATGAAGGAAAAAATGTTAAGTGCAGCCAGAGAGAAAGGTCGGGTTACCCACAAAGGGAAGCCCATCAGACTAACAGCGGATCTCTCGGCAGAAACTCTACAAGCCAGAAGAGAGTGGGGGCCAATATTCAACATTCTTAAAGAAAAGAATTTTCAACCCAGAATTTCATATCCAGCCAAACTAAGCTTCATCAGTGAAGGAGAAATAAAATCCTTTACAGACAAGCAAATGCTGAGAGATTTTGTCACCACCAGGCCTGCCCTAAAAGAGCTCCTGAAGGAAGCACTAAACATGGAAAGGAACAACCGGTACCAGCCACTGCAAAATCATGCCAAAATGTAAAGACCATCAAGGCTAGGAAGAAACTGCATCAATTAACGAGCAAAATAACCAGCTAACATCATAATGACAGGACCAAATTTGCACATAACAGTATTAACTTTAAATGTAAATGGGCTAAATGCTCCAATTAAAAGACACAGACTGGCAAATTGGATAAAGAGTCAAGACCCATCAGTGTGCTGTATTCAGGACACCCATCTCATGTGCAGAGACACACACAGGCTCAAAATAAAGGGATGGAGGAAGATCTAACAAGCAAATGGAAAACAAAAAAAGGCAGGGGTTGCAATCCTAGTCTCAGATAAAACAGACTTTAAACCAACAAAGATCAAAAGAGACAAAGAAGGCCATTACGTAATGATAAAGGGATCAATTCAACAAGAAGAGCTAACAATCCTAAATATATATGCACCCAATACAGGAGCACCCAGATTCATAAAGCAAGTCCTGAGTGACCTACAAAGAGACTTAGACTCCCACACAACAATAATGGGAGACTTTAACACCCCACTGTCAACATGAGACAGATCAATGAAACAGAAGGTTAAAAAGGATATCCAGGAATTGAACTCAGCTCTGCACCAAGCAGACCTAACAGACATCTACAGAACTCTCCACCCCAAATCAACAGAATATACATTTTTCTCAGCACCATATCACACTTATTCCAAAATTGACCACATAGTTGGAAGCACTCCTCAGCAAATGTAAAAGAACAGAAATTATAACAAACTGTCTCTCAGACCATAGTGCAATCAAACTAGAACTCAGGATTAAGAAACTCACTCAAAACCACTCAACTACATGGAAACTGAACAACCTGCTCCTGAATGACTACTGGGTACATAACAAAATGAAGGCAGAAATAAAGATGTTCTTTGAAACCAATGAGAACAAAGACACAACATACCAGAATCTCTGGGACACATTTAAAGCAGTGTGTAGACAGAAATTTATAGCACTAAATTACCACACGAGAAAGCAGGAAAGATCTACAATTGACACCCTAACATCACAATTAAAAGTACTAGAGAAGCAAGAGCAAAAACATTCAAAAGCTAGCAGAAGGCAAGAAATAACTAAGATCAGAGTGGAACTGAAGGAAATAGAGACACAAAAAAACCTTCAAAAAATTAATGAATCCAGGAGCTGGGTTTTTAAAAAGATCAACAAAATTGATAGACCACTAGCAAGACTAATTAAGAAGAAAAGAGAAAAGAATCAAATAGACGCAATAAAAAATGATAAAGGGGATATCACCACCAATCCCACAGAAATAGAAACTACCATCAGAGAATACTATAAACACCTCTACGCAAATAAACTAGAAAATCTAGAAGAAATGGATAAATTCCTGGATACATACACCCTCCCAAGACTCAACCATGAAGATGAATCCCTGAATAGACCAATAACAGGCCCTGAAATTGAGGCAATAATTAATAGCCTACCAACCAAAAAAAAGTCCAGGACCAGACAGATTCACAGCCGAATTCTACCAGAGGTACAAAGAGGAGCTGGTACCATTCCTTCTGAAACTATTCCAGTCAATAGAAAAAGAAGGAATCCTCCCTAACTCATTTTATGAGGCCAATATCATCCTGATACCAAAGCCTGGCAGAGACACAACAAAAAAAGAGAATTTTAGACCAATATCCCTGATGAACATCGAAGCAAAAACCCTCCATAAAATACTGGCAAACCACATCCAGCAGCACATCAAAAAGCTTATCCACAGGGTGGAGCCAAGATGGCCGAATAGGAACAGCTCCGGTCTACAGCTCCCAGCATGAGCGACGCAGAAGACAGGTGATTTCTACATTTCCATCTGAGGTACCAGGTTCATCTCACTAGGGAGTGCCAGGCAGTGGGTGCAGGACACTGGGTACAGCGCACCGTGCGCGAGCTGAAGCAGGGCAAGGCATTGCCTCACTCCGGCAGCGCAAGGGGTCAGGGAGTTCCCTTTCCTAGTCAAAGAAAGGGGTGACAGACGGCACCTGGAAAATCCGGTCACTTCCCATCCTAATACTGCACTTTTGCAACGGGCTTAAAAAACGGCACACCAGGAGATTATATCCCACACATGGCTTGGAGGGTCCTACGCCCACGGAGTCTCGCTGATTGCCAGCACAGCAGTCTGAGATCAAACTGCAAGGCAGCAGCAAGGCTGGAGGAGGGGTGCCTGCCATTGACCAGGCTTGATTAGGTAAACAAAGCAGCCAGGAAGCTCCAACTGGATGGAGCCCACCACAGCTCAAGGAGGCCTGCCTGCCTCTGTAGGCTCCACCTCTGGGGGAAGGGCACAGACAAACAAAAAGACAGCAGTAACCTCTGCAGACTTACATGTCCCTGTCTGACAGCTTTGAAGAGAGTAGTGGTTCTCCCAACACGCAGCTGGAGATCTGAGAATGGGCAGACTGCCTCCTCAAGTGGGTCCCTGACCCCCAAGCAGCCTAACTGGGAGGCACCCCCCAGTAAGGGCAGACTGACAACTCATGCAGCAGGGTACTCCTCTGAGACAAAACTTCCAGAGGAACGATCAGGCAGCAGCATTTGCGGGTCACCAATATCCACTGTTCTATAGCCACCGCTGTTCTGCAGCCACCACTGCTGATACCCAGGCAAACAGGGTCTGGAGTGGACCTCTAGCAAACTCCAACGGACCTGTAGCTGAGGGTCCTGTCTGTCAGAAGGAAAACTAACAAACAGAAAGGACATCCACACCAAAACCCCATCTGTATGTCACCATAATCAAAGACCAAAAGTAGATAAAACCACAAAGATGGGGAAAAAACAGAGCAGAAAAACTGGAAACTCTAAAAAGCAGAGCACCTCTCCTCCTCCAAAGGAACGCAGCTCCTCACCAGCAACGGAACAAAGCTGGATGGAGAATGACTTTAACAAGTTGAGATAATAAGGCTTCAGATGATCAAACGACTCCGAGCTACAGGAGGACATTCAAACCAAAGGCAAAGAAGTTCAAAACTTTGAAAAAAAAATTAGACAAATGGATAACTAGAATAACCAATGCAGAGAAGTCCTTAAAGGAGCTGATGGAGCTGAAAGCCGAGGCTCGAGAACTACGTAAAGAATGCAGAAGCCTCAGGAGTCGATGCGATCAACTGGAAGAAAGGGTATCAGTGATGGAAGATGAAATGAATGAAATGAAGCGAGAAGGGAAGTTTAGAGAAAAAAGAATAAAAAGAAACGAACAAAGCCTCCAAGAAATATGGGACTATGTGAAAAGACCAAATCTACGTCTGATTGGTGTACCTGAAAGTGACGGGGAGAATGGAACCAAGATGGAAAACACTCTGCAGGATATTATCCAGGAGAACTTCCCCAATCTAGCAAGGCAGGCCAACATTCAGATTCAGGAAATACAGAGAACGCCACAAAGATACTCCTCGAGAAGAGCAACTCCAAGACACATAATTGTCAGATTCACCAAAGTTGAAATGAAGGAAAAAATGTTAAGTGCAGCCAGAGAGAAAGGTCGGGTTACCCACAAAGGGAAGCCCATCAGACTAACAGCGGATCTCTCGGCAGAAACTCTACAAGCCAGAAGAGAGTGGGGGCCAATATTCAACATTCTTAAAGAAAAGAATTTTCAACCCAGAATTTCATATCCAGCCAAACTAAGCTTCATCAGTGAAGGAGAAATAAAATACTTTACAGACAAGCAAATGCTGAGAGATTTTGTCACCACCAGGCCTGCCCTAAAAGAGCTCCTGAAGGAAGCACTAAACATGGAAAGGAACAACCGGTACCAGCCACTGCAAAATCATGCCAAAATGTAAAGACCATCAAGGCTAGGAAGAAACTGCATCAATTAACGAGCAAAATAACCAGCTAACATCATAATGACAGGACCAAATTTGCACATAACAGTATTAACTTTAAATGTAAATGGGCTAAATGCTCCAATTAAAAGACACAGACTGGCAAATTGGATAAAGAGTCAAGACCCATCAGTGTGCTGTATTCAGGACACCCATCTCACGTGCAGAGACACACACAGGCTCAAAATAAAGGGATGGAGGAAGATCTAACAAGCAAATGGAAAACAAAAAAAGGCAGGGGTTGCAATCCTAGTCTCAGATAAAACAGACTTTAAACCAACAAAGATCAAAAGAGACAAAGAAGGCCCTTACGTAATGATAAAGGGATCAATTCAACAAGAAGAGCTAACAATCCTAAATATATATGCACCCAATACAGGAGCACCCAGATTCATAAAGCAAGTCCTGAGTGACCTACAAAGAGACTTAGACTCCCACACAACAATAATGGGAGACTTTAACACCCCACTGTCAACATTAGACAGATCAACGAGACAGAAAGTTAACAAGGATATCCAGAAATTGAACTCCGCTCTGCACCAAACAGACCTAATAGACATCTACAGAACTCTCCACCCCAAATCAACAGAATATACATTTTTTTAGCACCACACCACACCTATTCCAAAATTGACCACATAGTTGGAAGTAAAGCACTCCTCAGCAAATGTAAAAGAACAGAAATTATAACAAACTGTCTCTCAGACCACAGTGCCATCAAACTAGAACTCAGGATTAAGAAGCTCACTCAAAACCGCTCAACTACATGGAAACTGAACAACCTGCTCCTGAATGACTACTGGGTACATAACAAAATGAAGGCAGAAATAAAGATGTTCTTTGAAACCAACGAGAACAAAGGCACAACATACCAGAATCTCTGGGACACATTCAAAGCAGTGTGTAGAGGGAAATTTATAGCACTAAATGCCCACAAGAGAAAGCAGGAAAGATCTACAATTGACACCCTAACATCACAATTAAAAGAACTAGAAAAGCAAGAGCAAACACATTCAAAACCTAGCAGAAGGCAAGAAATAACTAAAATCAGAGCAGAACAGAAGGAAATAGAGACACAAAAAAACACTTCAAAAAATTAATGAATCCAGGAGCTGGTTTTTTGAAAAGTTCAACAAAATTGATAGACTGCTAGCAAGACTGATAAAGAAGAAAAGAGAGAAGAATCAAATAGATGCAATAAAAAATGATAAAGGGGATATCACCACCAATCCCACAGAAATACAAACTACCATCAGAGAATACTACAAACACCTCTATGCAAATAAACTAGAAAATCTAGAAGAAATGGACAAATTCCTTGACACATACACCCTCCCAAGACTAAACCAGGAAGAAGTTCAATCTCTGAAAAGACCAATAACAGGATCTGAAACTGTGGCAATAATCAATAGCTTACCAACCAAAAAAAGTCCAGGACCAGATGGATTCACAGCCGAATTCTACCAGAGGTACAAGGAGGAGCTGCTACCATTCCTTCTGAAACCATTCCAATCAATAGAAAAAGAGGGAATCCTCCCTAACATATTTTATGAGGCCAGCATCATCCTGATACCAAAGCCAGGCAGAGACACAACAAAAAAAGAGAATTTTAGGCCAATATCCTTGATGAACATTGATGCAAAAGTCCTCAATAAAATAATGGCAAACCAAATCCAGCAGCACATCAAAAAGCTTACCCACCATGAGCAAGTGGGCTTCATCCCTGGGATGCAAGGCTGCTTCAACATACGCAAATCAATAAATGTAATCCAACATACAAACAGAACCAAAGACAAAAACCACATGATTATCTCAATAGATGCAGAAAAGGCCTTTGACAAAATTCAACAACCCTTCATGCTAAAAACTCTCAATAAATTAGGTATTGATGGGATGTATCTCAAAATAATAAGAGCTATCTATGACAATCCCACAGCGAATATCATACTGAATGGGCAAAAACTGGAAGCATTCCCTTTGAAAACGGGCACAAGACAGGATGCCCTCTCTCACCACTCCTATTCAACATAGTGTTGGAAGTTCTGGCCAGGGCAATTAGGCAGAAGGAAATAAAGGGTATTCAATTAGGAAAAGAGGAAGTCAAATTGTCCCTGTTTGCAGACGACATGATTGTATATCTAGAAAACCCCATCATCTCAGCCCAAAATCTCCTTAAGCTGATAAGCAACTTCAGTAAAGTCTCAGGATACAAAATCAATGTACCAAAATCACAAGCATTCTTATACACCAATAACAGACAAACAGAGAGACAAATCATGAGTGAACTCCCATTCACAATTGCTTCAAAGAGAATAAAATACCTAGGAATCCAACTTACAAGGGATGTGAAGGACCTCTTCAAGGAGAACTACAAACCACTACTCAATGATATAAAAGAGGATACAAACAAATGGAAGAATATTCCATGCTCATGGGTAGGAAGAATCTATATCGTGAAAATGGCCATACTGCCCAAGGTAATTTATAGATTCAATGCCATCCCCATCAAGCTACCAATGACTTTCTTCACAGAATTGGAAAAAACTACTTTAAAGTTCATATGGAACCAAAAAAAGAGCCCACATAGCCAAGTCAATCCTAAGCCAAAAGAACAAAGCTGGAGGCATCACGCTACCTGACTTCAAACTATACTACAAGGCTACAGTAACCAAAACAGCATGGTACTGGTACCAAAACAGAGATATAGATCAATGGAACAGAACAGAGTCCTCAGAAATAATGCCGCATATCTACAACCATCTGATCTTTGACAAACCTGAGAAAAACAAGCAATGGGGAAAGGATTCCCTATTTAATAAACGGTGCTGGGAAAACTGGCTAGCCATAGGTAGAAAGCTGAAACTGGATCCCTTCCTTACACCTTATACAAAAATTAACTCAAGATGGATTAAAGACTTACATGTTAGACCTAAAACTATAAAAACCCTGGAAGAAAACCTAGGCAATACCATTCAGGACATAGGCATAGGCAAGGACTTCATGTCTGAAACACCAAAAGCAATGGCAACAAAAGCCAAAATTGACAAATGGGATCTAATTAAACTAAAGAGCTTCTGCACATCAAAAGAAACTACCATCAGAGTGAACAGGCGAACTACAAAATGGGAGAATATTTTTGCAACCTACTCATCTGACAAAGGGCTAATACCAAGAATCTACAATGAACTCAAACCAATTTACAAGGAAAAAAAAACCCATCAAAAAGTGGGCCAAGGATATGAACAGACACTTCTCAAAAGAAGACATTTATGCAGCCAAAAAACACATGAAAAAATGCTCATCATCACTGGCTGTCAGAGAAATGCAAATCAAAACCACAATGAGATACCATCTCATACCAGTTAGAATGGTGATCATTAAAAAGTCAGGAAACAACAGGTGCTGGAGAGGATGTGGAGAAACAGGAACACTTTTACACTGTTGGTGGGACTGTAAACTAGTTCAACCATTGTGGAAGTCAGTGTGGCAATTCCTCAGGGATCTAGAACTAGAAATACCATTTGACCCAGCCATCCCATTACTGGGTATATACCCAAAGGATTATAAATATAAAGACACATGCACACGTATGTTTACTGCAGCACTATTCACAATAGCAAAGACTTGGAACTAACCCAAATGCCTAACAACGATAGACTGGATTAAGAAAATGTGGCACATATACACCATGGAATACTATGCAGCCATAAAAAATGATGAGTTCATGACCTTTGTAGGAACATGGATAAAACTGGAAACCGTCATTCTTAGCACACTATCGCAAGGACAAAAAACCAAACACCACATGTTGTCACTCATAGGTGGGAATTGAACAATGAGAACACATAGGCACAGGAGGGGGAACATCACACTCCAGGGACTGTTGTGGGGTGGGGGGAGGGGGGAGGGATAGCATTAGGAGATATACCTAATGCTAAATGATGAGTTAATGGGTGCAGTACACCAACATGGCACATGTATACATATGTAAGAAACCTGCACATTGTGCACATGTACCCTAAAACTTAAAGTATAATAATAATAAAATTTTTAAAAAAAGGCTTATCCACCATGATCAAGTTGGCTTCATCCCTGGGATGCAAGGCTGGTTCAACATACACAAATCAATAAATGTAATCCAGCATATAAACAGAACCAATTACAAAAACCACATGATTATCTCAATAGATGCAGAAACGGCCTTCAATAAAATTCAACAGCTCTTCATGCTAAAAACTCTCAATAAACTAGGTACTGATGGGACGTATTTCAAAATAATAGCAGCTATTTATGACAAACCCACAGCCAATATCATACTGAATGGGCAAAAACTGGAAGCATTCCCTTTGAAAACTGGCGCAAGACAGGGATGCCCTCTCTCACCACTCCTATTCAACATAGTGTTGGAAGTTCTGGCAGGGCAATTAGGCAGGAGAAAGAAATAAAGGGTATTCAATTAGGAAGAGAGGAAGTCAAATTGTCTCTGTTTGCAGGCGACATGATTGTATATTTAGAAAACCCCATCATCTCAGCCCAAAATCTCCTTAAGCTGATAAGCAACTTCAGTAAAGTCTCAGGATACAAAATCAATGTGCAAAAATCACAAGCATTCCTATACACCAATAACAGACAAACAGAGAGCCAAATCATGAGTGAACTCCCATTCACAATTGCTACAGAGAATAAAATATCTAGGAATCCAACTTACAAGGGATGTGAAGGACCTCTTCAAGGAGAACTACAAACCACTGCTCAACAAAATAAAAGAGGACACAAACAAATGGAAGAACATTCCATGCTCATGGGTAGGAAGAATCAATATTGTGAAAATGGCCATACTGCCCAAGGTAATTTATAGATTCAATGCCATCCCCATCAAGCTACCAATGACTTTCTTCACAGAATTGGAAAAGACTACTTTAAAGTTCACATGGAACCAAAAAAGAGCCTGCATTGCCAAGACAATCCTAAGCCAAAAGAACAAAGCTGGAGGCATCACGCTACCTGACTTCAAACTCTACTACAAGGCTACAGTAACCAAAATAGCATGGTACTGGTACCAAAACAGAGATATAGATCAACGGAACAGAACAAGTCCTCAGAAATAATACCACACATCTACAACCATCTGATCTTTGACAAACATGAGAAAAACAAGCAATGGGGAAAGGATTCCCTATTTAATAAATGGTGCTGGGAAAACCGGTTAGCCATAGGTAGAAAGCTGAAACTGGATCCCTTCCTTACACCTTATAAAAAATTAATTCAAGATGGATTAAAGACTTCAATGTTAGATCTAAAACCATAAAAACCGTAGAAGAAAACCTAGGCAATACCATTCAGGACATAGGCATGGGCAAGGACTTCATGACTAAAACACCAAAAGCAATGGCAACAAAAGCCAAAATTGACAAATGGGATCTAATTAAACTAAAGAGCTTCTGCACAGGAAAAGAAACTACCATCAGAGTGAACAGGCAACCTACAGAATGGGAGAAAATTTTTCCAATCTACCCATATGACAAAGGGCTAATATCCAGAATCTACAAAGAACTTAAACAAATTTACAAGAAAAAAATCAAACCACCCCATCAAAAAGTGGGCGAAGGATATGAACAGACACTTCTCAAAAGAAGACATTTATGCAGCCAACAGACACATGAAAAAATGCTCATCATCACTGGCCATCAGAGAAATGCAAATCAAAATCACAGTGAGATACCATCTCACACCAGTAAGAATGGGAATCACTAAAAAGTCAGGAAACAACAGGTGCTGGAGAGGATGTGGAGAAATAGGAACACTTTTACACTGTTGGTGGGACTGTAAACTAGTTCAACCATTGTAGAAGACAGTGTGGCAATTCCTCAAGGATCTAGAACCAGAAATACCATTTGAGCCAGCCATCCCATTACTGGGTGTATATCCAAAGGATTATAAATCATGCTGCTATAAAGACACATGCACAGGTATGTTTACTACAGCACTATTCACAATAACAAAGACGTGGAACCAACCCAAATGTCCATCAATGATAGACTGGATTAAGAAAATGTGGTACATACACACCATGGAATACTATGCAGCCATAAAAAAGGATGAGTTCATGTCCTTTGTAGGGACATGGATGAAACTGGAAACCATCATTCTGAGCAAACTATCGCAAGGACAGAAAACCAAACACCGCATGTGCTCCCTCATAGGTGGGAATTGAACAATGAGAACACTTGGACACAGGGTGGGGAACATCACACACCAGGGCCTGTCATGGGGTGGGGGGAGGGGGGAGGGATAGCATTAGGAGATATACCTAATGTAAATGATGAGTTAATGCGTGCAGCACACCAACATGGCACATGTATACATTTGTAACAAACCTGCACGTTGTGCACATGTACCCTAGAACTTAAAGTATAATTAAAAAATAAAAAGAAAAAAGAAAAAAAAAAGGAAGGGAAAATATTGCCACCTCCTGTCAACAGGAGAAATAGAAAACAACTTATGGCATCTTTAATCAATCAAAATAACTAAAAAGTTAATAGAGAAGAAAATAATGACAAACTAACAATATTTAATTACCACCAAGAAAGGGAAAAGGGAGGGGAAAATACAGGAAGAACAGATCAGATAAGTAGAAAACAAACAGCAAGATGGTAGCCTTAAGCCCAATGAATACAGTAATTACAATAAATATAAATGGTCTAAACATGCTAATTAAAAGACAAAGATTATTTAGAATTATGCAAAATTAAATCCAACTGTATTTTGTTTACAAGAGACACAATTTAAATATAAGGGCACAAAAAGATGAAAAGTAAAAGAATAGGAAAAGATGTCATGTAGGTACTCACCAAAGGAACACTAGGGTAGCTATATCAATATAAAATAAAATGTTCTTTCAGACAAGAAGTACTGTAAAATATACGAAATATCTATTGAAGTGATCACATGCTTTTTGTCCTTTATTCTGTTAATGTGGTCATCGCATTTATTGATTTGTATATGTTGAACCACCTTGCACACAAAGGATAAATCTCACTTGATCATTATTTTAATGTGCTGTTAAATTCAGTTTGCTAGTATTTGGTTGAAGATCCTATTCATCTATGTTCATCAGGGGCATTAGCTTGTAATTTTATTATAGCATCCTCGTCTGGCTTTGGTATCCAACTCATGTTGGCTTTGTAAATGAGGTTAGAAGTATGCTCTCCTCTTTAATTTTTTGAAAGAGTTTGAAAAGGGCAGATTATTATTTCTTCTTTAAATATTTAGTAGAATTCAACAGCAAGGTCATCAGTGAATTCAACAGTGAAGCCATCCTGGGCTTTTCTTTGACGGGAGGTTTTTTATTACTGATCCAATCTTCTTACTCATTATTGGTCTATTCATATTTTCTATGTCTTCATGATGCAGTCTTGGAAGGTTATATGTATCTAAGAATTTGCCCATCTCTTCTAAGTTATCCTATTTATTGGCTTATAATTGTTCATAGTAGTTTCTTATTATCCTTTGTATTTCTGTAGTATCAGTTGTAATGTCTCATCTTTCATTTCTGATTTTATTTATTTGAGTCTTCTTTTTTTTTTTTGAGACAGTTTCACTCTTGTTGCCCAGGCTGGGGTGCAATGGCATGATCTCAGCTCACCGCAACCTCTGCCCCCTGGGTTCAAGTGATTCTCCTGCCTCAGCCTTCCGAGTAGTTGGGATTACAGGCATGTGCCACCACACCTGGCTAATTTTGTATTTTTAGTAGAGACGAGGTTTCTCCATGTTGGTCAGTCTGGTCTTGAACTCCCGACCTCAGGTGATCCGCCCACCTTGGCCTCCCAAAGTGCTGGGATTACAGGCGTGAGCCACTGCACCAGGCCTACTTTTACATTTTTATTTATTTATTTATTTATTTATTTATTTACTTTTAGAGATGTAGTCTCACTATGCTGCCAAGGCTGGACTCAAACTCTTGGGCTAAAGTGATCTTTCTGCCTCAGTCTCCCAAGTAGCTGAGACTACAGACGTGTGCCACCACACCTGATTTTCTTGTTTTTATTAGTTAGTCTAGTTAAAGATTTGCCAATTTTGTTTATCTTTTCAAAAACCCAACTCTTGGTTTTGTTGATCTTTTCTATTGTTTTTCCAGTTTTTATTTCAATCATTTCTGCTCTAACCTTTATTTCCTTCCTTCTGATAACTTTGGTCTTAGTTTGTTCTTCTGTTTCTAGTTCCTTGAAGTGTAACATTAGGTTGTTTCAGATCTTTCTTATTTTGTGATGTAGGCATTTATTGCTATGAAATTCCCCTTTAGAATTGCCTTTGCTGCATCCCATACGTTTTGGTATGTTGTGTCTCCATTTTGTTTGTCTCAATATATTCCTTAATTTACCTTTAAAGGTCACATATGACAAGCCCACAGCTAACATCATACTCAATGGTGAAAAGTTAAAAGTTTCTTCTCTAAGATCAGGAACATGGATGCCCCTGCTTACTACTTGTATTCAACATGGCACTGGAAGTCTCAGCCAGAGAAATTAGGCAAGAGAAAGAAATAAGACATACAAATTGAAAAGGAAGATGTTAAATTGTCTCTGTTTCCAGATGACATGATCTTATATACAGAAGACCTTAAATACTCTTATCAAAAAACTGTTAAAAATAATAAGCAAATTTAGTAAAGTTACAAACTCAACATACAAAAATCAATGGTGTTTCTATAAACCAAAGATACAACGTTCACAAAGGAAAAGTAAAACTGTCATCATTCAAAGATAACATGACTAAGAAAATCCAAAGGAATTTATAAAAAAGCAATTAGAGGCCAGGCACAGTGGCTCATGCCTGTAATCCCAGCACTTTGGGAGGTCGAGGCGGGCAGATCACGAGGTCAGGAGTTCGAGACCAGACTGACCAACATAGTGAAACCCCATCTCTACCAAAAATACAAAAATTAGTCAGGTGTGGTGGCACATGCCTGTAATCCTAGCTACTCGGGAGGCTGAGGCAGGAGAATCACTTGAACCCGGGAAGCGGTGGTTGCAGTGAGCTGAGATCACATCACTGCACTCCAGCCTGGGTGACAGTGCAAGACTCCACCTCAAAAAAAAAAAAAAAAAAAACATGGAGAGAAATTTAAGATCCAAAGACATGGGCCAGCTGTGGTGGTTCATGCCTGTAATCCCAGAACTTTGGGAGGCCAAGGCGGGTAGATCACTTGAGCTCAGGAGTTAGAGACTAGCACGGGCAACATGGCAAGACACCCCATCTACAAAAAGTACAGAAAGTATCCAGGCGTGGTGACCCATGCCTGTAGTCCCAGCTATTTGGGAGGCTGAGGCAGGAGAATTACTTGAACCTGGGAGGTGGAGATTTCAGTGAGCTGAGATTGTGCCACTGCACTCCAGCCTAGGCAACAGGGTGAGACTCTGTCTTAAATAAACAAATAAATATACACAAATAGACCAATGCAACAGAATAGACACTACAGAAACACTTTACATATATGATTACATGATTTAAACAATGGCACCACAGCAATTCATTGTGAAAAGGATGGTATTTTCAAAGGTATTTGATCAGTTGGATATCCATAAGAAAAAAATGAACTTTGTACCTCTAAGTATACACAACAATTAATTTGAGATGGATACTAGATATCAATCTGAAACTAAAGCAATTAAGCCTCTAGAACAAACATAAGGAAAATATCTTCTGACTAGGTTAGACAAAATTTCTTAAACAGGACCCAGAAAGCACTAACCATGAAGAAAAAGTGGTGGCTGGGCATGGTGGCTCACATCTGTAATCTCAGCACTTTCAGAGGCCAAGGTGGGAGGACTGCTTGAGGCCAGGAGTTCAACACCAGCCTTGGCAACATACCAAGACCCTGTCTCTACAAAAAATTAAAAAATTAGCCAGGCATGGTAGTGCACACCTGTTGTCCAAACAGGAGGATGAGGCGGGAGGATTGCTTGAGCCCAGGAGTTCAAGGTTACAGTGAACTGTGATCATGCGACTGCACTCTAGCATGGGCAAAAGAGTGAAACCCTGTCAAAGAAAGAAAAAAAAAAGAAAGAAAGGAAAGAAGGAAAGAAAGAGAAAAAGTCACAAATTGGACTTTATTAAAATTAAAGACTTCTTTTCATTAAGAACATCTTAGAGGAATGAGGCAAGCCTGGGAGAAGATATTCAACACATATAGTATTTAACAAAGGACTTGCATTCAGGATGTATGAACTCCTCCAGAGAATATTTATAACGTAATAGTACAGGTAATAGATCTTGGCGGTTTGAAGATGGAGAGGAGAGGTAAAGAAAAGGGTAGGGATACTTATGTTCTCATCATATATAATGGGAAGTCAAGTGATTCTATGTCAGCCTGATGGAACAAGAAACTAAGACTTAAATATTCTTTAAACCAATAAGGTAATAAAATAGAGGAACTAAAAAAATAACATGATGATACTGGGAGGGGAGATAAGCAGGGCTGTGGAGGGTAAGTAACCTACGTTCTCAATTATCTTTGCAGAAAGCCAACAGATTACTTCTAAAGTTAATAAAAGATAATTGTACACGCACATTATTTAGAAGCATGGAAGTAACTACTAGAAGATCTACAATAAAAATAGTTAAAAATGGGCCAGGCGCGGTGGCTCACGCCTGTAATCCCAGCACTTAGGGAGGCAGAGGTGGGTGGATCACTAGGTCAGGAGTTCAAGATCAGCCTGGCCAAGATGGTGAAACCTCATCTCTACTAAAAATACAAAAAAATCAGCTGGGTGTGGTAGTGGATGCCTGTAATCCCAGGTACTCGGGAGGCTGAGGCAGAGAACTGATTGAACCTGGGAGGCGAAGGTTGCAGTGAGCCGAGATTACACCACTGCATTCCAGCCTGGGCAACAGAGCAAGACTCCATCTCAAAAAAAGAAAGTTAAAAATGGTTGCTTTTAGTGTATGAGGGTGAAAGAAAGTAGGATGGGGTAAAATATTTATTTTTCATAATAAATTATTCTAGATTACTTATTAAAGAAGTACGCATGTCACTTTGATTAAAATATTTAACTTTTTAAAATCCCTACATTTACATTACTATAACTATGCAAATAATTCACTTCTACAGCCAAGCAATGTGCTAAAACTATGCATCCTTTTTTTAGAAGTCACCCACTTGACTGTATCTAGAATCAAGATGCTGTGTCTGGAATCAAGAGCAAATGTATTCTCTTCACATCTTAGAACAATTTTAATCTGTCATATCTGAACCATGACTTTCACAGTTAGCTCTTTTTCAGAGTTTCTAACCTCTTTTTTCTAAATCCAGCCTCTGTCATACTTTCTATTGCATGGGGTACCATTTTCCTCCCATATATAACCCTCTTAGAGACACTCAATATCCTGATCTAATTTAAATTTATTACTATTTTTGTTTTCTTCAGGTTCTACCGTTTTTTTCTTTCTTTTTCTTTTTGTTTTGACATTATTGGTTTTTCCTAAAAGTGAACCTTGGGTGTGGTGGCACGTGCTGGTATCCCACCTACTCAGGAGGCTGAGGCACGAGAATCACTTGAACTGGGAGGCGCAGGTTGCAGTGAGCCAAAATTACACCACTGCATTCCAGCCTGGGAGACAGAGCAAGACTCTGTCTCAAAAAAAAAAAAAAAAAAAAAAAAAAGAGGTGGTTGGAGAAGATCGCCAGACAGGAAGTCTAGCTTCTGGTCTTTGTTCAGAGTCAGCATGGTCTTCAAAGAGGGTTAGATGCTCAGGCCAGCCTCTCAGGATCAGTACAAATCATGCAGTGGTGAACAGACTTGGGTGTCGTTTCCCCCAGGTGTGGGTGAAGTTCCTAGACTAGACCAGATATCATTGGGTAAAAGGTGTGCCTGTTTAACATTTGGATAAATATCACTATTGTCCAACACACAGAAGTTTCTGTCACACCACCTCCTGTCAGAACAAGAATGCCTATTTCCCCATGTCCTAACCAACTCATATTTTTAAGTATTTTATTAATTTTTTGACTAGGTAATGTTTGCAGATGGCACAAAATTTAAAAAAGTAGGGAAGGGCATGCAGTGAGAGGTCTCCACATTCCCGTCGCAGCCATCCCAGTCCTGTCCCCAGAACCACAAACTTTGATCTCAGCCTTTCTGGTAAATGGAAAGTGGTATCTCACTCAATAAATCTCACAATTATGTGGGAAAAAAAAAAAGTGAACCTTGGTTGTCCATTAATACTTAAGAATGAAAGTCTGTGTCAGTTTTTCTAGGCGCTAGTACGAGTATCTTTTGTTAGTATTCTGTCTACCCAGTGTTCTCACTCAGGAGTGGGAAAACCCCAGGCAATTTTCACGCCTGTAATCCCAGAACTTTGGGAGGCCAAGGAGGGTGGATCACCTGAAGTCAGGAGTTCGGGACCAGCCTGGCCAACATGGTGAAACCCCGTCTCTACTAAAAATACAAAAATTAGCCAAGCATGGTGGTGCACCTGTAATCCCAGCTACTGGGGAGGCTGAGGTGGGAGAATTGCTTGAATCTGGGAGGCAGAGGCTGCAGTGAGCCAATATCATGCCACTGCACTCCAGCCTAGGCAACAGAGAGAGATTCTGTCTTAAAAAAAAAAAAATTGAACTGTACACTTTAAATTTTATGACATAAAAATTATATTTCAATAAAACTTCTAAATAAACTCACAAGGAAACTTTTCCAGGCCTGCTGAATGACTCTGGCAGCCTTATCCTGCTTTGTAAATTCTGATTCCTCTTTCCAAGGCATTTGAAATTCCTAAAAGAAAATGAGCAAAAAGGGTACATTTAAAATAATTTTAATTTACTTTCATTTTTATTTATTTTTTTTTTTAGAGACACATTCTTGCTCTGTCACCCAAGCTGGAGTGCAGTGGTGCGATGATAGCTCACTGTAGCCTCAAACTGCTGGGCTCAAGTGATCCTCTTGCCTTAACCTCCTAAGTAGCTGGGATTGTAGGCGTGCACCACCACACCTGGCTTTCTTTTTTTCATTATTATTTTTTTGTAGAGATAGGGTCTTGCTATGTTGCCCAGGCTGGTGTCAAACACCTTCTGGCTTGGCCTCCCAAAGTGCTGGGATTGTAAGCGTGAGCCACTGCGCCCAGCCTAAAATTATTTTATATGCTCTATTATAAAACTACCACTAGAACTCAGTGAAAATTAAATAGAGTTGTATAAATAAAACAATTAAAATAAGATGTTGTATCAAAATAATAAAAATAAAAATAGTCACCTTCTTATTTTTTAAGAGACAGAGTCTTTCTCTGTTGCCTTGGCTAGAATGCCATGGCAGGATCATAGGTCACTGCAGCCTTGAACTCTTAGGCTCGATTGCTCCTCCTGCCTCACCCTCCTGAGTAGCTGGGACTACAGGCACATGCTACGATGCCTAGCTAATTTTTAAAATTTTTTGTAGAGACAGGTTCTTGCTATGTTTCCCAGGCTGGTCTTGAATTCTTGTACTCAAGCGATCCTCCCACCTCTGCCTCTGAAAGTGCTTGGATTACAGGCATGAGCCACTGCGCCAAAAGTAGTCAGCAATTATTGGTGATTTAATATGTTCTAATTTGTATATTTTTTTCTAGTTCCAGCAACAACCCTGCATAACAGATTTTGCTAATATGCTTGTGTTAGAGATGAGGAGCCTAGGCTTTAAGGCCTAAGGTCAAATAGTGAGTAACTAAACCAGTTATTGAATTCAAGTTTATCTTGAAAGTCCATGACTTTTACATACCCTGTTGTATGACTTCAAATAAACCTTTCTTAACGTGCATAGAGACAGAGTTGCATCCACAAAATTGCGCAGGTCCCTAACCTAAAATTAGACCTTATGTGGTCAAATATAAAAGGAAAAAAAGGTCATGCACTGAATACAGGGAGAAACATGGATTTTTACTTAGTCTTAAGAGTTATTAATACTTCACAGAATAATGTCACTCATTACATTTACAGTAGCAATATGGTTCTGACATGCTTTATCATAATCCAAAGTGAATAAATGTTGCTTAAAAGCTTAAAATTCTGGGCTGAATATAGTGACTCATGCCTGTAATCCCATGGTTTTGGGAGGCCAAGGCAGGAGGATTGCTTGAGGCCAGGAGTTCAACACCAGCCTGGGCAATATAGCGAGACCCCCATCTCTACAACAACAGCAACAACAACAAAAAGCTGGGCAGGTTGGCACATACTGTAGTCCTAGCTACTTGGGAGGCTGAAACAGGAGGATGGCTTGAGCCCAGGAGTTCAAAACTGCAGTGAGCTATGATTGCACCACTGCACTCCAGCCCGGGCCACAAAATGAGACCATGTCTCTAAAAATAATAAAAATTTAAACTCTGAATTGGTGCATGTAAAATGCAAAACGTGTAAGGATTTACAAATCCCAAAGCCCTGACCTATTTAAACATATAACATACATCTACTAATATGTTTAGAAAGACAGAGGCTAAACAGAAAACTTTCAAAAAGGATACGCCATTCATAAGAAAAATGTATTTATATATTTCTCAACTTGCCATTTTTCCCTTTTGACGTTGAAAGTTATTCAGATGCTTAAAACTAAAGGTGTTTTCTTCCTAATTTGGTAAATTGTTGTTTTTTAAATTCACATTTTTAAGAGTTGGGAGAAGGTTCGCTCTGAAAAAAACTTATGTCTTTTTTGCTTTCCCTACAAATAGCCTTATTAATATAGGAGGCATGGGAAGACAGGTTAAGTCTTTGGACTCTGAGGCAAGATAGACCAGGGTTTAAATCTCAACAAATTCTACCTCATTCTTAGCTGCGTGATTTTGCCGAAGTTACTTAACTCACTCAAACTTCAAGTTACTCATCTGTAAAATATGGGGACTCATTGTACCTAACTCATAGAATTGTTAGGATTAAGTCAGATAACACAGGTAAAGCATTTAGTATAGTTTCTGACCCACCATAGCCACTCAATAAATCATATTATTATAATACAAACTATTTTCCAAAATAAAAACTATTCATGTGCATTATTCCAGTTAGGAAACTGAGATAACATTTTAAGTACAATTATTCTCTTAATTTACAAATAACTGTTAGCACAAATGAGATTAAGGAATGATATTTCAGGCCTAAAAGATTTGTTAATTTTTTTTTTTTTTGAGACAGAATTTTGCTCTGTCACCCAGGCTGGAGGGCAGAGACATCATCTCAGCTCACTGCAACCTCCACCTCCCGGGTTCAAGTGATTCTCATGTCTCAGCCTCCTGAGTAGCTGGGATTACAGGTGTGTGCCACCATGCCCGGCTAATCTTTGTATTTTTAGTAGAGACAGAGTTTCACCCTGTTGGCCAGGGTGGGCTCGAACTGCTGGCCTCAAGAAATCCACCCGCCTTGGCCTCACAAAGTGCTAGCATTACAGGCATAAGCCATTGCGCTCAGCAGCAACAATTTTTGTAGGATAGTTCTTACAAGTGGAATTGCTATGACAAAAGGTATGCACATATATATTTCTGTTTTTTGTTTGTTTTCTGAGACAGAGTCTCGCTCTGTCGCCAGGCTGGAATGCAGTGGAGCGATTTCGGTGCACTGCAACCTCCGCCTCCTGGGTTCAAGCGATTCTCCTGCCTTAGCCTCCCCGCGATTTCCACTCACTGCAACCTATGCCTCCCGGGTTCAAGCGATTCTCCTGCCTCAGCCTCAAGTAGCTGGCACTACAGGTGTGCGCCACCGTGCCCAGTTAATTTTTGTATTTTAAGTAGAGATGGGGTTTCACCATGTTGGCCAGAATGGTCTCCATCTCTTGACCTCGTGATCCACCCACCTCAGCCTCCCAAAGCGCTGGGATTACAGGCATGAGCCACTGCGCCTGGCGCACATATATATTTGAATTGACTCTCTCTGGAAAGGGATATGAGAAATTACTAAGAATGATTGTCTCTAGGAAGGGACCTGTGGACTGAGGAGCCTGGGTTCGGAAAGGGAAGAGATGTTTTTGTTCCAGTATACTCTTTTATGCTGTTGGTTTTTTTCCACAATGTGCATTTAGTTCAGATATATACAATATAACTTCATTAAAAATACAGCGTGCATATTAAAACCTAACACTGCCAAACTGTCCTCAAAAATGGTGTCTAATTTATGCCCATAAACATTCTATGGGAATGCTTGACTCTAAATTTTAGAAAAGTAAAAAACTAAACGTAAATTAGATATTAGGATTAAAATGGGTCTTTTAATATTCTTTCCAAGAACTAAACTGTGTGATTTTTTACCTGTTATCAATGTAGTGTGTGTGTTATTTAACATGACAGCATTAGCATTAATTCATCACAATTTCATCATTTTCCCAAATACATTCCCAATTTTGTAGGTGGAAATTTAACACTGGATCTTAAAAATCCCTTGAAAATCCTGAACCAGTTTATTGAATACTTTGATCTAAATAATTTTACACGGGCTTTCTGCATACACCTGCTTCCTGCTTCTCTAGTGACATAGGCTAAAGGGTGTTTAGAAGCTGCCAAAAAAGTATGTCATAAATGCCACCATTATATGTTTATGAATACACAAAATATAGAGGAAATATATTCCAGCATTCAAAATTATCTGATTCAGAAATAAACAATGAAGTTCCACAATTTCAAGAAAGAACATATTCAATTGTGTCAAATATTGTTGCAAGGGCAAGTAAATACAGAGGAAAAAAAGGGAGATTTGGCCAGATAAAGTCACTAGTGACCGTACAGGCACTGCTTCAGTGGAGTAAGCAGGGAAGGAAGTTTGGGTTGGGTTGAGGAAGTGGGAAAGTTGAGACAGTAAGTACAGTAGTAATTCTTTGGAGTGCTGTAAGGGAGCAGAAAAATGGGGTGTAGCTAGAGAGTGAGAATGGATTAAAAGTTTTTTTTAAAAAAAAAGGCCGGGCGCGGTGGCTCACGCCTGTAATCCCAGCACTTTGGGAGGCCAAGGTGGGCGGATCATCTGAGGTCAGGAGTTTGAGACCAGCCTGACCAAAATGGAGAAATCCCGTCTGTACTAAAAATACAAAATTAGCTGGGTGTGGTGGCGCATGCCTGTAATCCCAGCTACTCAGGAAGGCTGAGGCAGGAGAACTGCTTGAACCCGGCAGGCGGAGGTTGCGGTGAGTCGAGATCATGCCACTACTCCAGCCTGGGCAACAAGAGTGAAACTCGGTCTAAAAAAACAACAACAACAACAAAAACCGACAGATTCTAAAGCATGTTAAAATGTACCATCCAGTAGTGAGGGAGAAATTAAAGTGACGGAGAACTTAAAGGGGCAAAAAAAAAAGGGATAAGTTAAAGGGTAAAACCTTTGAGTAGGTGTAAGAGGACACCATCTGGAGCAGAAAGGAGGGTGGGACCGTTGCTGGCTTTAGATAAGAAATAAGATCGACTTTATATGGTTATTATGATGCTCCAGATAAATTAACCATTGTGAAAACCCTTCGTAAGTTTTAAGATACTAAAATGTACTACCAGGCCGGGTCTGGTGGCTCACGCCTGTAATCCTAACATTTTGGGAGGCCAAGGTGGGCAGATCACCTTAAGTCAGGGGTTTGAGACCAGCCTGGCCAATATGGTGAAACCCTGTCTCTACTAAAAATACAAAAATAAACTGGGTGTGGTGGCGCGCACTTGCAGTCACAGCTACTCGGAAGGCTGAGGCAGGAGAATAGCTTGAACCCGGGAGGCAGAGGTTGCAGTGAACTGAGATCACGCCACTGCACTCAGCCTGGGCAACACAGCGAGATGCCTTCTCAAAAACAACAACAAAAAACTAACCAAATAAAATGTACTATCAAACAACTGCTCAGGCAATGAAGTATTTTACTACACCCATGTGCCACTTGTAGATTCACAGATAAGTATTTTCCAAGCTTATTATATCCCTAATCAATAAAATTTTTTATCATAATAGATGATGTTTTCACTTATTTATTTTTATGCTTCGTGGAAAAAAGCCCACAAGACGTGTTTGGATTCTTGGTTTCACTTTTAAAGCAGCAAACAATCGTTACTTTGCTTGAATTGGAACCTGTATACGTCCTATTTTGTTTCCTCTACTAAATTTATTGAATAAACAAATGATTCTCGTGGCCTTTATAAGTTTCGTAACTTCGCTTTTCCTTTTTACCTGTGGTCCTTGATGCTAGGGGCAGGAGAAGAAAAACAACTAACCTATTCTTTAAAAACGCGTTTCCCTTTTCCATCTCTAAAAAAACTGAAAAGACGTAAAACAAATGGGAGGGGGCAAAGGAAAGAAATGAGGAAAAATCTAAGGAAGATTAATGTGTACTTCCCGGTCAGCGGGAAGGTGGACGGAGTAATATCTTTGCGGAGGATTGGGGTGTGGGGATCTGTGAAGGCGCAGTATGAGCAGTAAGGACTTGTCAACCAGCCCGACGCAACTTCACCGAGGGCGAGGAAAGGAGCTCTGAGGCAGGGGTTACTCCCGGGCAGGACGGTAAACCAGCTGGAGGCCTCGCTGGGAGGGCTTTAGAGGAATGAAACGTCCTTAAGAGGGGCGGATGGGGAATGGTATCAAGGGTATGGGTTCTTTAGGGCCTTGAAACAACGAAGGCTCAAACCAGTGGGCACGAAGGCTACCGGAACAGTAGTACGCGCTGAGAGAAGGGACACTATTCCCTTCACCTACCAATCGCTGCTGGCCCGGGCGCCGCTGGACTCCTAGGTAACGTCGCAGGCGGAAATGACGTAACTCAATCCGTTCTGTCCCGCCCCATTGCCCTCCTAGCCCCGCCTTCTAGGCCCCGCCTTTCCTCTATTCGCGCTCTGACAAAGTGCTGGGGATATAGACCAACCGCTTGTGAAGACTGCTGGTTCTGTTAGAAGCCCGCTTTCGATTGTCAGTGGCTTTGAGGCGAAGGATTTTGGAAGGGAAAGCAAAGTGATTGTCTACGAAGTTGGGCTTAGTATATAATAAAGCCCAGTCATTTCAACCAAGAACCTTAAAGATGTTGAGAAATATAATGAAATATTTTCTATTTAGTTAATTTTTGTAAAATTTTTCTTGAGATAGGGTCTCAATCTGTGGCCGAGGCTGGAGTGCAGTGGCGCGATCTCGGCTCACTGCAGCCTGGAACTCCCCTGGCTCAGGTGATTCTCCCACGTCAGCCTCCCGAGTAGCTGGGACCATAGGAGTGCACCACCACGTCAGGCTCATTTTTCTATTTTTATTAATAGTGGCGACAGGGTTTCTCCATGTTGTCCAGGCTGGTCTTGAACTCCTGGGCTCCAGCGATCCGCCCCTACCCCACCTTCCGCCTTGGCCTCCCAAAGTGCTAGGATTACAGGCGTGAACCACCGCGCCCGGCCTATTTAATTAGTTTAATTTATTCATTTGAAAATGAGACAACTGATCCTTCTAGCAATTTGACAGGTCTTGCTCAAGGTCAAAGAATACGTGACTTGCAGTCCAATGTTATTTCTAAATGTAAGCTCTTCAGCTGGTTAAGCTAAACTGCTTTTAAGTGAAAACAGACGACCTCTTGAATGAGTTTTCAAATGACCTTAAATAATGCAAGCACTGCTTATCTAAAGCGAGTCTGACTTGCTTGAATTCTGAGTCTGACACTTTGGCAGTGCTTTAGTTGGTCACAGATTATTGCAATGTGAAAAAATCTTGTTCAGAACTGCCCAGTTTTGCTATGTTCGTCCTATGTTCATGCATGGAATATAATTTGTTTGTAAGGAAGATAAACTTTTAAGGAGGGAAAAGAAACACCTGAAGAGAAATTTCCCTGTATAATGAAAACATTTGTACAGAAAAAATTCTTGGTAGGTTAATTCAGTGACTCACTGAACTTCCAGAGTTCTTTAAAATCATCACAATCATAAGCAAGGGGTGAGCTTCAGTTCCTCTTTATGCAGTTGCCTTGATGCATTAATACACAGTAGTTATGAACAATAAACTGTAAAAATATAGTCATGGAAACATTATGTATATCTTAATTTTCAGTGTAATAGAAACTGGGTTAAAAAATTTAAATTCAGGCCAGGTGTGGTGGCTCACACCTGTAATCCCAGCACTTTGGGAGGCTGAGGTGGGCGGATCACTTGAGGTCAGGAGTTCAAGACCAGCCTGGACAACATGGTGAAACCCCCTCTCTACTAAAAATACAAAAATTAGCCCAGCCTCCCAAGTAGCTGGGACTACAGGCGCCCTCCATGATACCCAGCTAATTTTTTGTATTTTTAGTAGAGACGGGGTTTTACTGTGTTAGCCAGGATGGTCTCGATCTCCTGGTGGCGTGCTGCCTGTAGTCCCAGCTACTCAGGAAGCTGAGGCAGGAGAATTGATAGAACCCGGGAGGCAGAGGTTGGTTGCAGTGAGCCGAGATAGCGCCATTGCACTTCAGCCTGGCAACACAGCAAGATTCCCTCTAAAAAAAAAAAAAATTAAATTCAAAGTTACACAACAATGTGAATGTACTTAAGTCCACTGAATTGTACAATTGAAACTAGTTAGAAGGATAAATTTATGTATATTTTACCACAATTTAAAATTTTTAAATTAAAAAACTGCAAAACTAAGCCAGTAAATAATTCAGAACAAAAATTCCTAAATGTACTGGATGAAATATAAAAATAAATTTAAGGTATACTGCTGTTTAGATATTATTTTTATTAGGTTGGTGCAAAAGTAATTGCGGTTTTTGCCATTAAACACACATAATTAAACATAATGGCAAAAACCGCGATTACTTTTGCATCAACCTAATAAACTCTGCATATTTTTAATGTAGTGCTTATCTGAATTATTTTAAAAAGTATTTACAATAGTTACTGTTGAGTACTTATGTTACCTCTAACCTGATCCACAAGAATTCAGCAATTTCTACATAACAGGCTAGAACATTTTCTTATTGCTCTAATACATGTAAAAATTGTTCAGTTCTTTAAAAGTATCTTTCTTTAAAGTAGCCACAAGGGATCATTAAGACTAGAAACTGTCAAGTGTTAGGTTTATTCATTTATATGTACCTGCTTAAATCTAGGAACAGTTTACTAAGACGCAGAACTCAGAAGAACTTCTGGGTGGTTTCACAGAAATCGTTCCTTCCTTCCTTCTCTCTTCCCCTCTCCACTTATTCTCTTCCTCTTCTTTTTCTCTCTTCTTTGTCTTACTACTATTATACAATATATCATATTATATTTATGAAATTACTATTCTTGCTTTCCACTTACGAGGCAAATATTTTTCTTTATAAACCATGTGAAGACAAGAGATAAGGAAACAAAAATGAATTGGCATGAGGAAAGGGGAAATATCTGTAGTGCCGAGGGAGAAGAGTCACAATTACATGCCATTTTGCCTAGGGAGAAGAGTCACGATTATATGCCATTTCTTTCCTCTCTGCTTTGGCACTGGAGCAAACTCCAACAATAGGGGACTCCAAGGCTGTCCCCCGGATGTGAGCATGGAATCTTTTATAATTGTGGAAAATATGTCATGTAGTAGAAAACCACAATGTCACACATGAGGAGTGGGTGTGGGTCAAAGGCACAGGTCCTGCAGTGGTCCTAAAGGAGGCCAGAGGGACCTCCAACCAGGCATCAATCCTCTTGTTGAGGCTTAGCAGTTTGAAGAGGCTAGAGGAAGGGAGTTGGCACCTTTAGCTAATTCTTGGCTGAGAAATCTGTCCTCTTCACTACAGTGACTCTTGTTATGCCAGGGGACTGTTTGTCTTCTGTGTACCCTTGTTGTATTTTCTTTTTCTTTTTTCTTTTTTTTTTTTTTGAGATGGAGTCTCGCTCTGTTGCCCGGGCTGAAGTGCAGTGGCAGGATCTCAGCTCACTGCAAGCTCTGCCTCCCGGGTTCACGCCATTCTCCTGCCTCAGCCTCCCAAGTAGCTGGGACTACAGGCGCCCTCCATGATACCTGGCTAATTTTTTGTATTTTTAGTAGAGATGGGGTTTTACTGTGTTAGCCAGGATGGTCTCGATCTCCTGACCTTGTGATCCACCCGCCTCGGCCTCCCAAAGTGCTGGGATTACAGGCATGAGCTACCATGCCTGGCCCCTTGTTGTATTTTCACCATCAACAAAAATAATGGTGCCAAGCTTAAATATTTTTTCTTTTCTTTTCTTTTTTTTTTTTTTTGAGACTGTAACCACACAATGAGTTCTCCTTGCCTGCTGCCTAGACAGAGCCAATTTATCAAGACAGGGGAATTGCAATAGAGTTTAATTCTTGCAGAGTTGGCAGTATGGGAGACTGCAGTTTTATTTCTTGAATCAGTCTCCCTGAAATGTCAGGGATTGTGGTTTTTAAGGACAATTTGGTGGGTAGGGGGATCAGAAAGTGGGGAGTTGCTGATTAGTTGGGTCAGAGATGAAATCAAAGGGAGTCGAAGCTGTCCTCCTATGCTAAGTCAGTTCCTGGGTCGGGGCCACAAGACCAGATGAGCCAGTTTATTGATCTGAGTGATGCTAGTGGAATCATCAAGTGCAGGGTCTGCAAAATATCTCAAGCACTGATTTTAGGTTTACAATAGTGATGTTATCCCCAGGAGCAATTTGAGGAGGTTCAAAATCTGGCAGCCTTCAGATGCATGACTCCTAAATCATAATTTCTATGTTGTAGCTAATTTGTTAGTCCTGCAAAGGCAGTCTAATCCTCAGGCATGAAGGGGGCTTCTTTTGGGAAAGAGCTGTTACCATCTTTGTTTCAAAGTTAAACTATAAACTAAGTTCCTCCCAAGGTTAGTTTGGCCTATGCCCAGGAATAAACAAGGAGAGCTTGGAGGTTAGAATCAAGATGGAGTTGGTTAGGTCAGATCTCTTTCACTGTAATGATTTTCTCATTTATAATTTTTGCAGAGGTGGTTTCAAGACAGGATCTTGCTCTGTTGTCCAGGCTGGAGTGCAGTGGCATGATCATAGCTCACTGTAATCTCAAACTCCTGGGGTCAAGCAGTCATCCCACCCCAGTCTCCCAAGTAGTTGGGACTACAGGTGTTCACCACCATGGCCAGCTAATTTTTAAATTTTTTCTTTTGTAAAGTTGAGGGTCTCACTATGTTGCCAGGGCTAGTCTTAAACTCCTGGGCTCAAGTGATCCTCCTGCCTCGGCCTCCCAAAGTGCTGAGGTGTGAGCCACCGTGACTGGCCTTTTCTTTCTTCTAGTGTTATTATAGATTTCTGCCCTTTAGGGACTGAGTGGTGATTTTGGTTCATTTATTCATGAAGACATAATAGAATCAAAATTAGACCAATGCAGTTACAGAAATACCAGGGCTATAAGTGGTTACAACCTCTTTCTTAAAAAACAAAAGGTATCTTTTTCAACTTTTTATTTAGAAAATTTATTTTATTTAAAAAGTATGTATATACATAAGTCCCAAGATATAAAGTTCTAAACATAGATTTAAAAAGAGCAAAATGGAAAAAATATAAATATTTCCTGTTCCTATTTATATCTTTTGTGCATTTATTGTCTTTTCTAAGGTTGGCATTTTTCTTTATTTTGCAATTTGATCCATACTTACAGTAAAAAAAAATCTAAATATTATAGAAAGGTATAAAGCAAAAAGTAAAAATTCCCTTCACTCCATCTTCTCCTCAGATATTGGTGAATCTCCTCCCAAACTTTCAACCACATAGATGCATTTTTGTTTTCAAATCAGAAAGCCATTAACACTAACTCTTTAAAGGCTGCGGCTGAATTGGCGAGATGAAGAATTATGTAGATTAAGGCTGCTGTCTCCCTATAGAATTTTTTGAGGGATTCCACCTTTTTTTAAAGCACATCCTTCCTGTTCCACACACTGAATCTGCCTGGTTTGTCTCAACTTGCTTTTAACTATTAGGCCTGTTTGGCAGAGGCAATATAAATTTTTAAAAATGTAAGACGTTTAAAATGCCATTAGCCTTTAGCACCTGGAATTTGAGGCAGAAAGGTATGAGGCAGGCAACCTTTCTTGCCATAATCCCAGTTTTGAGAAGCCTCAAACACTATGTACAATATTTAAGACACAAATTCATTAGGTATGGGCTCAGGACAGCTTGCTCTTATTTAATACTTGTGTGCTTGTGGTTTTGCACAATGGATGGGTATTAGAGTTTGCCTTGGATACTTGGCATTGATTAGACTGTTCTGAAATTTGGTTATGCTTAGTCAAAAAATTCTGTTTATTGTTCTTCAGCAAGAATAGATGTAACCACTTTAAAAATAGTTACATTGTTTTCCAGATTAAGTAAATATTTCAGTTAGGAGAATACATATTTTTATTTTTATTTTCAGTTTTTGAGCTGGAGTCTCACTCTGTCGCCCAGGCTGGAGTGCAGTGGTGTAATCTCAGCTCACTGCAACCTCTGCCTCCCAGGTTCAAGTGATTCTCCTGCCTCAGCCTCCCGAGTAGCTGGGATTACAGGCAAATGCCACCATGCCCGGCTAATTTTTGTATTTTTAGTAGAGACGGGGTTTCACCATGTTGGCCAGGCTGGTCTCAAACTCCTGACCTCAAAAGATCCGCCCACCTCGGCCTGCCAAATTGCTGGGATTACAGGCGTGAGCCACTGCAACCGGCCAGAGTACATATTTTAAAATTTGGAATGAGGATAGCTCTTGTTTTAGAACATGCACTTTAGTGAACTGAACCTTGGACTGATGGTTACAAGGAGTATGTAATGAGCTTTCAGGCTATGAGTCCTAAATCCTGACCCTGTCCTAAAAGAGAGAGGAAATTTCCAAAGTCTTCATCTTAGCAACGACACCCACTGAAATAGAAAAGTGGTGGAGTGAAGAATGCATGCTTGCCTTTGTTCTTGGCCTATTATTAGTGAATCCCAAGATAGCAGGCTTCCTGAAGATTGTTGTAGAGGTTTTCAGTGTTTTCAAGGATCCCCTTTTCAGCTTAAAAATAATGAACGCCTTTCACCTGACTACAGTTATCTTTCACCTATTCAATATAGAGATAATGAATGATGCCTATAGCATACCTTCATCTATGTTAATAACTGTATTGTCTTTGATGGGTATACAACTCAGATAGATTTGGAATTACTAACTTAAGGTACAATTTCTCCTTAATGTTGTCTCGGGCTTTAGCAAAATTTAGTTTAAAGGATATGAGTAGTGCTTTAAAAAATATTCCCTCCACAGTCTCCATGCCACCTTTAATAACAGAGTCATTCTCTTCTTCCTTAAATATCCTTATCAGACCTTCTAAAAGGAAGCTGTTGTTAATGAAAGCCAAAAGCAGCTTGTAAGAGGAGAAATTATGCAGTGACGGGGGGCGGGGGGAAAACCCTGAACAAATATTTTCTCTTCATAATTGGAAGTGGAAGAGAAAAAGTGAACAGGGGATAGAAATAAACCAATAACATATGTAAACCAATAAATATGTAAACAGTTTTGCAGAGGCTGATTTATATTTTAGCAAGTCTCTCTATCGGCTATGATCCCCAAGTTTTCTTTTTAGAGAAACTATGATGCTGATAATAGCAGTTTTTACGCAAAAGATATCAATATTCAATGATATTTGGTAATGCTTGTTCAAATACAGGTTGAACATTCCTCATACAAAAATCTAAAATCTGAAATACCCCAAAATCCAAAACTTTTTGAGTGCTGACACCACCACTTGGGTCGCTAAGATAGTGACACCTTTGCTTTCTGACAGTTCAATGTATACAAACTTTGTTTCATGCACAAATTATTAAAAATATTATATAAAATTACCTTCAGGGTATGTGAACAAGGTATATATAAAATATAAATGAATTTTGTGTTTAGACTTGGATCTCATCCCCAAGATATCTCATTATGTACATGCAAATATTCCCAAATCTTAAAAAATCTGAAGCCTGAAACACTCCTGGTCCTAAGCATTTCAGATAAGGGATACTCAACCAGTACTGCTATATCCATCTACATATATAAAGCCACCGGGAGAACTAGTCCACTTGGTGCAGTCTTCTATACTGTCCTTCACAGCTTAGATTCAATCTTTCCTTAAAGATGTAGCCGGGATACACAGGAGTGTGATTCTGGGCTGACTCAAAGTTCTTCTCTTGAAGGCTTTTTCCTGTGGCACTGGCAGATGGCTGTGCTATCTTCTGGCTGAGGAACAAGTTCCATTCCATCACGTACTTCGGGTTTGCTGGACTGGCGCTCGGCATATTTCTGAAATGTGGGTTTAAAGGGAACTGAAAGGTTAGTTCACACTGCATTCTGTTGACTCCCCCACCCACTCCCATCCGCAGTCACGCCATCTTTTCTAGTTGCTGTGTGTCTGCAGACTAAAACCAAAGGTCTGATTTATTCCAGTCCTAAAGTTACATTTTAACTTTAGCTATCACAGGCACTAGTTATAATTCATAATCTAGCAAGAAACCCCAATCCACAATTTTATGTGTTGGTTGGAAGCCTCTACAAAAGGGATGCCAAGCCAGACGTCCCTACCTGAAACAAACAGCAGCTCTCAGCATTTATTTTCCACTTGTTATTGAATAATTAACTTTGTTGAATACTCAAGCCAGCAAACAAACAAGATAACCATCTGAAAAGTTGGCAGTCTCACACATTCTTTCCTTTAGGCCTATAGTCACACGCATTTTTGAATGGCAACAGGTCTGTGTAATGTTCCTCCACTGTGGCCCTGAGTGAAATATTTCTATAAATGGAGTTTTTTTTTTTTTTTTTGAGACACGGTCTTACTCTGTCACCGAGGCTGGAGTGCAGTGGCGTGATCTTGGCTCACTGCAGCCTCCAACATCCTAGGCTCAAGTGATCCTTACACCTCAGTCTCCTAAGTAGCTGGGACTACAGGCGCGTACCACCATGCCCAGCTAATTTTTTTCATTTTTTGTAGAGATGGCGTTTCACCATGTTGCACAGCCTGGTATTCAACTCCTGGACTCAAGCAATCTGCCTACCTCAGCCTCCCAAAGTGCTGGGACTACAGGCATGAGCCACCCTGCCCAGACATAAATTGGATATTTCAATTCAATGATTCCATGTCCCTTTTGCTGTATATTCCTGGTACTGGACCAAATGCAACAAAATGTTGACACAGTAGATAAGCCTAATTAATATTTTAGAGAGAGAAATTCCTAACATTAAAATTGAAACTATTTGGGAGGCTGAGGCTGGAGAATCACTTGAGGAACCAGGGAAACACGGCAAGAGCTTGTTTCTAAAAAAAATAAATAAATTAGCTGAGTGTGGTGGTGTAGTCCCAGCTACTAGTGGGAGGCTGAGGTGAGAGGGGGGAAGAATCGCTTGATCCTAGGAGGTTGAGGCTGCAGTAAGCTGTGATCATGCCACTGCACTCCAGCCTAGGTGACCGAGTAAGAAATATATATATATATACATATATATATATTTTTTAGATGCATTTTGCTCTTGTTGCCCAGGCTGGAGTGCAGTGGTGCAATCTAGGCTCACTGCAACCTCCGCCTCCCAGGTTCAAGCGATTCTCCTGCCTCAGCCTCCTGAGTAGTTGAGATTACAGGCATGTGCCACCACACCTGGCTAATTCTGTATTTTTAGTAGAGACGGGGTTTCACCATGATGGCCAGGCTGGTCTTGAACTCCTGACCTCAGGTGATCCACCCTCCTCGACCTCCCAAAGTGCTGGGATTACAGGTGTGAGCCACTGCACCCGGCCAAGAAATTGTTTAAAAAACTGTTTAACAATTAAAGCTAGACCAACAGAGGGGACAGACCAATTTAAGGGAAGGAAGGGCTGCTTCTAGTAAATAGTGTAACTTATCATTTTTATTTTTCTATGAAAATGAAAATATGAGAGGGTAGTATCCACAAGCTTCTAGGGAAATTTACTTTTACTATGCCTACAGAAAAATAAATTTAGGTTAAAAACAAGAACATAATTTCCTTTTTTTATTCTTCCTGTCTAGATTTTTCTGAGTAAAACTCAAGGTAGTTACTCAAAAGACCAATCCTCGGATTCCCAATAAACACTATACTTCAGGATTCAGCCCTAAGGTGTTAGAACTGTTATACATATTTCTCATTAGTTTGTTTGCTACAGCAAGCTAAATATTTGCATTCTGCCTTGTACTATAAAAGGCATGAATCTTAAGTATCAAGGAGAATAAGGAGGCGACATTTTGAGTAAAAAGGGATGTTAATGATCTCCAGTCCAACCATCTTGTTTTCCAGATAAGGAAAAATGTTTTTCTCTGAGGTTCCAGAACACCTACACTAGGAATTCAATAAAGCATTTAATAAAAGAGAGCACTGAGAAGATGGGAGGAGTTGCTAATCTATATTTGTGAGGGCTCCCAGCGTCGTTTTACATAATATGGAATAAAGATGAAAATATGGAGGCCACGGCTGGGCGTGGTGGCTCACACCTGTATCCCAGCACTTCAGGAGGCCAAGGCAAGGCAGATCACCTGAGGCCAGGAGTTCAAGACCAGCCTGGCCAACATGGCGAAACTCCGTTTCTACTAAAAATACAAAAATTAGCTGGGCATGGTGGCGTGTACCTGTAATCCCAGCTACTTGGGAGTCTGAGGCAGAATTGCTTGAACCTGGAAGGCAGAGGCTGCAGTGAGCTGAGATTGAGACACTGCACTCCAGCCTGCACGACAGAGACTTCATCTCAAAACAAATAAACAAACAAAAAACAAAAAAAAGGGGGCCACCAAATGAAGACTTAGCACTATCTTTCCCTAGGCAAGTGCCTTGGCTTAGCCAGTGGTCCATAGGCTGACTGTGAGCCCTTCAGGAAGCCAGGCAGGAAGTGTACAGGCCAAGCAGGTAGTCTGAGGACACCCGACCCAGCAGTGTGGACAGACACTCTGAACTGACCTGCAGTACTTGGTAATAGTAGCAGTAAAGCCTGTGTGGCTGTAGTAGGTCCCTAGCCATCAACTGTCCTTCTTTTGCAATCTTCTTGGCTTCTTCATCATTTTCCTGAAAGGTTAAAAAAAATAAAAATGAATGAAAATTACTACTGCGACCCACAAAGAGAGGGTTAAGTGTGAGGTGGGACAGATGTGGGGTTGAAAGTGAACAGCATGGGAAAGACAGAACATAATGGAATTATAACTTAAGAATGAGGCTACAGGGGCCGGACATGGTGGCTCACACCTGTAATCCCAGTACTTTGGGGGCCCAAAGCTAGAAGATCACTTAAGGTCAAGAGTTCGAGATCAGTCTGGCCAACATGGTGAAACCCCATGTCTACTAAAAATACAAAAATTAGCTGGGTGTGGTGGCGGGTACCTGTAATCCCAGCTACTCAGGAGGCTGAGGCACGAAATTCCTTGAACCCGGGAGGCAGAGGTTGCAGTGAGTGGAGATCGTGCCACTGCATTCCAGCCTGGGCGACAGAGTGAAACTCTGTCTCAAAAATAAATAAATAAATAAATAAATAAACTAATAAATAAATAAATGAAAGAATGAGGCTACAGGAAGAGACAGAGTATTTTCCTAGACATCTCCGTTAAAGAGAAACGATCACATGTTTGGCCCCTCTTCCACAGTACTAGGAAACCACTCCTTCTCCCCACAGTGCAACAACCCACATGCAGCCCCTATTGTGACCATCTTGGTACCTTCCTGGCCACCCAGGAAGTACTCTTCAGCTGCCTCATCTGTCCCACCAGCCTATTTCCTCTCTGCATGACAGGAGAATGAATCCGTTTTCACGTTATAACATCTTTTAAAAGCTCCATGCAAATATGCAGTCAGAGTCAAAAAGTTGTGTTATAAAATGGTAGCTATAAAAGACTGTATTGCTTTTGTAACCGAAAAATTCAGTCATTAGTACCCACAGGCTGTTCATTCAGTACCAGAAATAGTCAGCGTTCCTAATTATACTTTTGGAAAACAGTTAATCTTCTACAACGCTGCCCACAGGTAAGCCATTTGCAAGCAACTGAGGCTCTTATGAAGGGTCACAAAAGTGATTCTGCCTCAGGCGCCCAATTATTTCTATAACCATATATTGTTTCTTAGAATCTTAGTATAAAGTCTCATAATGGAAAGGTACATTTTTATAGCTTTATAATAAAACGCAACAGCTTTTTAATACTTTTCCTTTTAAAAAAGGAATTCCTATTTTATAGGAAACATGATTCTTGCGTTGTATAACACGCATTCATTAAGAATTTGTGCCTTTTTTCTAACTGGGGATAAGAAAAGAGTACTGTAATTGCCTGAAATATTTTCTTGTTCATAAAGCACCTTAACTCTGGTCTTTCAGTCAGTAATTTGCATTTTGTATGTTCTTGTTTGTATGTGTAAACATAGCATTTAGAAAATCTGTATTTTATATAAGGCTGGACTTCAAATCTTCTGAAAATCTTCAAAAATGTTGATAGAGGATATGCAAAATGATTCTGATGCTGATTCTTTAGATATTTCAAGGGAACAGCAATTTCAGAAAATAATATTTCTTTTCATTCCATTATGTCAAATCAAATTGTATTGTGATGGAACTCATCTAACACTGATGAATTTGTTATTGTTTAAAGAAATAAAAATTGCTGGACGCATACCTTAGCCCATTTAACTTTCTCTAATAAATCACTCAGATTTCTTTTAATTGGAACATAATGCTTCCAAGGTTCTAGTGCCATGTAGAAATGTTCATAATATGGCGAGTCCTGCTTTAAAACCAGACTGTCGCCCAGCATGAGATATGGATATCTGTAAGCAGCCACGGTCCCATCCACATTTACTTGATACTTGTACTGGAAGATGAAAAACAAACATAAACAAACTTTCAGTAGTCATTTGCTTCACTTCTGCTCCTCATCAACACTATAATACCAACTACAGAGGAATTATTTTCCATTTTCCAACTTTTTTGTGTTTAAAAGTTTTATTTTATAACTTACATCTTCTCTTTGTATAAAAATCACAAGCAGCCTTTCTCAGATTAATTTTAAGAAATACATTGTTTAAAGGTAAGGTGCTAAATTTTTGGAAATAGGAGTGAAGACCTATTTCAATCATGTCTCTGTAATAATGGAATCCAGATTTCTGTAACCAGGTAGGAAAACTATTTTCTTTTTAAGTTTTAATTAATTATTATTATTATTTTTTTGAGACAGTGTATTGCTCTGTCACCCAGGCTGGAGTGTAGCGGCGTGATCTTGGCTCACTGCAACCTCCACCTCCTGGGTTCATACAATTCTGGTGCCTCAGCCTCCTGAGTAGCTGGGATTACAGGCACCCACCACTGCAGCCAGCTAACTTTTTCCTATTTTTAGTAGAGACAGGGTTTCCCCATGTTGGCCAGGCTGGCCTCAAACTCCTGACCTCAGGTGATCCGCCCGCCTCAGCCTCCCAAAGTGCTGGGATTACAGGCGTGAACCACTATGCCCAGCCAGGAAAACTATTTTCAAAATTCTTAAAGCTCAATACTGATAACAATGAACACTTTCATTTATTCATTATTTCATTTGTTCCTTATACACAGTCTATGAAACAGGCAGGCATTGTCTCTATTTTACAGTTTTAGAGCTGAGGAGATAGAAACCTGGAGACATTTAAGGACTTGGGCAATGCTGGCAACATAGTAGGTAAGCTGTCTGCATATTTGTTGGGTTAATATACTTTGTTTTCCATTTCAAATGTAGTTTTCATAGGCATTAAACCTCATTCAATTAGAATAATCTGAAGCAGGTATTATTAACCCCTTCTTTTTGTTTTTACAAATGAGAAAACTGGTATTCAGAGAAATGTATAAACCTCATTCTCTGAGTCCAAATCCCCTGTTCTACTCATTGTATCACTCTGGGATGAAGAGGACACACTCCCAGATTTGGTAAATAAATTTTTCTTAAATAATTGGTACAAGGGAGTTTTTGAGCCCATCAGGTTTTGTCACATTGTTCACATCTCTCCTCTGGGCCTCGTGATAATGCTCTGAAGGAGTAGGCAGGCATCACACGGGTTTAAAGACCAAGGCACCAAGACAGGAAGGTCCCATAGTTGGTGGCAGAGGCAGGATTAGAAGCAGGCCTTGAACCCTAATCCCAACTCCCACTTTACATATATGGAATTTATGCTTTTTCTATTTATAAAAGACATTTGAGATCACTTTATGTAAAAGGTATTTATAGTCCCAGTTTATGAAAGCAAATACAAAAAAAAAAAGAAAGAAAAATGAGACATAAATATACCAAAATCCCAGGTTAATCCTTGTACTATATTTTGAGAATTAAGTATAGTTCTGAGCTATTTGGTAAACTTAACAATGAAAGAAGGAAACCACAATGGGTTTTGTAATTCCTGATATCTAATAAGAAAGTGTGAACATGTGTGTCAGTTCACAAGCCAGGAGAAATTTGCTGAAGCCCACCTATTTTGGTAGACTTTTAATACAATTTTATCACTTCATATCCATAGAAGAAGACTCAAATGCATACCTTAAAGAAATCAAAGAAACCCATCAACTTGGCTTTTCCAAGCTCCTTTTCTTTCTCTTGGAAAAAGAAATATCCTGTAATTCCTGCATCTAGTAGCTGAGGATTTTCTTTGGACAGCTGTACCAACTGGAGCCTCTCCTCTCGGCTGTCTCTACCTCTGAAGAAAGCTCTCTCTGTTTTATTGATCCAGGAAGGCCCTACAAGTTTGAAGCCATAAAAAAATTAGGATTATGAATTTGACATTTTAATATGGTAAGCATAATCCTCTTTAATCTACCATTGTCATTTAAGATGCTAAAGCTCTTTTATCATCAACTCATCTTCTAAAGTAGATGCTATTTCAACGAAAATATGGGATTGAGTCTCAATTTGCCAGAAGTACTTTCAAGTTTAGAGTTTAAAAAAAAGTCTTTTTATTTGCTGTATTATATAAAAGAATGCTCTAATTTCATCCATTTGTCTGCTAGTGAAAGCTCACGCAAGTATTGGTGTATTCTGTTGTATAATACTAGGAAATACCTGAAATAATGTCGGACCATGTTCAAAGCAAAAGGAGATTCAGTGACTGAGTCCACTCACCAAGGCATTAGCTTCTTCCATTTTCTGTGTTTCACAGTAAAACGTGAGCTAGCCCTTTGTTCTTACAAAGGGTGACCAGAAAAAACTATATAACTGAGGAACATCCACAAATCTTTAATCCCTAGGTTGGTCAGAATTTTCAGTACAAGACTTTTTCTAATATGCTACTGAATGCAAACATACATGTATAACCCACTCTGTCTCTAAGCTTTTTCTTCATTAATTAGCCTTGCATTTCCCTGAATACCTGTATTTCCCTGAATAGAGAGGAGATCATTTGTAACACCCCGCATGGCTTCAAGCATGGAGTGGGTTATGTCATACGTTGGAAGGACAACATCTCTTGAATCCAGAGAGCCACACCATGAAATGATAGGTATGGGGCTGGGGGTTCCATTGACTTTTCGATGCTCCAAGGGCCAATCTCCAAGATTAACATAAAATTCCAAATCTGGGAGAAGGACCTAAATAAACATACAAACAAACATCAGTGCTGGGAAGATCTCAGTCTTTGGTACTAAGTACAACAGTTCTTTGGTTTTCTTACATATTTTTGACAGGGCTAACCATTCAAAAACAGAGAAGAGAGAAGAATGCCTGTCATTGACAGGATGGCTGTGAATTTGTCACCTGTGAGGATCTTGCATGACAAATTCACTTAACCAGGAGTCAGCTACCTCTGTCCAGAGATGCATGTAAAATTCAATGTTTGAGGCTGGGTGTGGTGGCTCACACCTGTAATCCCAGCACTTTGGGAGGTCGAGGCGAGTGGATCGTCGGGAGTTCAAGACCAGTCTGGCCAACATGGTGAAACCCTGTCTCTACTAAACTTACAAAAATTAGCTGGGCTGGTGGCAGGCACCTGTAATCCCAGATACTCAGGAGGCTGAGGCAGGAGAATCGCTTGAACCTGGGAGGCAGAGGTTGCAGTGAGCCAAGATCGCGCCACTGCACTCCAGCCTGGGCGACAGAGCAAGACTCTGTCTCCAAAAAAATAGAAAAAGAAATAAAATAAAATAAAATGTAGTGTTAGAGAAATGAAAATTGTGTAGAGAGGTAAGAATGAGTAGCTTCGATAACCCTCTGCCAGCTGCCTAAGCAAGAGAATCTACAAAGTTAGAACCAAACCCTTGTTTTCCTTCACTGTCCCCATCTTTACCTCATGTGCCCTTGCCTCTGGAACCTGCCAGTCCATTTCCATCTCCACGGTCAATGTCTCAGTTTAGACTCTCATCATTTCTTGCCTAGATTGTTGCAATAACTTCCTTACTAGGTGTTCTGATTCTGGGCTCTCCATACTGTAATCTGCTCTCCACAAGGCTGCTCAGATTTCCAAAACTAAAATTAATTCTAAAACTAACATTTCTAAAATAACTTTGTTAATGTCACTACCAAGCTTAACAGAACCTTAAGCCTATGGCACAAGATCTCAACTCTCTGGCTGGCATTCAAGGCCTCACGATCTTGTCCCAGCTTGGCTATAAGCCTCATCTTTCATCTGCCCACCTACCAGGAAACCTTAGGCTACTCTCTGAAAATGCCATCCACCTCAACATGTAATTCCATTCACTTGGAATGTTTTACTTATTTAACTTGGCAGTCTCCTTTCTCATCCTTCAAGCCCAGATCTAACACCACCTCTTCTATGACTCACCCTCCTCAGGCACTTAAACCCTAGGTACTTACTTCTCTTGAGGCCTATCATCATATTGGGATATAATTATTTGTTTGTATTCACATCCCACCCGCACTTCCAAACAACAAAAACAAATCCCACTACAGTGGGCTACTCAGAGACTAGGACTGAGTCTCACTTATCTTAGATTTATTTCTTCCCCAGCCACTGGGCAAAGAACAAAAGGAAAGGGCAAGAGATGTGAATATTCACCCTCTTGCTTCCCTGTCATTATTATTATTATTATTATTTTGAGACAGTGTTTCACTCTGCCACCCAGGCTGGAGTGCAGTGACGTGATCTTGGCTCACCACAACCTCTGCCTCTCAGGTTCAAGTGATTCTTGTGCCTCAGCCTCCCAAGTAGCTGAGACTACAGGCGCGCACCACCACACCTGGCTAATTTTTGTATTTTTAGTAGAGATGGGATTTCACCTTGTTGGCCAGGCTGGTCTCAAACTCCTGACCTCAAATGATTCATCTGCCTCGGCCTCCCAGAGTGCTAGGATGACAGGTGTGAGCCACCATGCCCAGCCTCCCTGCTATTATTTATAAACTCTTTAATAAACTCTACATTGGAAGTGCTCACTGTGGAGTAGGGTTTCTCAAGCTCATATTATTGACATTTGGGGCTGGATGATTCTTTGCGATGGGGTTGGGGGGTGCTATCCTTTGCACTGTAGGATGCTTACCCACTAGATGATAATAGCAACCCCTGACTTGTGACAACCAAAAATGTCTCTAGACATTGGCAAATGTCCTCTGAGGGGCAAAATCATCCCTGGTTGAAATCTACTGCTATGAAGCCAGCAACATGGATTAAAGAGGCAAGAATACAGGGCACAGTTGACTAGTTGTAGCCCGGGAAGAGAGCACTACCTTTAGGAGCAGATGCCCATCATATGCTTGTATCCTCACATTGTGGGCTGGTGGTGGAGGGGTTGGGGACTGCTATTTAAAGTAAGAACTGACTGCAGCCACACAGTCAGCATACTTGGGGAATTGTATAACATATCAGGAAAACTGTGTTTTTTTTGGTTTATAAAACTCCCTTGGCCAGGCGCAGTGGCTCATGCTCAGCACTTTGGGAGGCCAAGGCGGGCAGATTACGAGGTCAGGAGTTCGAGACCACCCTGACCAACATGGTGAAACCCCTTCTCTACTAAAAAAACAAAAATTAGCCAGGCGTGGCGTGCACCTGTAATCCCAGCTACTCAGAAGGCTGAGGCAGGAGAATCGCTTGAACCCAGGAGACAGAGGTTGCAGTGAGCCAAGATCGTGCCACTGCACTCCAGCCAGGGTGGCAGAGTGAGACTCCATCTCAAAGCAAACAAACAAACAAACAAACAAACAAACTCCCTTTATGGTCTCTCTGAGTAAGAAAGATAAATATTGCCCACCTCCATCCTTCACCCTGTATGATCAGAAACAAGAACAAAAGGTGGTTTAAGTTGCTCTGCTTAAGAGGAATTTAGAGTTCTGCAAATGTGGAAAGAGAGGCTGAATAGTGAGATAAGGGGGCGCTATTGGGGGATGTGGGGAGCCTGAAAAACAGGGGGCCTAACCACATTAGTGAGAGGCTAAGAACTTAAGGTCAAGGACAGCCCTGAGAAATTCCCAGAGGCAAGTATGACTGAGAGTCTGATTAGTGCAGAGATGTCTATTTTTAAATATCAGGGTTTTTGTTTGTTTGTTTTTTAGTATGCATTGGTGAAAAAAAACCAACCTGTTTCTGGTAGCCCAAGCTTTGACAAAATGTCCCATGCACGCTATCTTCTAGGTATGCTTAGGGTAAAACAAGGAAAATGTGTTCTAAGTTCAAGTCATTTTGAAGTGAAGAGAAGAAAACAGCTGCAGAAGGTGAAATCTAAGCAGGAGTAGTATTCAGCGGAACAGAGAACTTAAAGCGGCCTCTTGACATGGTTGTGCATGCCTATAGTCCCAGCTAGGATCAAGGCTGAGGCAGGAGGATGGCTTGAGCCCAAGAATTTGAGACCAGCCTGCTCAACACAGCAAGCCCCCATCCCTATTTAAAAATAAATAAATAAATGAGACTGTTCTGTTTGGATACTGTAAATATAGACTATTTAAAAAAAAAGAATAAGAAGTAACCTTGTTATAAATCTCTGGAAGCTCAAAGAAAGCTTGGGAGTGTCCTGTATGGCATACCTACCTGGGATGGGGGCTCAGCCACTTTATTCTATTTTATTTATTTATTTATTTATTTATTTATTTATTTGAGATGGAGTCTCACTCTGTCACCCAGGTTGGAGTGCAGTGGCGCAATCTTGGCCCACTGCAGCCTCCACCTCCTGGGTTCAAGGGATTCTCCTACCTCAGCCTCCTGAGTAGCTGTGATTACAGGCGCCCACCACCACACCCAGCTAATTTTTGTATTTTTAGTAGAGATGGGGTTTTGCCATGTTGGCCAGGCTGGCCTTGAACTGCTGACCTCAGATGATCCACCCGCCTCAGCCTCCCAAAGTGCTGTGATTGCAGGTATGAGCCACCATGCCCGGCCTCAAGCCACTTAATTTTAAATCTTACAGGAAAGTAAGATCCACAAAGATGGAGAACATGATGAACACTCAGGTTGCAAATATCTTAGATGCCCATTTCTCAGCCTGAAATCTGTTTCATCCTTTGTCATTATAATTCTAAACATTTAAATGTTATACCTAAATAATTAAACTGTATTATCAATTCATTCATTCTCCTACCTTTCTTGTCAATGATAACAAAATCTCATCAGAGAACATCTTGAAGTCTGTGTATTTCCCTAAAGATCTCCGGTAAACATGGTTATTGAGAATCGTGTAATGAACAATGGCACCTCTCTCATCCCCAAACCTTTTGGGGACTTCTTTTAGCATTTGCTGGAGATTGATGCTGGGAAAGGAAGCAAAATCTTTTGCAATCTGTGGTTCCTTGGTTGGACAAGAAAGAGTTTTCTGCCAGGCCTGAGGATCTTCCGGACACTCACAGTACTCATGGTACACTGGTCCTAGGGAAGGAAAACATGAAAAAGGCCGCACTCCATTAGCAAGCACCACAACACAGGGAGTCACTTCTGTCTCTGCTTCTTGGTGAATTCTAAGATTATCCAGAGATAATCTGCCCTAGTCAAATCAGTGGTGTAAGTGATTATGTTAGAGTCCTACACTTTTACTTCCCTTTTCACACAACCTTGGATAAACAGTTTAGTATATGCCCTCTCCCAATCTAACCTACTCTCGGTCACTTAGCTGATAAATTCATCTCTAATAAGGTATAAATGGCTGGCAAACATAAAACAACTTACCTTTTAGCAAGGAGAAAAAGAACATATTAATTTTTAGACATTATGTAAACCAAAAATAAAATTCTAAGCCTCCTAGACCGTCCAAATGGATCCCTCCTTTTGGCCAAGGGCATTCCAAAGTTAATCTGAAAAACTAGTTCGTCCATGAAGGGAAAGGGGAACCAGGCATGCCTCATTATACCCTCCTCCCTTTTGGAATTCAGGCCTAGCTGACCAGCATTAACATCAACACAAACTTTGTTGAACTGACTCTTTAAGTCTGATAAGAAACATTTGCAATCTCTTCTCTGTCGCCTGCTACCTGGAAGCCTCATCTGCATGATAAAATCTTGGTTTCCACAAACCCTTATCATAAGCCCAGACATTCCTTTCTATTGATTCTAAGTCTTTACACAATAACTTAATTCTTTCAACCAACTGCCAATCAGAAAACCTCTGAATCTACCTATGACCTGGAAGCTACCCCCAACCCCTCCCAACCACCCCCACCCCTTCCAGTTGTCCCTTCTTTCCAAACCAAACCAATGTACATCTTACATGTATTGATTAATGTCTTATGTCTTCCTAAAATGTATAAAACCAAGTTGTAGCCTGATCACCTTGAGCACAGGTTCTCAGGATGTCCTGAGGGTTGTGTCATGGGCCATTGGTCATTGAGTCTGAGAGATGGGGGAACAATAAGGTAAGCCCTACAATTCCTACAGCTTACTGCTTAAGGGAGCTTCGAGGCTGTAGTGCAGGGAGGGGGACTGTAGGCAAAAACAGGTAGTCTCACTGAATTGAATATTTGGCTCAGAATAAAGCTCTTCAAATATTTTAGAGTTGGACTCTCTTCTTTTTTCTTTCTTTCTTTTTTTTTTGTTTTTTGGTGGCAGGGGGACAGAGTCTCACACTGGCTGAGACTCTGGCAGAGTCACCCAGGCTGGAGTGTAGTGGTGTGATCTCGGCTCACTGCAACCTCCTCCTCCCAGGCTCAAGTGATTCTCCTGCCTCAGCCTCCCGAGTAACTGGGATTACAGGTGCGCACCACCATGTTCGGCTAATTTTTGTATTTTTAGTAGAGACGGGGTTTCACCATGTTGGCCAGGCTGGTCTCAAACTTCTGACCTCAGGTGATCCACCTGCCTCGGCCTCCCAAAGTGCTGGGATTACAGGCGTGAGCCACCATGCCTGGCCATAAGTTTGACTCTTTTCATTGACAACAAGTAACAGGGACTGATGTACCACCCCACCTGAAACAACCAGAAAACACTCCCACAAAACATATGAAACAATAGTTTTTTGTTGTTTTTGTTGTTGTTTTTTTGAGATGGAGTCTCACTGTGTTGCCTAGGCTGGAGTGCAGTGGTGTGATCTCAGCTCACTGCAACCTCCGCCTCCTGGGTTCAAGTGATTCTCCTGCCTCAGCCTCCTGAATAGCTAGGATTACAGGCACTCACCACCACGCCCAACTAATTTTTTGTATTTTTAGTAGAGACGGAGTTTTGCCATATTGGCCAGGTTGGTCTCGAACTCCTGACCTCAAGTGATCCACCTGCTTCGGCCTCCCAAAGTGCTGGGATTACAGGCGTGAGTCACCGCACCTGGCCTTAAACAATAGTTTTTAAGGCACTAGGTATTAGGCAATGAAGGACAGTGAGTCTGAGAGATGGGGAACAAATAAGGTAAGCCCTACAATTCCTACAGCCTACTGCTTAAGGGAGCTTTGAGGTTGTAGTACAGGGAGGGGGACTGTAGGCAAAGCCAGGCAGTCTCACTGAGTTGAGGAGACAGAGCTGGCAGTCCAGGGAGACCAAGGCAGCTCTAGACTTTGTAGGACAGAGTATCTAAAAAGGAAGCACTGCACAGAGAGAACGTTAGAGATCTATAGAAGGTCCTCTTCACATATTGAGCAGAGCATATGATCAGTGCATTTTGGATGAGTTCTTCCCCTGTATTGATTCTAAAAATAATACAGTTTAATTATTTAGGTATAACATTTAAATATTTAGAATGATAATGACAAAGGATGAAAACAGATTTCAGGCTGAGAAATGGACATCTAAGATATTTGCCACCTGAATGTTCATATGTTCTTGGGGAAGACAGGGGAAGAACCCATCCAAAATGACCAGAGAGAACAGTACTTATCGGTGGGTACCAGCCAGATTGGAAAGCCTCCTAATTCACAGGGCTTGGGTAAAGTATGCAGAAGGGTATTACCTCAGTAGCGGGGAATAATTAGCCCTAGACTAAACATGGCTCTAGTCCCACCTAACAAACTGTAAAAGCAAAACTTGGAAGGATTAAACTATTTCCTAGTAATTTAACTGCACCCCAGAAAAGAGCTCAAGAAGATGAAAAAGCATCAAGAGGTGAAAACTACACTGTATAGGACTGACAACAGATTGTACATTGCAGAAGAAAAGAGAATTTAGAGACAGTAATAGAAACTATACAAAATGAAACAAAGAGAAAAAAGAATTTAAAAAATGAAAAGGGTATCGATGAACCATAGGATAGTTTCAAGCCCAATATATGGGTAATTAGTATCCTTGAAGGTAAGGTGGAATGGAACAGAAAACATATTTGAAGCAATAATGGCCATAATTTTTCTAAATTTGATGAAATTTAAATCACTTGGATGATTTAAATTCCAAGAAGTTCCACAAATCCAAAACACAGGAAACATTAAGGAAACTGCACCAAGGCACATAATAATCAAACTTCTCAAAAGAACTGATAAAGAGAAAACCTTAAAAGCAACACAGATGAACAAAGATAAGGAAAATGCTAGATTTATTGTTAGAAGCAATGCAAATGAGAAGACAGTGGAACCACATCTTTAAAGTATCAAAAGAAAAAAAACCCATCAACCTATAACTATAACTAGAGACAATGTCTTTTAAAAACAAAGGCAAACTAGGCCGGGCATGGTGGCTCATGCCTGTAATCCCAGCACTTTGGGGAGCCGAGGCAGGGAGATCACTTGAGCGCAGGAGTTTGAGATCAGCCTAGGTAACATAACAAGACCCTGTAGAAACAAAAAAATGTTTTGTAGAAACAAAAAAATATTTTTTTAATTAGCTGGGCATGGTGGTATGTGCCTGCAGTCCTAGCTACTTGAGAGGCTGAGGCGGGAGGTTTGCTTTAAACCAGCAGTTTTTGTTTCTGTTTTATTTCGTTTTGAGACAGGGGGTCTCACTCTGTCCCCCAGGCCAGAGTGCAGTGGCACGATCACAGCTTACCGCAGCCTCGATCTCCCTGAGCTCAGGTGATCCTCTTACCTCAGCCCCCTGAGTAGCTGGGACTACAGGTATGTGCCGCCACACCCAGCTAATTTTTTGTAGAGATGGGTTTTTGCCATGTTGCTCAGCGTGGTCTTGAATTCCTGGGCTCAAGTGATCCTCTGGCCTTGGCCTCCCAAAGTGCTGGGATTATAGGTGTGAGCCACTGCACATGGCCTAGCCCAGCAGTTTAAGGTTGCCGTGAGCTTTTTTTTGAGATGGAATCTCGCTCTGTCACCCAGGCTGGAGTGCAGTGAGGTGATCTTGGCTCACTGCAACCTCCACCTCCCAGGTTCAAGCGATTCTCCAGCCTCAGCCTCCCAAGTAGCTGGGACTTCAGGCATGCGCCGCCACCATGCCTGGCTAATTTTTGTATTTTTAGTAGAGACGGGGTTTCACCATGTTGCCCAGGCTGGTCTTGAACGCCTAAGCTCAAGCCATCCACTTGCCTCAGCCTCCCAAATTGTTGGGATTACAGATGTGAGCCACCACGCCCAGCCTGCAGTGAGCTTTGACTGTGCCACTGTACTCCAGCCTCGGCCATAGAGCAAGACCCTGTCTCAAAGTAAACAAAAAACAAATCAAACAAACAAAAGGCAAAACAAAAGGCAAAACAAAGTTTTTTCAGACATTCAAAAGCTGGAAGAATTCATCACCAGCATTCTCACAGTAAAATAAATATTAATAAAAATCCTTTAAGCAGAAGGCAGATGTTACTAGATGGAAATATGGATCTACACAAAGGAATGAAGAGTTTCGCAAATAGTAACTACATGGATGTAAATACACAAGATTTTTTTCTTATCATTTAAATCTCTTTACTTAATTTTCTTTCCCTTAAAATTTAAATTGAGCTCTAGGAAGTATGTATACAATGTTTACTCTACTGCACATGACTTTGAGGTCATCAGGTTTAGGCCATTCTAAAAGGCATGGGACCTACACACAAGGCTGACTCTGGAGTATATAATAATCACTTACCTTTCAAAATATAGGGAGACTGAGCCACATGTTCATCACCATAAAGGACCTCTATCTTCAGGCCTTCATCGACAGTTTCATACATCCTATATCTCATCAAAAATGTTCCATCATTCCTGTCCAAAGGTTTAGGGACATGTATCCGGACCAACTCTTTAGGTGAAAGAGATTTGACTACTACTTTGAATGGTGTTTCACCTAAAAGGAAAAGAAATATAAACAACTCTACCATGTCATGATAATGATTTACAATTATTGGATAGGTGTTATTGGATAACTTAAATATGTTGCTTTTTCCTGCAGCATTGGTGGTTAAAAAAAATCATTTCCTTTGGAAGATCTTTGAGGCCAGGAACTGTCATGTCTGGTTCATGCATTCTTTTTTTTTTTTTTTCTTTTTTGAGACAGGGTCTTGCTCTGTCATCCAGCTAGGAGTGCAGAGGCACAATCCTAGCTCATTACAGCTCCAACCTCCTGGGCTCATGAACCTCCTGCCTCAACCTGCATCAGCCCCATGAGTAGCTGGGACTATAGGTGTGTGCCACCATGCCCAGCTAATTTTTAAAATTTTTTGTAGAGATGGTGGGGGGCGGGATGGGTTGGAGGGGGTCTTGCTGTGTTGCCCAGGCTGATCTCAAACTCCTGACTTCAAGCGATCCCCACTGCCTCAGCCTCCCAAAGTGTTGGGATTACAGGCTTGAGCCACAGAGCTTGGTCTGGTTCATGTATTCAAACCACGGATCAGACTCAACATTTGAATCATTAGTCATTCAATAAAGATTTACTGCATGAACAAAAGCAAATCATTTTTTAAAAGCAAATAAAAAATAAACTTTTTGCTTATTTGGTCTTTCCTCCTTTGGGTAGGATTAAAGCCCAAATAGTTAAAAATCCATGGACTCTAAACATGACAGATCTCTCTAGTAATCGAACTTCCTCCTTATAAAATACACACAAGCTTTCTTTGTATACCATTTCAGTATCTAATAACCTTCATTTCTGTGAAAATTTCCCCGTTTATTAAGCCCAAATTTCAAGTGGTACTTCTAAGGCCATTTCCTTACGTAGAGAGAGAGTACAGCTAGTTACCAGACTCTTGTACAAGCTCACACACACACACACACAAACACACACATACACATCTTTGTAAATACTAGAGATTACTTCTGAGTCTGTTTCCTCAGCTTGAAATGAAACAGTTATACTGTAATAATCCATTCCACCTTCAAAGTTTTGTGGGGTTTCTGTTCTACGTAAATAATAACTATTCAACAAACTTTCCCTTTCCTATTAGCTGACATTTAGGCTTTGAAATGATACTGTTGTGATTAGTGTTACTGTGGCCAGGAATAAACTTTGAAACTTCTTCCTTCAGAGAGTGCAGAGGATATACCATTTAGATCACCATATCAAAGGAAAATGCTAAAAAAGTAATGAATCCTTTGAAATCCACAGTCCTAGCAAACGGAAAATTGTGACCAAAGTTGTTTTTCACTTCACATATTATAAAATTTAGAATATTTAAAATATATCTTTTGAAATTACTAAACACGTTTGTGAAATTCTTAGTTTCTAAATCGAGTGAGTGTAATATCTACTTTCTTTTGATCTTTAAGGGTTTTTTTTCTTGTGAGTCTGCAGAAATGTTTCTCAGTCTCTTCAATTTAGTAATAACAATGTGGTATCTGACATCTCGCTATTAAATATTAATAATCGAGTACCAAACATATACATTTTAGGATCCTTGAAACAAGTACGATAAAATTACGAAATAAATCTGCTAACCTAAATGAAGTATAATAAACATGGAAGATGCTATAAAGTGGTAATAATTTAATAGGAAATTATTAGAAATGTTGGCCAGTTACCTGAACTGCACAAATGAAACACATAAATTATTGCTTTGCATTATTTCCCACATGGTTTCAGAAAGGCAACATGGCACAGCAGATCGAAATCTGAAGAGGAAAGTCTGGGAATTGGAAAGCCACTTTCATTGCTCCCTCCCCAAACTGGAAATGTACAAAAAGGTTTTCTTATTTCCTGATCAAATAGTCTTATTCTCCATATATTATTATTTTAAATAAACAAAACAGATATAAGACAAGAATATTATTGACTATGTGACTTTTGGGAAAGACAGAAAAAAACAACTAGCTTCAAAATGCGTCAATTATTTGTAAATTTTAAGTATCAGACTAAAGAATTATGGTCGCTTCCAGTTGTAATATTTTTTGTCGCTGAAATATCATTTAAAAGTTACATTTCAAAATGTATGTATACAACTATAATATAGCCATTGGAAATATATGTTTTAAATGTTCAGTTATTTTTTACAGTAATCTGTCATGCCTGTGTCATTGTTGACATGAAATTAATGTTAGAATCAATGCAAGATAATATGGATCAGGACTGAAATAGAAATAAGAATTCTAACCTCATAAAAGAGAAAATGAGAAGAGTGAAATTTCAAATTGCTTCAAATGGAAGGCATGAAAATTCTCATTAGCTCTGGGTACTAATATAGTGGGATAGAATTGAGGCTCAACGGCAGGCGTGGTGGCTCACGCCTGTAATCCGAGCACTTTGGTAGGCCAAGGCAGGTGGATCACAAGGTCAGGATTTTGAGACCAGCCTGACCAACATGGTGAAACCCCTTCTCTACTAAAAATACAAAAATTAGCCGGGCATGATGGTGCGCACCTGTAATCCCAGCTACTCAGGAGGCTGAGGCAGGAGACTCACTTGAACCCAGGAGGTGGAGGTTGCAGTGAGCCGAGATCGCGCCACTGCACTCAAGCCTGGGCAACAAAGCTAGACTCTGTCTCAAAAAAAAAAAAAAAAAAAAAAAAGAATTGAGGCTCAGCTTGAGTTTTCTACTCAATAAATTCAAACTTAAGAAAAATAGCTAACTGGATGAGAATGCAGTGACTATGTAGACAAAAGGAGGTTGGCAGCATCAAAGTGTTACATCATTAGAATCAGAAATCTTGAACACGTTTGATTTGGTAAGAAATCAAAAGCATATTTAGAAATTCACTTAGCACTTTTTATGGGCTTGAGACTTTCATATGTATTTTCTATGTCATTTATTTCCTACAAGAAATTTGAGGTAGGTATCTGTCACTCCCATTTTATAGATCAAGAAACCAATGCTCCAAGAAGTAAAGTAACTTGCCCAAGGTCACATACATAATGAGCAGCAGAGCCAATATTTGAATGTAGCTTTGCAGCAGTCACAGTTGGAGGAATACTTCTGGCACTTCGGATACAATGGAGTCATCTCCTCCTCTGTTGTTTAGGAAGCTCATTAAGGCCCTCTACAGCTGCAGCAAAAGTGTTGACCCCACATGGTCAAGGGAAACAAAATCCCAGAAGGCCAAGGTGTTGTACCATGAGGCTAAATGGAAATCCTCCAAAAATATCTGGCTAGCTGCCAACGACGAACACCCTCCAAGATCTTATTGTAAACTGACGTACGACAATCATATTAAGGATGATTTGATAAAACAGAAAGAGCAATGAAGTAGAAGTTCAAAGGGCTGTTCCTGCCTTGGCTCTGACACATTCACTGTGGAGCCCACTGGGCAAGGCATTTTAGCTTCACTGAGCCCAGTTTCTTATGTGTAAAGACAGTAATATCTATCCTTCCTACCTTACAAGACTATTTTGGAGGACAAATTAAGCAAGGCATAGTATAAAACACTAAAGTACTACACAACCAGGAGGTAAGATTATTTTATGAAGATATTATTACTGATGAAGGTAGAAGACTGAGTAGAAAATAAGTATTTATATCCTTCCATCTTGACATATTTCAATCATCCCTCCCTCCACCCCTTATTTCTTTTCATCTACAATAGTTACTCAGCATCTCTAGCAAGCATTGTGCTAGAGACTGGGAATATAATAGTATCAACAGGTACTGCCTACATTCATAATTGAAGGAAATGTTCAATTCAAGCAAGAGTTTACTGAAAATAAAGATACAGTTCTTCCCCCTACCCAAGGACAAAGACCCTATAATTTCTGTCTGTGAACCCCAGTTTGAGATGTCCTACTTTTTAGATCACTGAAGTTCACAATATTTTTGTTATCTGGGTACTTGGATATATGTAGCATAATAGTGGCATTCAGGTAAATTCTACACTGTCGAATGGGAGTGATAATAAGGGAAACTTTCTAAGTTGTGTACAACAGGCTACAGCTTGAGAAGATTTTTCCTCTTTTCCAATTAGTTCTTTTGTGTGTGTGCAGTGGCACAATCTCAGCTCAATGCAACCGCAGCTTCCCAGGCTCAAGAGATCCTCCCACCTCAGCCTCCCCAGTAGCTGGGACCACGGCTGTGCACTACCACGCCTGGCTGATATTTTGGATTTTTTTGGTAGATGGGTTTTGCCATGTTGCCCAGACTGGTCTCAAACTTCTGAGTTCAGGCAGTCTACCAGCCTTGGCCTCCCAAAGTGCTGAGATTACAAGGCATGAATAACCAGCTATTCAGTTGGTTCTTGAAGAGGGAAAGACTTCAGGACTTGGAAGTGAATGTTGGTGGCAGAAATGTAAGAAACTAGTTGGGTGAGTTTTCAGAACTATACGGCACCTTTTTAACTGGAAGCCAGAAATCAAGAGGCCTGAAAGGAAACAAAGGGAATCCAAAGGAATGAAAGTAAGGTTGTCCAAAAAGTTCCATTTTATTTATTTATTTAGAGAAAGGGTCTTGCTATGTTGCCCGGGCTGGAGTGCAGTGGCACAATCATAATGCACTGCAACCTTGAGCTCCTGGGCTCAACTGATCCTTCTGCCTCAGCCTCCCAAGTAGGTAATTTTTAAAATTTTTATTTTAAGTAGAGATGGAATCTTGCTATGTTGCCCAGGCTGAGAAGTCTTTCTAAGACTAAAAAAGGTAAAAAAAGAAAAGTCACAGATCACAGGGGTAAACCATGCAGAATCATAAATGTAACTTTCCTTCTGTTAAGATATTTAATAGAAACTGTCTGTAAACTTTTTCGTTTGTTTAAATATATTTATGTATATATAATATATGTACATATAAAACATATACACAACTTTAAGTCATGTATCATTTGGATTTTAACTGAGAGTCTTTAACATACATTAGAGATTGACAAACTAGCTAATCCAGCTCAGTGCCTGTTTTTGTAAATCCTGTAAGCTAACAATGATTCTTATATTTTTAAAATGGGGATGGGCATGGTGGATTATGCCTGTAATCCCAGCATTTGGGGAGACTGAGGCAAGAGGATCCCTTGAGCCCAGGAATTTGAGGCTGCAGTAGCTATGACTGTACCACTGCACTGCATCCTGGGTGACAAAGACCTTGTCTCTTAAAAAAAAAAAAAAAGGAGGAGGGGGGTTGGAGAAAAATCAAAATAATAATATTCTGTAACTTAAGGAAAACTATATGAAATTGAAATTTCAGTGGCCATAAAAAGTTTTATTGTAACATAAACAGGTTTGTTATATGTCCATGGCTACAAAGCAGAGCTGAATAAATGTGAGCGATGATATCACCTACAAAGCCTAAATTATTTACTATCTGGCCCTTTAAAGAAAAAGTTTGTGAAACCCTGATATACACACATGCGTTTCTGTCAATAGAGTCGGAATTATTTTACCTAAATGCATATCATGCATATGAAACCAGTTGTCTGAGTATTTAGGGTCTAACTGGTAGACACGTTATCAAAGCAATGCCCAAAGACAACTTCAGGAGTGGTGTTCTGAATCAAATGTAGAACACAAGCCACTGAGGTAGTTAAGGGAGAGGCAGATTCTTGCCTCAGCTCAAATTTCTCCAGTGGCTCTCTTTTATCTAGTTATAAAGTCATTTGCTTGGCATTCAAGGCGCTTGAAGACCAGAGGCTACAATCAACCAGGCTTTTCCGCTCAGTATCATTAAATTACAGTACTTATTTTCCCGAACACCACGGTCTCCTACGCCTCTGTGCTTCTGCACATGCCATGGCGTCCTTCTATATGCCTGCCCAGCAAACCTTCTCATCCTTCAAGTCTCTGCTCCTGAAATCTTCCTGGATTTCTCCAGTCTCTGGCAGTGCTTCAATGTTGCCACTGCACTCTGTACATACCTTCAATTATCTTGTACAGTGATCAGTTATTTGCATGTCTTTGACCAACAGACTGTAAGTTCCTGATGGTCAGGCATTGTCTTTTCATCCTTAGATTCCCAGCAGAATTACCAAACACAGAAGTAGACATCAAAGAAGTATTTCTTGAATGAATGAAATTTTAAAAATCATTAAATCTAAAAGTGAATTATGTTTGGTTCCTAAATTCTCTGCTTTGCCCAGCTGTCAAGACCCCCTTACCCCTTTCCCAAGTTGGGACACACTTCTGGCAGCTATGTTCCCAGCTGGACTAGCAGGGGCAGAGGCACTGGGTTATTCTAATTGTCTCTTCGCTGATACAACAAGGTGCTAGTTGGCCAGAGCCCTAAACTTATACATTAGCAAATCCTGACTGACAACAGCGTGAAACCAGCAGGACAAGTTTTAAGAAGTTGCAAAGGTTAAGACGTGAAGGACAACGTGGGAGGAGGACCGGGCAGAAAGGGATTCAGGACGAGATCCATCTCACCCTCCGTGGAGGGAAAACCGAATGATTTCTACTGAGTTTCCCTAGTTCCTGTAATCTGCTTTCAAGAACTCAGAACTAAAAAGGAAACAAAAAACTAACACGTAAACCCCTCCTCCTTCCTACGGCTCTGACATTTCCTCTGCGTAGGAGTTCGTTGCTCCAAACCCACCAGGCCTAAGCCATGTAATCCGACGCGATCCGTCGGCTTGATGACTCACCACTGGAAAGCGCTCCCTGCAATCCCTCACAGTTAAGACAAGTAAGTCCGAGATGGAAGCCAACGTGTGACTCACGGCACACTCCTTGTAACGCCCGGGCGCCGTCCATTCGCAACATCAGTCCCTGCACATTAAATGCGGAAGGGCCCTTCATTCATTCATTCATTCATTCCACAAACTTTCGTGGTGATTTTTGCCCGCTTTGAGTACGGGCGGGAGGAGGGAAGAGGAGCTGACCAGACCCAAAAAGGGGCGACACACGCCGGGGAGGGACGCCACGCAGGCCGCGGGCGGACTCCCGGGAGGCGGAGACGCGCGGGGACCCGGCCGCGGGACGAGGGAGGCCGGCGGCTGGACACTACCTGGGGGAGAGCGAGTGAGGTTCTGGCCCTCCGAGTTGACCGCCTGCAGGTAGAAATAGCGGACCGGAAGGACGGCGGCCGCCTGCAGCCCGGGCCCCCACACCAGGCTCCGCGGCGCGCTGACCAGCACCTCCGGGGCCCCCGCGGCCACCAGCAGGGCGAGGCGCAGCTGCAGCAGCAGGGCCCGCGGGAGGCGGCGCATGGTCGGCGGGGCACAACTGCGGTCCAGCTCCGCGGCGGCGAGGAGGGGCCGGCAGCGCGGCGGGCCGGGCGGGGACTGGGGCCCACCGCGGGGCGGGTCTTTCGGGCGGGAAAGATTGCGGCGCAGGCTCCCTTTCCCGCCCGCTGTCCCGCCTCGTCTCCCTCGGGCGGGAACGCGAGCCAGTGCCGCAATCACCCACTGCGCGCCCTGTAGGGGTCGACGATGGGTGCGCCCCTTCCTCCCCGCAGCCCCATAGGCCCCGTGGAGGAAAGGGGTGGAGAGGCCCGCCCAGAGACCGAGGCTGCGAGTGTGCGCTGGCTGTTGATTGCCAAGGCCTCAGGCACGCCTGGCCTCCACTTCCAGTGGTCTTTCCCTTTCTTTTTCTTCCTTCCTTTCCTTCTTTCTTCTCTTTTCTTTCTCTGTTTTTATACAGACAAGGGGGCTGGCTCTGTCGCCTAGGCTGGAGTGCAGTGGCGCGACCACAGCTCTCTGCAGCCTGGAACTCGTGGGCTCAGGAGATCCTCCCGCCTCAGCCTCCCGAGTAGCTGGGACTGACTATAGGCACACGACACCACGCTGGCTAATTTAATTTTTTATTATTATTATTATTATTATTATTATTATTACTATTACTATTTGTAGAGACGGGGTCTCCCTGTGTTGCCCAAGGTGGTCTTGAACTCCTGGTTTCAAGCAATCCGCCCGCCTCGGCTTCCCAAAGTGCCGGGATTACAGGCATGAGCCACCGGGTCCGCCGCTCAGGTGTTTTTAAAGGACGTAGACCCGGTGGTGATTGTTGTGGGACGATGAAAGGGTCCCGCCCCAAGATCGATGTAGTTTAGGGAAATACCTTTTCCCAAGGAATGTCTCCGAGTTTACAAGATGAGAGCCAAGGTCACGCCCCCCGCCCTCCCTCACAGCCCTCTGTTCACAGCAGCACCGTTCTCTTGTGGCCTGTTTTGTTGCTTTTCTGCTTAGCAGCCTCCCTCACAGAACCGTGATCCCCCTACCCCACACCTCCCTTTCCCCCCTTCCTCCCGCACTCCTCTTCTTCCAGCAGGTGTTTACAGAACATCCACGGAGTTTGGGCCAAGCCCAGAGTGAGGAGCTGGGCACTGGGGTGGCAGAAGACCAGGCCTTGCCTTGAGCCCTTGTGCGAGCTTTACCTCAAAGCCAGAAACCTCCTGTTCCTCTGTAATCGAAGTGGGAGAAGGGGTGGTGGTGCGTGGTTGGTCTCAGCCACCTCCACCACGCCTCAGAAGATGAACGCTGGCTCCAGGAAGAGATTGTCAAGGCTACTATCTGCCTCTCTTTTTTGATCATTTTATCCAATTTGTTAATGGATACAAATTTGTTAATGGATTGTTAATAGATCTGAATTTATTTAAAGCCAATAAAGATTCTCCTCTGGCTGAATGATCCAGAAGGAACTCACGCCCCAGAATGGACACAGGATTTCTGCACCCTCTTGGGGGAACTTAATGCCCAAAACATCAGAGCCAGGCACTGGACAAGCCTTTGTCCGCCTCACGGCTTTAACCGTGCTACTCAGCATTCTTGCTGTGACCAAGTTTTACCAGGGCAAAATCTTTCCCACATTTTCACACTTCTCTTGACCTATTTTAGTAATGCTAAGCAGTGGTTATGGACAGTATTCTTTGTACTTTGGAAAGGTTTTCAGGAACTGGTAGTCAGTTGCCGGTAAATTTTAGGGCTAAAGTGTAACATTACTTGGTATTACTTTCACTGATAAATTTTATTTTGTGGGGATGTCTCCTTGCTTTAAATAGAAAGCTTTGCTCTGTTCCAACTATCGCTTAAAAAAATTGTATGGAACACATTTTGCTCACACTCTTTCAAAATCTGACTTAAAACAATTTCCAGAGAAATAATCTGAGGTTTAGTTGGTACTGGATTATAGTAAAACATGGCCTAATAAATTACATAACATTTGGGTTAACACCCAGTATTTTTTTTTTTTTGAGAACACGTCAGGGAAGCCATATAATTGTACCTGAACACACTAGCGTTTAGCAATACTAAGCCTGCACCAACCTGTTTTCTTTCTCATCTTAACCTGTCTCCAAAGAGTATATCTCTTCAGAGCAACCAGTGCTTTGACCAGACTCTTTATCATTAATCAAATTTCATTCATTCAACACATATTTATTAAATGCTCACCATATTTTAGATATTGTATTTTGACTTCAAAGTGCCTGTAGTTTAGTGGAGAAGAAAGACTAAGAGGCAATATAAATAGCGTATAGGTGTTAAAATATGGGCCTCAAGAACTGCATGGTCTAGGATTTTATCCCACTTACAAACTAACAAGTTGGCCTGTTACTGTTTCATGGATGCTGTCAAAAGATACAACACTCCTGTATCAAAGAAGTTTATTATTCACTGCAAAAGCAGTAGCCAGAGCTTTATGTTGGTTTGCTTTTTGTTCCTAAGCCTCCCAAGCCCTGTGGGGACAGTGCACACAGACTATGATGGATGCCTGAAGTGGGTTGCATTATAAGAGAGGAGCACTGAGCTAAAGGAATTTGCCTCTTTTAGGCTACACAGAATTAAGCCTGCTCTTTGAAGGTGGGGAGATGTTATCTCATCCCTCAAACGTTGCTTGCTACAAACACCGCCCAGAGAAATGGACTGATAAAGAGCTGGACATTGGAGTGGCAGAACAGCAAGAATGATCAGAGAAGTTCAAGGGCCATGGCAGAGAGCCTTTTCCAACATAGTACAGTGTACTTATACACTACATATGAAGGCCAGCTAATCTAGTCTTGGGAGAACCAAGAGAGGCTTCTGAAAGAGATGACATCTATGCCGAACCTTGAAGGTCAAACGGGAATCAGCCACATAAAGAGAAGGAGGAGAGCATTCTGGATAGCAGGAACATCATGTATAAAACTTTGAAGTAAATGATACACTGAGAAGTTTTTCATTCCCTTTCACATTCATCTCCATATTGAACTCCAATCTCAAACACCTATAATTAAAGTCAGTGTATGACTCTGGAAGGTCTAGATTCAATACACTTCTGTGAATTGCAGTGGCCTCTGGAATCTTTACATTAATGTCACATAAAATTCACAGCTAATTATTGTCGACTCAGTTCATAACATTTCTACCTTTTCGGTAACTCTTCTTTTTTTACTCCACAGTCCGCCTGGTTAACAGTGAGGCTTTGTAACAGCATAACTTTAACTATGGCTACAGTTCATTGGCTCCTATTTTGGAAACTGACTCATGCTGAACTAATCCCCTTTCCCTGGGAGTTTAAAATCAAGGTTAGGAGATTTTTAACGTACCGACTGCTCTCCAACAGCAGCATTATAACCTTTGCTATTTTTTTCCCTTGTATTCTGAAAATAGAAGAGAAATACAGAAAACTTCCTGGGTTATGTATAGTGCACTAGAGTCTGGTACAGTTCTTGAGCAGCGTCTCTATCTCTGGTTTCTGAGACATCCTTGCATCCTTATAATAAATTCCTCTTTAACTTTAGAAATTGTGTAATTTTCTTTCTTTAATTTTTATTTATTCATTTATTTTATTTTATTTTGATGGACTCTCGCTCTGTCAGCCAGGCTGGAGTGGCACCCAGCCACTCTCGATCTGTCACCCATATCTACAATGGCGAGATCTTGGCTCATTGAACCTCTGTCTCCCAGGTTCAAGCGATTCTCCTGCCTCAGCCTCCTGCCGGGCCTGCAGGTGCACCCCACCACGCCTGGCTAATTTTTGCAGAAATTGTCTAATTTTCCATGTCACCAATGAATAAAAAAACGTACATAGGGTTAGACAAGGTTAGATCCTATAAAATGCACAAAACTTTATTTTAATAATTTCAATAATATTTATTCAACCCACACTTTATATCATGACTTTATGGCATGCATTATGCAAGGTATTGGGTATATAAACTCAGTCCCTGCCCTTCCATGTATTACAGTCTATAGGGTACATTTTAGATTGTGAGACTATTGGTTTAAATATTAACTTCCATCCAGAACCAATTTCCTCCAAAACATTCCACCTTGAAACAATCAATTGTGCCCAGATTCTTAGGGTTGTGTAAGAACATTGATTCTTCCACAGTCAACATATGACCTGAAGGGAGGGGATGTCAGTTTCCAGAGCAAAGAAAAAGGGTCTACTGTGCAATCATGTCAGTACCTACTACATCTCTTCAAAACATTTCTAGAATGGAATTGTAGTTTCCAGACTGGAAAGATGACATAATCTAGAAAGGATGATTGGGGAAAAGAACATGGGCCTAGAGGGAAACTTAGTGCTGGCATTTATATTATTAAAACACAAAGTTTTGTAGAATCAAGTATGATCATCAATTTTTTTTTTTTGAAACAGAGTCTCACTCTGTCACCCAGACTAGAGTGCAGTGGCATAATCTCAGCTCACTGCAACCTCTGCCTCCTGGGTTCAAGAGATTCTCCTGCCTCAGCCTCCCAAGTAGCTGGAACTATAGGCGTGCACCCTGATGCCGGGTAATTTTTTATTTTTAGTAGAGACAGGTTTTCACCATGTTGGCTAGGCTGGTCTTGAACTCCTGACCTCAAGTGATCCACCTGCCTTGGGCTCCCAAAGTGCTGGGATTACAGGTGTGAGCCACTGCGCCCAGCCAAATCATCAATTTTTTAAGAAAGAAAAGTAATTTATTAAATATTCTCCTGTACAGAAATCCTTTAAAAACGTATATTTAGTTTTTAATCTGTACACCCCCGATAAATAGTTGCACTTAAGTACATGAATAATAATAACTATTCTCATTTATTTATATTTTTCTATATATATGTATATGTGTGTATATTTACAGTTTCTTCTTTGGAGGAAAGAAACTTCTCTCTCTTTTCTCCTGTTCTTGAACATCCTCTCCCCCAACACCTGTCTACAAAACAACCAACATTAATAACCAATGTGTCCCTCCATGTGTACACATGCATATGCAGGTTTCTTGGTGAATGCTTTACAAAAATGGAATTTTACATTTCTCCCTCAACAGTACCTCATGGAAATTCTTCTAAGTCAACTTAGTGACATTGAAAATTAGACAATTTCTAAAGCAAAAGAGGAATTTTCAATGGCTTTTCAATATTACATATGTAAATGTTCTATAATATATTCAGTCATTTCTTAATCAGGTATTAACTTTGTTTCCAGGTTTTGCCACAACAAACATTGTAGCAATAAAAATCCTACATGCAAGTCTATACATACTAGTGTTTTTATTTCTATAGGAGCAATTTCTGGACCAAATGAAGGTAGTGATTCAGGATATCGGCCCACTTGATGTCTTGATTCAGCATCTTCCTGGTCATAACAGAGACAGCAGCCCCCTTGGCAGGTCCAATTCTGTGGCATGGTTTTTAGAATTGGTCCTGGAATTTCAGCTCAAAATCTATCTCCTTATCCCTATTAATGAGTTTGTGAGCAAAATTTACAATTTAATGGATCTTTTCCTTCTTTCTTTCCTTCCTTTCTCTCTCTCTCTCTCTTTCTTTTTCCTCCTTCTTCTTTCTTTTTTTCTTTTTGAGATGGAGTCTCACTTTGTCATCCAGGCTGAAGTGCGGTCGCATGATCTCCACTCACTGCAGCCTCTGCCTCCTGGTTTCAAGCGATTCTCCTGCCTCAATTTCCCCAGTAGCTGGGATTACAGGTACCCACTACCACAGCTGGTTAATTTTTGTATTTTTAGTAGAGATGGGGTTTTGCCATGTTGGCCAGTCTGGTCTTGAACTCCTGACCTCAAGTGATCTGCCTGCCTTGGCCTCCCAAAGTGCTGGGATTACAGGCATGAGCCACTGCACCCAGCCTCCAACAGATCTTTTTCTATTTGAACCAGCTAGAGAGGATTCTATTGTCTATCACTAAAAATCCTAGCTGATCCACTGTATTTTAAATTTTAATAAAGGACAGTAAAAATATTTTGAATAAAATGCTGTTGACATTCTCCTGTCCTTGATAGAAAAAGGGCTTTGGGTTTCTTTTCCAGAAAAGGTAAAAGATTAGTACAAATCTATTAATTAATTTGCTTGGGGGAAATTAACATTGCATGACATATTCAACTAGAGAGACCTGCTTATCTTTCATCAGTGCTACTGGACAGTAGATGCCCCAGCTCCACGTAGCTCCCTCTTCCTGAGACAGAGTCTCACTCTGTTGCCTAGGCTGGAGTGCAGCTGTGCGATCTTGGCTCACTGCAACCTCTGCCTTCCGAGTTCGAGTGATTCTCCTGCTTCAGCCTCCAAGTAACTGGGATTACAGGTGTACGCCACCATGCCCGGCTAATTTTTGTATTTTAGTAGAGGCGGGGTTTCACCATATTGGCCAGGCTAGGCTGGTCTCGAACTCCTGAGCTCAGGTGATTTACCCGCCTTGGCCTCCCAAAGTGCTGGGATTACAGGTGTCAGCCATAACACCTGGCCCCTCTTCCTTTATAAATGTGTGAATCTCCAGAAAGAAATGTCAGACCTTCTTCATTCCTCTCCTATTATGCAACAAAGCACATTGATTTCCTGATGTTGGTTCGTTGCTTTTTGGGTGCAAATAAGAAAGAAGCAAGCCACTGTTTTTTTAAAAACCACCTATATGGCAGATCTCATTCAACAGCCATAAGAGAGACTGGTTTGAAAACTTATGCCTCCCCTGAGCCCCCTACATTTTATATTTTTCCTGAAACTTTCACACTTAAAAATAATCATTTGGGCTGGGCACGGTGGCTCACGCCTGTAATCCCAGCACTTTGGGGGGCCAAGGTGGGTGGATCACGAGGTCAGGAGTTCGAGACCAGACTGACCAACATGGTGAAACCCCATCTCTACTAAAAATACAAAGATTAGCTGTGAGTGGTGGTGCATGCCTGTAATCCCTGCTACTCAGGATGTTGAGGCAGGAGAATTGCTTGAACCTGGGAGGCAGAGGTTGCAGTGAGCCGAGATCATGCCACTACACTCCAGCCTGGGCGACAGAGCAAGACTCCATCTCAAAGAAAGAAAGAAAGAAAGAAAGAAAGAAAGAAAGAAAGAAGAAAGAAAGAAAGAAAGAAAGAAAGAAAGAAAGAAAGAAAGAAAGAAAGAAAGGAAGGAAGGAAGGAAGGAAGGAAGGAAGGAAGGAAGGAAGGAAGGAAGGAAGGAAGGAAGGAAGGAAGGAAGGAAGGAAGGAAGGAAGGAAGGAAGGAAGGAAGGAAGGAAGGAAGGAAGGGAGGGAGGGAGGAATCATTTGAGGATGTGAATAAAAACCAAATCAAATAGTGCATCTGTTTAAGTCATTTATTTTAATACAGGCATTGTTTTAAATTTGCACCTTGTCTTTAACACATTTCATAACCAGAGAACAGGTCTGAGAACAAGTACATAAAAGGATTATTTGACAAAGTTTTAACAAAAGTGCTTACAGCTTATTTGTTTCAGATATACAGAACTGCCAGTCACAAAGAGCCACTAAGTGGCAATACAGCCACAAACTTGCCTGGGAAGTAACATATTTTACATATTTACACTGTACATTTAAATGGGATATTCTGAAGCATTATTATTATCAATAAACTCTAAGCAAGAAGTTCTCTTAAACCCTCTGGCACTTAACAAAGAATATTAATTTTATGGGGCTATGAGTTTTCCAGTTTGATTCCCATCTTTGCCATAACCTAAATGGATTTTTACCCCCTCCAGTACACATATTTACCTCCTACACAAAGTAGCTGTTATTAGCTTATCACCAACCAAACCTTTGTTAGTAGCAGTTGGAATTTTGTTGGCATCAATGTATTTACAATGTAGGAGTAAATTATTTAGAGGGGAGTCTCTAAAAATTAAAATAACTTCATTAAACCCTATTTTAAACAGACTTTACAGTATAAAATTTATGGTTATAGAAATCTAGTATCTAAACAAGTTTATAATTTATAAGGTATTTATTACGATTGATTCCCCTATGATTTACTCCATTTACATGAATGTTTATTTTAATAATGACTATATCTTTCAGAAAACAAGTTATGAATATAAAAATGACTATTATAAGTTACCATAGCTATACCAAAAATGAACATTAAAATGCAGCGACTTATATGTTAAAATACATAGAAATTTGCTATACTTCTTTAACAAGTGCTTTATAAAAGTATAAAATTATAAAAGGTGCTATTTTCATGAATTTTGTGTTTTCCTGATACTTCAGCCAGACCAACATGCAAACGTTACAAATAGAGCAACTGAACACTGGCCATCAATTACCTTTGAATTTAAACAGTTCATTCCAGCGCAGTCTGGGCCCCAAAGCAGTTTCACCCTTACCTAACTTACCTAACTCTTAATATAGCCTAAACTCACTGAAAAATAAGCTAACTTCATTTCACCTTTTGTAGCATACACGTAGACTCAGAGTATATACTGAAATATAATTTGAAAGCTGATCATTAAAAAAATCAAGAACCTCAATATTTAAAATATTAACTCTGAGTATCTTAAAATTGCATAGAAAATGTAGGTCATGGTTTATTAAAGTTTTACTTAAATAATCAGATAAATAGGGCTGGCGAGGTGGCTCATGCCTATAATCCAAGCAGTTTGGGAGGCTGAGGCAGGCGGATCACCTGAGGTCAGGAGTTCGAAACCAGCCTGGCCAACATGGCGAAACCCCGTCTCTGCTAAAAATACAAAAATTAGCTGGACGTGGTGGTGGGCACCTGTAATCCCAGCTACTCGGGAAGCTGAGGCAGGAGAATCACTTGAACCTGGGAGGCGGAGGTTGCAGTGAGCCGAGATCGCGCCATTGCACTCCAGCCTGGGCGACAGAGTGAGACTCTGTCTCAAAGAAAATAATAATAATAATAATAATAATAATCAGATAAATAGAAAAAGAGGAAAGGCAGAATTTACAAACATATATTAACCAAGAAATAGTGTTATTTATTCTTTACCATACAAATTTGCATTGAAAAGTTCACAATATTTGATTTTTGAGCTTTCTGAGCTCAGGATTGGTCAGAGCTTGAAGTTTAAAATAGTTGACAGATTTAGGGAATAGCTTTCATGTTAGTTACCGCATGTTCATTAGCTTTGAGTTGCATGGGAACCATGTAAAGTAACTCACGCATTTTGCGTCTATGTAAGGGAATGATTAGAAGGATAATAACAACATAGTTCTTTCTTAACTCTATCAGTTCCAGATCTCTATACACTTCACCAACATCTATCATTATTCTTAGTTTATAATGATGAAACAGACTAGGTATAAAAAATGGAAAATTAGGTTAGGTCACGAAGCAAATATAAACCAAGCAAGATAAAATCCACTCATGTTGACTATCATAGTATTGAGATCCAGGAATCCATGCTGTCTGTAGTTAAAGCAGATTATCTTCACTGCCATCTATTGGTCTTTATCCTGAATTAGGAGAGAAATCCCCCGAGGTTCTGCATGGCAAATAAAGAGTTAGGAAAGCCAAAATATCAGTGGGTATCATAAGTGATTTACTCTAGATAAATCACTGAATCATAGTGACAAGCCCCTAGGAGCTCTGCCTTAGAATTTCCCAAGGGTTTCGTAGATGATCCTGCAGCAAAGAATGAATTCCAGGGTGTCAGATCTGACTTGATGGCATTTTAGGGACTTGGCCAAGGTTCCCACTTGATATTTGGGACTAAAATGCCCCACCTGAAAAGAAGTGTTCTACCTTGCAATTAAAGAAAATGTGGGCCAGGCACGGTGGCTCATGCCTGTAATCCCAGCAGTTTGGGAGGCTGAGGTGGGCAGATCACCTGAGGTCAGAAGTTTGAGACCAGCCTGGCCAACCTGGTGAAACTCCAACTCTACTAAAAATACCAAAAAAAAAAAAAAAAAAAAATTAGCCAGGTGTGGTGGTGGGTGCCTGTAGTCCCAGCTACTTGGGAGGCTGAGGCAGGAGAATTGCTTGAACTTGGGAGGAGGAGGTTGCAGTAAGCTGAGATCATGCCATTGCACTCTAGCCTGAGCAACAAGAACAAGACTCCACCTCAAAACAAAAACAAAAACAAAACAAAACAAAACAAAAAAAGACCGGGCATGGTGGCTCATGCCTGTAATCCTAGCACTCTGGGAGGCTGAAGTGGGCAGATTGCCTGAGCTCAGGAGTTCGAGACCAGCCTGGGCAACACGGTGAAACCCCGTCTCTACTAAAATACAAAAATATTAGCTGGGCGTGGCAGCGTGCGCCTGGGTGCGCCTGTGATCCCAGCTACTCTGGAGGCTGAGGCAGGAGAATCGCTTGAACCCGGGAGGCGGACGTTGCAGTGAGCCCAGATCATGCCACTGCACTCTAGCCTGGGTGACAGAGCAAAACTCCGTCTCCAAAAAACAAAAACAAAACAAAACCAAACAAAAAACAAAAACAAAAAAAAGAAAATGTGAAAATGGATAGATCTGAGGAAATGGGAAAAGCCAGTTGCTGAGAGAACTGCAGTAAAGGTAAGTCGGTCCCATGAAGGGATACCTACTTCCTACCTCTGCTCCTCAGCTATGTTCTCTTCATAAGCAGAAATTCTGTGACCAGGCAACTTTCTGTATGGTCAGGTTGCCTGGCCTAAGCCCTTGGCTTGACTAAAAGCCTTTAATAATCCAGCCAGTCCCCCACGGTTTCACAGGAATTTCTAGGACTGCTAACCTTCTATTGGCTTACTAGGGATTCAGGTCCTAATCTATAACCTCAACATGTGCTTTGACCATGTGCCTCCCAGGCTCCACTACGGATATAACAGGAAGTACTTAGAAAATTCCTTTATCTTTTTTTTTTCCTTTTTGCAATCAGTTTCTCAGGTTAAAAAATAAATTCCTTTATCTTTGTTTGAAAGAGATCACCACCTTAAACTTCCTAAATGTTCATGAGTCAAACAGGATGATAATATTTACCCCACTGTTATCATCCCTACCTTTTATTTAATGTCATGAGTATAGGGTGTGGACCGGAAGAAGCAATACAGAGTTTCACAGTTGTGCTGGGTAATTCATAAGTTTTGTATGTGCCTGGGATATTAGGGTTGTAAATCACAATTAAAGATGAAAAGTGTTAGGAGGGAAGTAAAGCAGAAAGCCCAAATCAGACAGTGAATCAGGGATTAAGTGGGAGTGGTGGAAAGGCAGGCTAAGAACATTTACAGAGATAGAAAATAGCAGAGACTCTCTCAAAACAAGAATTCATTGTTCTAGCATTCAGGAAGTGTCTATATAGGGTGTGGAGGAAAAAAAAAGGAGATGTGGGACATTTCAGAGCAGACACTGCCCAGACTAGATCTTTTATCCTTCCATGCACATGCACACGTACACTTTAGTTCCATTATAAGCTTTTGGTGAAAAAAGTAAAGCATTTTATTGAAAAAGCCTCACAGTTCTGACTCTTTGTCATTTTCATCCAGGTAGTATTCATCATCTGTGGTTGTGTCTGTGTCACAATCTGAGTCCACTGGGTCATCCTCATAGATATTAAGCGGTTCACTTGGAGATAAGCCATCTTCTGGCACCTGACTACTGGGAGAATTTGAGCTTAATGACTCTGAGGGGTTGGGAGGGTTCCTCAAATCATCTTTTAGGAAGCCAGGGTTCTTAAGAAAACTTGGTTTCCATAATCTTCCTTGTGTAAGTGACCTCTTTACATTTTCTAAGAAAGCTAACTGTTGTTCTTTCCCAAAGATCCCATAGTCGATAGGTCTGTATATAGATATTGCAGACCTGGGACCTGTTTTTGTCCCGCTGCGATAAGCCCAACTTTCATTTCCATCGCAGGAGGGGAGTTCAGAAAAAGATCTGAATCTTCGACTGTACCCATTGTTGACAGAGAATTCATTCCCAAGGGTCAGTCGACTCAGGGCATTGTCGATAGAAGTGCTTTCAGAAAAATGGCGCTCCCTGATTTTTGGAGGATGGCTTTTTCGTAGTAGATCACCATGAACATTAATGCTTTTTAAACTCTTTGAACGATAGAGGTGTGGCTCAGGTTCCCACTCCAGAGATGAAGCACTCCTTTGTTGCTGCAGAAAACTGGCCAGTGGAATGCTTACTCTAGATTTCTGTGCAGGCTCCAGTGGAAAAGGAGGGCTCAGCCTCCTCTGATTGTCAGAGAATTCTGCTTCCCTGAGGCTGGTGAATGTGATGGGTGATGGGGCTCCTGATTCTCTTACTAAATTCTGAGCTGCTGTGACGTCTTTAGAATTCTCATGCTTTGATGGTGATTCTGAGACGTTTTTAAACGCATTCTGATGTCGTTGTGAAATGCTGTTAGACTTCTGGTTGCTGACGTGTGTAGAAGGTTCTCTGTTGGGTAGTACAGTAATGGGGAGAAGGTTCTCGGATTTCTTCACATTCTTTCCATCCTCACTCAACCTGCTTTCGCCAATGGACTCTGCAGATTTTGGAGTAGGCTCAGGGAACAGTGGTTTGCACTCCACTGTGCCAAGAGATAAATGGTCAAAGCCAGATCTGCTTCCACTTTGGGGGAAGATAGTAGCTACATGTCTTCTGGGGCTTACATCTTTAGCTGGGAATTTTCTGCTGGCTTTAGACATGGCTGCCAATCTGTGTTTAACTGAAGATCTATTTTCCCCCTTTACTAGGTCATCCAAGTTGGTTTTATTTTTGTTTCCTTCAGGAAGTGAAGGTTGATCCCAAGCTGACTTCTGCATTTCATCTTCAGCCTTCCTGCTCTCTGTCATATTTGCCTCCTGACTTCTTTGAGGTAATTCTCTTGGTTCAGACTGCAGACTCTCTAAGTTTGGTTCATCTGACTGAGACTCCTCACCAAGCTGTAGTTTATGCAATGCTGGAGTAAGGGCAAAGACTTGACTCTCTGAGTGAGAAAGTGTTTTATTAGTCATTTTTTGGCAGTTGGTTCCAATGTCCCCTCTGCCTTCCCTAGGCTGTGATCCACTGGAGCCATCACCTACAGCTGTGGATGTGTGATCTTTCTGAGGACACTTGCCACTTCCAGTAAATGGAATGGCTCTACCACTCCCTGTACACTCCCAAGAACTTCTTCTAGTTTGGGAATTTCCAATATTAACTTCTGAAAGAGCTGGAAGACTAGAGGGACCACTGTTACTTGAATTAATGGATTGTTGACAATTTTCAGATTTTTCTTCGGATACATTTTTTCTCTGAAGCATCAATAAAGTATGCAGGGTTTCACTTTGCAACTTTTTGCCTCTTTCCTTCTTGTTTTCTGAATCACCTAGAGGTGTTTTAGCTAAATTATCTGAAAAAATCTCTCTAGCTTTAGATTCCTCTTCAGGAAGAGAAACAGCTGCCTCAACAGAAGCCATTTCCTGTAATGTAGGAGCTAGGGGCCCCCTATTTGATAATCGGAAGGCAGTCATATTTTCAGTGGTGAGCATCTGATCAGAGTTGACGGACATCTTTAGATTTTCACATGAAGGTGTTCCTGACTGCTCTCGTGTAGAATAATTCTGTTTGTCTTTTTCTAAAGCGTTAGGAAATGTTTCAGTCTCCACTTGAGGTGATTCTATAAGTAAATTAGTATTTTGTGTATACTGTTGAAGGAGGTTACAGAATTTTTTGCTGGGTTTCCTCGGTAGAGTGTAATATATTGAGACCACCTCCAGACATTTTACATTATCTTCATCACCAGAAACAGAAAACGTACTAGTTGTCTTAACTTTATGTAATGTTTTCCCACGTTCTTTTCCTGACAAGTCTGAGCAAAAAGGTAAAGGGTCTTCATTTGAAAGAGCAAATACACTTCTCCTGGAGGCAGCCATTTTACCCTCTTTCTCAGTGTATTCTTGGAAGTTTTCCTTTTGGTGTTGTCTTTTGGTTAAAGAACAATCTCTAACAGATGAGTCACTTTCCACAGGGCTAATGATTCTCTCCCAAGCCCTTGGTGTTAGCTCAGAAGCATCCGTGCCTGAGGTCAATGGCTTTTTTCTTCCTTCTCTTCCAGTTGAGGCATGTGGCTCCCCTGAGGGACATGACATAGCCCTGTTGATGAGGAATGGAAGTGGTCCTTTTCTAACAGAAGTAGATCCACTGCTTTTTACATTTGTCATTCTCTCTGTGGCTTCAGGTGCTTCCAGGGCTGAGTCTGAAAGGACTTTGGAACATTCATTCGCTGACTCAGGAGAACTGGGACTAAATTTGTTTAACGTATAGTTCCCCATTGCATCTTCCACATTATTTTTGATTTGGAAGGGAGGTGGCCCATTCCTCAATGAAGCAGCCATTATTTTACTTCCTGACTGCCTGCCATGTATGAGAAAACTGCTTGATTTTCTTGGCAAGGTACAATAAATTGTGTCAAGTTCAGAAACTTTGGAATTGCTTTGATTTGCTTCAATGAGGCTCCTGTGATTACTGGTGGGTACTGATATACTTTCTGTTTTGCTTAACTTTTCAATACAGGATATATGATGCCTTATTTTTCCTTTTCCTCTTTCATTCCTAAAAGGAGAGTGTGAATGGCATTTGACATCAACCACTTCATCATGTGTAGGCACAGGACTATCATTTCTCTCTTGGTTTTCTGAGTGGCTTACAATAAACTGATTCTTTTGGTTCTTCCCAGCATTGTCTTTTTCTTCTCTTTCTCCTAGCGATGGATCTTTGTCTGAAGGACTTCTCCTGGAGAACACTGTAGTAGATGGAACCACAGGAGCATCAAGGGAAGAATTCTTTGATGGTGAGGAATCTGGTAGTGCAGCTGATGACAGATCTAAAGAATCACAGGAGGTCTTGTGGCCAGGAGTCAACTTGCATTTTGAGTATTGTGCATTTTGAGTATCAGTCGGTGCAGAGCTCCAGTGGTTATTTGTAATAATTCTTGAAATATCTTCATTATTTACAGTTAATTCCTGGTGACAACCTTGGTCTGTCCTGGGGAAAGATGGTGGTGTTCTGTGTTCCTGAATGAAAGGAAGGGAAGCTGTTGAGCCAAGTTTTCTGTTTTCAGTAAACCTCTTATCTTGTTTAATGTCATTGGATTTATCTGTGTGCAGTATATACATTTTGGAGGTATCTTTCCTGGAAAAGACTCTGGGTGACTTTTTTGAACTTATTATGGTAGATGCATTAAAACCAAACCCGTTGCTCTTGGCTGAGTCCTGGGATAAGGGATTTTGAAAATCAGGTAAAGAGTTTGAGATCCCTGTCTGTGAAACAGGTTGGGGTATTTCACCTGCCTTGTTTGTCTGGTCCATCTTGCTTAGCTGTTTGTCTTCTTCTGAAATAGATTCATTTAAGTCTTTCTCATTATTCACTTCTGTGACCAAGATATTAGGCTGGCTTTTGGAAAGAGGCAGAGAGTCAACTGAATTGCTGTTGGTCACAGTGACTTCTGTATGGCTTCTCATTGGATGAGAGGCAGGCTTATTTGGAAAAATTTTCTGCAAAGTGACTGTGGGATTCTGCAAGTTGGGACTCTGAGGATTCCTTCTGTCATCAGAAATCTGGGAAAAGGAAGTTTTGAATGAGGATGCTAGAGTCTGAGCAATTCCAAATGAGGAAGCTTCTTTGTTTATATGTACTTCTACAGGAGAACTGTCCTGTTGACTTACCAACTCACTAGATTTGACGTGATAGCTTGAACCAGTCATGGAGCAAACATTTGGTGTGCCAAAATGAGGAGTCAACTGGGTCTCATTACCATGTGATACCACCATGCTATCCAGTGTGGATCTCTGAAAATCAAACTGCCAGGGATGTGGCTCTTCTTGGCCTCTGGAAACATCTGTTCCATAACCAGAAGAAAATGATTCCCAGTGTTCAGAAGAAACATTATGGCCATGAATGGCTGATACACTATTTGCTTCCATGGAAATCATTTCAAAGTCTCTGTCAGAAGAACTGAATGATTTCCTGCTTCGATGAAAGTCAGACCAGAAAGAATGTCCTTTCTCTTGGCCCCAAAAAGGACCTTGTCCAAATCTCCTCTGTTCTCCGCTTCGTCCAAAGGTATTGCTGAAGAAAGATCTGGCAAATGTGTTGCTTTGATGGTAGAATGGCACGTTCTCTGAGTTCTCAAAAGTGTCGGGACTCATTGCATTCTCCATGGGAGCATTTAAACTAACACGTTGGTAAACATTCTGTGAATGGTACGATTCATATCTCTTATTCTCCTGAAAACCCCTGGGATACACATACTTGTCAGCGGGATCAATTTCCATTGGTGATGGTGCCCTCAGGAACTCTTCCTGGTTCTCCCTGTCTCTAGAGGAATCTGATCTGTTCCATATGATGGATGATAAAGGAGTTCTCTTTGGACTCTGCTGGTGCCTTGGTGGTATAAACCCACTCTTGCTCTGAGTTGTGGCTGGAAAATGTAAGCTTCTTGCTGTGAAATGCCCTGTGGCTGGTAAGGCCGACCGTTGCCTGCTGTCAAAACACAGCGAAGTACTGCCAAAAGTATTCTTTTGCACATAATCTTCTTTAAAGACTCTGGGCTCCCTTGTCCTATACATATCATAAATTGTGCTTGTCCTAGGAGAAAAGGTTTTAAAACCTTCCCTAGGAGTTCCTGGTCTTAGGATGTCATAGATAGACTTATTGGAAGTTTCATTATAGTGTTTTTTGTGCCTTTCTGTGATATTACCATGTCTGTTACCACTGGAATAAAAGTGACCGAACTGTGTTCTTGATCCATAGTTGAGGGGTGTTCTGGTATTCACTGAGCTTGCAGACTGTTCCTGAGCCAATTTGCTATCCAAGTCATCTAAAACTGAAAAGAGAATGTGAATCAACCTTTTTGTGTATGTTTTTACAGTTTAATAATAATTTGAGTTATTGAAGGCTCCTTTTCAAGAAACATAATCATTTATAATTTTATTTTTTTATCATATTATCATGTTATAACATTAATTTTGATTATATTTTTAAGATAGCCTGACTTTTATAAGACTATAGTGAAAATTTCTTTCCTACTTTTTCAAATCACTTTTTTTCAAAGTAAACCTTCCATTAACGCCATAAGGAAATAGAACTATATTCTTCTAACAATGAATTTTAATCATGTTTTTTTTTTAGTGCATCTAAAGTGTACTGAGTTTTTCTAAGATATGGACCAGTAATAAAACGGAATTAATAATGCAGACATTGAATAACTAGACAATTGTTAGTATTATTAAGCCTTGTCTTTCTGTTTCTTTCATGTCACTAGGTTGCTACAATATTTCCAGCTGTGTATACCTCCTGGGATCATAATAGAAATGAACCTCTGTAAGTAGCATATGATTTCTAGGTTGTACTGTTAAGAAAACAGTATTACCACTAAAAGCTTAGCACCTAATTTATGAACATACTTAGTTGGATGGATTGGAGCAATATATGTAATTAAAAGTGCTATATAATATTATTAAATGATATGCCAATGGTAGATTTTTTTTTCTGGAAAAATTAATACCCATTAACACTCCTATAAAACAGCACTTTCTATGTGTCAGGCAGAGTCCTAAACGCTTAATATATTAATTCACTAAGTCGTCACACAACCTTAGAAGGTTGGTCCTATTACTATTCTCATTCTATAATGAGGAAACTGATGCAAGAAGAGATTAAGCAAATTCCTAAGATCACACAGCACTGGGATTTGAACCCAGACAGTCTGTTTCCTGAATCCATGCATACAACCACTGTACAATGCAACCTCTGTGCCATAAAAGCTCACTTTTGGGCCGGGCACGGTGGCTCATGCCTGTAATCCCAGCACTTTGGGTGGCCGAGGCGGGCGGATCACGAGGTCAGGAGATTGAGACCATCCTGGCTAACACGGTGAAACCCCGTCTCCACTAAAAATACAAAAAATTAGCCGGGCGTGGTGGCAGGCGCCTGTAGTCTCAGCTACTCGGGAGGCTGAGGCAGGAGAATGGCGTGAACCCGGGAGGCAGAGCTTGCAGTGAGCCGAGATGGCGCCACTGTACTCCAGCCTGGGCGAAAGAGCGAGACTCCGTCTCAAAAAAAAAAAAAAAACCAGAAAAAAAACCTCACTTTTCATATTTTGCTGTTTATGAACCATACAGATGATTTTACTGTGAGACGAGCTCATAGTTTTACAAAGATGTGAAGTTGCTGTTGTCAAATAATGATTACTTTTCTCTCAGTAGCAAAGTCAGGGAGTGGTGTCAAAGTCAGTGCCCAGGGGCCCCCTTATGATAACTGAAGACCTAGACCAAGCCCAGACCCAGGGCTCATGCTCTCTAGGACCACAGCCTCTGTGATCTTAGACAAGCCACAGCATCCTTTTGGTGACACAGTTGGCTTTTCTTTGAATTGTATCAATTTAATTGTACTTGACATGTTTTCCTCAATAAAAACCCATTAGATTTTGAATAGAATCATAATCTTTTGAGGTGTGTAGACTCTCTAAGACCCATTCTATAATAGATATAGTTTACTATATTCATGTTCAATAAATACGAATAAATTACAAATTTTATTTCAACTGTATAATGACAGGAAATGTAAGTGTCTGAGCACACATAAGTGAAATGTACATGCAACATGCCAATTAAGTTAGGGCAGATGCTAAAGGGATTTAAAAAAATCTGTTCTGGATTTTTCCCTATCCTATTTTATTTGCAAGTTGGTGTTATTAAGTTTGTACAACCAAAAGAAAAACTGATCTTGAACATTAAGGATATGTAATTGAGGAATTCTTTAGGGAATTATCTGTTAATGTTTTAGTGAAAAATATTTATTTACCCCTAGGACCTGAAGTAATTTGTTCCCTATAGCCACAATAAAATAATCAAGCAATGCTGAAGTATAAGGTGGGGCAAAAAACAAAACAAAACTGCATAATGAATAAAAATCTATCTTTAAAACAAATTATAATGAAAATCTCTTTGATACCCATTCTCCCTTTCAAGCTGTTTATGTTTTTCTTTCCCCTTAAAGTCTTGGTTGACTGCAAGAGCAGAATGTATTTAGAACAGAAAATACAGAAAAGTATAACAATATAAGTAAAATCGCCAGGAATTCTACCTAGAGGTAACCATTCTTAACATCCCCATGACAAGATTTTAAATTAAAGCCACTTAGAATCCCAGATTAACAATGCTGTTTACTCATCACTCCTGACATCAGAAAAAGTCCTGTTCTGCTTCTCTACATTAGTTTCAGAAAGGCCACATTATTATTATTTTTTCATTATTTTTTCATTCCATAAACAGTAGCTCTCCTCTTTCAACAAAACCTTCATTTTGGAACAAAGATTTTCCTCTGTTCTCTGCCAGGAAGCATCTTACTGAAGAAGGCCCCTACGTTGACTGTCCAGCTGACTGTCTCTACCCGACTGCTGTCCCACACAATAGGGGCCAGGCGATGGTATTGCCTTTGCAAACTAAATGAAGTTCCTCAAAGTGAAGCTGGTGGCGACTTCAGAGTTAACTTTTCAAATGGCCGAGCTTATATAGAATAACCTTTGTAAAAGTAAACTATGATCATATAATGATAAGATACATGTGCATTTGGAACGCCACTGCTTTTGGAACCTGTCTCAGTTTTTATCATCATACAAGGTTAATTGTCTAATGTCAATTAGATTTTATCACAGTGCATTTGGGTCCTAATCTGGAACAATAAAAGTCTATTAAACAGCAAACTTTGTAGATGTATTTCCTAAAGATGTATTTCCTTTTTACCTGAGGTTAATTTTTTTTTTTCTGCTTGCTCTGTCACCCAGGCTGGAGTGCAGTGGCATGATCTCGGCTCATTGCAACCTCCGCCTCCCAGGTTCAAGCACTTCTCCTGCCTCAGCCTCCCAAGTAGCTGAGATTACAGGTGCGTGCCACCATGCCTAGCTAATTTTTGTATTTTCAGTAGAGATGGGGTCTCGAACTCCTGACCCCTAAGGTTAAATATTAAACATTATTACTACTCCATATATTTATCAGTCCTTGATTCAAGAATATTTGCTTAGATTATATTTAATCATAAGATTCTTAATACTTGTGTTAATAACATATCAGCATCCTCTTCAAATAAGCTAAACATGAGGACGTAAAAAATAAAGTACAGTGTTTCATATGTTTTGAGTAGTTTGATACAAACTAGTTATTGTTTACTTCCTTTAGTTATCAGTAGTTGCAAAGGCAATTTAATGCATGAACTTACCTTGGAAAAACTCATTCTCCAGCAGTGAAGCATCCCACGGTGGAGGCATGCCACTCTCCTCCCTCATGACTGCTCGCTTTGGGACAAATGTACTGTCAACTAGATGATTTTCCAGAGGTGAATTGTATATTTTTGCCTGCTAATTTTAAAGCAGAGAACACAATATTATTTCTGAGGCTTCACCAGTCAAAATACTCACACGCTCCCACCAAACTGTCCCAAGCTTAAAAGTATTAGTCTAAGGACTGCAAATCCATTTTTCTAATATTTATTTCTCAATTTATAATGTGTTGTTTTTGCCATTTGTAACTGACCTGCAACTTCTCTATACCTACATTAATTATTTCAGTGATAAGCCTTCAGGCAAGGTACTGAGCCTCTCTCTGCCAAGTTTCCTACGAACTTACACAGCACTGTCAGAGGCGTTTGAATCAGGGCAACTCCATCTCGAATAGGGGCTGGGTAAAATAAGGCTGAGACCTACTGGGCTGCATTCCCAGCCGGTTAAGGCATTCTAAGTCACAGGATGAGACTGGAGGTCGGCACGAGGTACAGGTCATAAAGATCTTGCTGATAAAACACGTTGCACTACCGAAGCCGGCTAAAACCCACCAATACCAAGATGGCAACAAGACTGACCTCTCTGGTCGTCCTAACTGCTACACTCCTGCCAGCGCCATGACAGTTTCAAATGGCATGGCAACATCAGGAAGTTACTCTATATGGGCTAAAAAGGGGAGGCGTGAATAACCCACCCCTTGTTTAGCATAATACCATCAAAAAATAATCATAAAAATGGGCAACCAGCAACCCTTGGGGCTGCTCTATGAAGTAGCCATTCTTTTATTCCTTTACTTTCTTAATAAACTTGCTTTCACTTTACGGACTCACCCTGAATTCTTTCTTGTGCGAGATCCAAGAACCCTCTCTTGGGGTCTGGATCCGGACCCTTTTCCGGTAATATCTTCCTGGCGACCACAGAAGGGCCAGTACTAAGGAAACCTTCCAACCAAAGGCTAACTTTGGGTAAGTGGTGGGGTGTGGTAACAGCATTACACAGATCTTAGTGGGGGTTCCTTGCAGAGAGGAAAGAAATCGACCCCTCTTGAGTTTGGAGTGCTGTCTCCATGGCTCCAATGGCTTGGATTTTGGATCTCCTAACGTTGTACCTATTTTTTCAAGACCCTGTTAGCTAGAACTCGTAGTGGACCTTAAGATTTGTGAACTTGGCCGCGTGCAGTGGCGCACACCTGTAATCCCCGCACTTTGAGAGGCTGAGGTGGGCAGATCACTTGAGGCCAGGAGTTCGAAACCAGCCTGGCCAAAATGGTGAAACCACTGTCTCTACTAAAAATACAAAAATTAGCTGGGTGTGGTGGCGAGTGCCTGTAATCCCAGCTACTCCGGAGGCTGGGCCAGGAGAATAGCTTGAACTCGGAAGGCGGAAGTTGTAGTGAGCTAAAATCACGCCACTGCACACCAGCCTGGGCGACAGAGTGAGACTCCGTCTCGGAAAAAAAGAAAAAAAGAAAAAAAACCCACAAAAAACCAAAAATACAAAAATTAGCTGGACATGGTGGCAGATGTCTGTAATCCCAGCTACCTGGGAGGACTGAGGCAGGAGAATCGCTTGAACCCGGGAGGCGGAGGTTGTAGTGAGCTAAGATCGTGCCACTGCACTCCAGGCTGGGAGACAGAGGGAGACTCCGTCTCAAAAAAAAAAAAAAAAAAAAAAAAAAAAATTGCGAACCTGAGGATTTAGGGGGAAAAATGTGTTTCTATTAGAGGTCATCTAGAATAGGGGTCCCTGACCCCTGGGCCACAGACCGGTACTGGCCTGTGGTATGTTAGAAATCAGGCTGCACAGTGTGGGGTAAGGGGCGAGCATTACCGCCTGAGCTCCGCCTCCAGTCAGACCAGCCCTGGGATTAGGCGTTAGATTCTCACAGGAGCGCGAACCCTATTGTGAACTGCACATGCGAGGGATCTAGGTTGTGCTCTCCTTATGAGAATCCAACTAATGCCTGATGATCAGAGGTGGAACAGTTTCATTCCCAAACCATCCACCACCACTTTCTGTGGAAAAGTTCTTTTCCACGAAGTGGGTCCCTGGTGCCAAAAAGGTTGGGGACTGCTGATCTAGAATGGTAGAACCCCTCAGATGCCCATAATGAGCTGATCTGGTAGTTCTGCAAAAAAGGCACTCAAAAGTTTGATTGTATAAATAATAAATGGCTTAAAAAAAACCTATTGCTAGTTTTTCAATGAAAGGATTTAGGAGAATGATATAGAACTAAATTTGTTTTCCTTTATTATTGTTTGATTTATTTATTTATTTATTTATTTATTTTGAGGCGGAGTCTCCCTCTGTGGCCCAGGCTGGAGTGCAGTGGCGCGATCTGGGCTCTGCACCGTCCACCTCCCTGGCTCAAGCAATTCCCCTGCCTCAGCCTCCTGAGTAGCTGGGATTACAGGCGCACGCCACCATGCCTGGCTAATTTTTTTGTATTTTTAGTAGAGATGGGGTTCCACCCTATTGGCCAGACAGGTCTTGAACTCCTGACCTCAGGCAATCCTCCTGCCTCAGCCCCCCAAAGTGCTGGGATTACAGGCATGAGCCACCTCGCCCAGCTATTATTATTATCTTTGTTTACTAACAAATGTTTATCTTGATTTCATAAAATCTAATCACTGCCCTACTTTCAAGCTTTTGTCTTCATAACCTTGCGAACATTATCCACCCCACGCCTTCACTTTCTTGTGCCAAAACTCCATTTGCGTTTCCTCTGTCAAACTGGCTCTGTCACTCATGACTCCACTTTAGCTCATCCTGCACTCATCCACTTCCCTTTCCAGTCTTTATTTTCAGCTCACTCTGCTACCCAGTCCTTGCCTCTTGAATCCCTCTCCCCTACCTCAAAATTTCCCTTTCTATTTGACCTTCACCACTACGTTTCGTCTCATCTTTCATGCCTAAGACCACATGTCAATCCTTTCCAAAGCTCCAACTTCTTAATTTCTCCATAACAGGTCTGTCTGATTCCACGGCGCTGGTTCTCTTAACCCCTACATTCCTTACGACCTTGTGTTTTCACTCCTGCTTGTTTTCTTTCTCAAGGTCTAGGTCAGTTATTTCCTACAGAAACCTGCCCAAATTTCATTGACCTATGGTTTTCAGTTCTATGAGCAAGCCACAATTGACTACTCACAAAGGAGATTTATTAATACGGAAGGAGTGCTCCCATGATAACTTATTGGTGACTGAATATGATTTAGCATACTAATATAAAATTCGGAAGTAAACAAATGTTAAAAGCAAAACACAACTATAATGGGATACTGATTAGAGGTAATAAAACCTCAAACTAATCATTTGAGAAATCAGATCAGTTAAAGTTAATTCTTTTTACCCTACATCAAAGTGTTCCCTTTTGTCTGTCCAACTCAGAGGTTACCCTACATCAATAATTGTTAGTATTAGTGATAATAACAATTAGTTACAGATCTTATAAGTCCTTTCTTCTCAAATCTGCAATTTTGGTAGTTGGTGCAAAGTAGATATATCTGCTTAAGAGAACAGTAGGCATAATTCTCTCTCGACCATTTAACACCAAACAATCTTTTCTCTATGTATGTAGACCAGTACATTTCTTGTGGCCCCCAGGATCACATTCCTTTGTAATGATAATATACAGTGAAATGAAAAGTACATGAACAGAGGGGTCACGTGAAGAGATGACCCTCTCTAGATTGGGAAGAATCACTACCCTCTAGAGACCCTGAGTATAATTTCCTCTGGTTTTATTTCTGCCCAGACCCTCTACTTCAAGACCTATCCTACTCAACGTGTTCAGGATGCTTTCAACACACAGAGATGTAAATTATATACCTCGCAAGAGAAAATACCGAGGTTTCATTTACACTCAACTGTAACTCTGCAAGGGTGATGTTAGTGATTTAAAAAAAAAAAAAAAAGGAACTGTTAGTCAATAGTAGGTATCAGACCTAAAGATTGAAAATTATCACTACCCTATAGACTTCTAATTTTTATTTAAGCTATGTGTGAGATATTATTATTATTGTTGTTAGCAGCAGCAACTAAACATTGATTATTCTAGGCAATGTGTTAAGGGCTTTATGTGGGTTACTTTAGTTCATTTAGTTTTAACTACCCTGTGGAGTTGGTACTCTTATTATCCCTACTTTGAGAAAACTGAGGTTTCAAGAGGTCAGGTCATTTGCGTTTGGTCACACTGGTGGAGGGAGGAGTTTCATTTCCAGTTTGTCAGATTCCAGAGCCAATGCTGAAATACCTCATTCTACTCATGATCAAGTTTTGCAGCTCTTGGCTTATTAGTGCATTAAATCCTTGTAGCAGGCATTCTCTGAAGCCAAACACAGGTCATAGAGCTTCTGGGAAGCACCTGAAGTTTCTTGTGACCTAGAAGAGAAGTAAATCTCTCCAGGACCCAGAGCAGACACTGACTGATCCTCATTAGGGCTCAGTTTTGGACTCAGAAGCCCCTCAGAATAATGCTCCGTGCTTTGGAGTTGCCATAAAAGGTGAAGCCTATTTCCCAGCCCTGGCCTAGAGGATAAGGAGGTTCAAACACCTTTTTTGCAGCACAATTGTGTCAAAATCCTTTCCAATTTTTTTTTTTTTTTAAGAGACAGGGACTTGCTCCATCACCCAGGCTGGAGTGCAGTGGTGCAATCACAGCTCACTGTAACCCCGAACTCCTGGCTCAAGCAATCCTCCCACCTCAGCCTCTTGAGTAACTGGGGATATAGATGTGTGCCACCATGCCTAATTTTTTAATTTTTTGTAGAAATGGGGTTGCTATGTTGCCCAGGCTGGTCTCAAACTCCTGGGTGCAAGCAACCCTTTCACCTTGGCATCCTAAAGTGCTGGGATTACAGGCATGAACCACCACGCCCAGCCTCCAACTTTCTTGTATTTGAACAAAATTACTCATTTATTTTTAATATACTTAAAAATATCCTCTCTTACTGAATCCTTATAACAAATTTGTGAATTAAGTAGGAATTATCATTCCCATTTTTTCAGATGAGGAAACTGTATCTCGTGCAAGTGCCTTACTGAAGTCACATGAATAATCTATATGGTGGCACTGGCTACTCATACTCATATGATCTGATCCCAAACCCTCTTCTTTCCATTATTTTTTTTTACCGTTATTTCACTAATGTACATATCTTCAGTTAGATGGTAAAGTCTCTGAAGAAAGGAAACTTGTCTTAGACATTCCATGCCTTTCATTGTATATGGCATGATACTTTGCACATAGTTATGAATTGATTTATGATATACCAAGGTGGAAAACTAACTATATAAGGCTGTGTGTGGTGGCTCATGTCTGTAATCTCAGCATTTTGGGAGGCCAAGGCGGGCAGATTGCTTGAGCTCCAGAGTTCAAGACCAGCCTGGGCAACATGGTGAAGCCCTGTCTCTACCAAAAATACAAAAACTTAGCAGGCTTGATGGCACATGTCTGTGGTCTCAGCTACTTGGGAGGCTGAGGTGGGAGGATCGCTTAAGCCCTGGGGGCAGATGTTGCAGCAAGCAAAGATTGTGCCACTGCACTCCAGCCTGGGTGACAGAGTGAGACTCCATCTCAAAAAATAAAGAAAACTAATTTATAAGATTACTAGTATATATTATTACAGACATTGAGACACTGAAGATTTGTAATATTAGGATTCAGAAAAGCACTTTGGAGGCAGGACAGTATAGTGGTTAAGCACATGAGCTCTACATAGGTTCCAATCCTGGCTCTGCCCATTAATATTTACAGGACTTTGGGATTACTAGTATATATTATTACAGAAATTGAGACACTGAAGATTTGTAATATTAGGATTCAGAAAAGCATGTTGGAGGCAGGACAGTGTAGTGGTTAAGCACATGAGCTCTACATAGGTTCCAATCCTGGCTCTGCCCATTAATATTTATATGACTTTGGGCAAGTTATCTAATCTCTTTGTACCTTAGTTTCTTTCTTGGTAAAAGGAAAATAACAGCAACAATAACAATACCCATTGCCTAGGGTTGCTGTAAGAATTAGGTGAATTAATATTAATAGTTGTGATGCATTTAGAATGATGTCTAGCACTTAGTAATCCTTATTGTTGCTGCTACTATTCTTTTGTGGTTATAGAGAATTTCCTGGAAGACTCCTGTTGATGCTGGCAGCCAAATGAGGTAGAAAAGTATCCCACAGGATGAGAGGCCAGTTGCAAAATGCTGGCTTTCAGGATCTCAGTTACATGGTACATAAAATAGGCTGAAGAAAATGAGGCCTTTTACACAACTCCAATTCACTCCACTGATACTGTCTGTGATTCTGACCTGACTAGACAAACAAACCTCTGTCATAGAGTAGCCTTAGAGTACTTGAGAACTTCCTAGGGCAGCCAAACCTGTAGAACAGCTGTCAGAGCTGAAGCCTAAACTCACTGATGTTATCAAATGCCTTGGTAAAATCAACAAATTAATTTTTCAAGGTGTTCCTGAATTTGTTTCGTGTCTGTTCTCCTGCACAGGTCATATCCACCAATGTAGCTGCAACTTAAAACCACTCATTCATTTCTTCTTTCAATTACTGAGTGTTCAGTTTGTGCCAGGCAGTGGGGATACACAGGCTGATATGGTTTGGCTGTGTCCCCAACCAAATCTCATCTTGAACTGTAGCTCCTATAATTCCCACGTGTTGTGGGAGGGACCCAGTGGGCGATGACTGAATCACGGGGGCAGTTTCCCCCATACTGTTCTCGTGGTAGTGAATAAGTCTCATGAGATCTGATGGTTTTATAAGAGGTTTTCCCTTTAGCTTGGCTCTCATTCTCTCTTGCTTGCCACCATGTAAGATGTGAATTTCACCTTCCGCCATGATTGTGAGGCCTCCCCAGCCACATGGGACTGTGAGTCCATTAAGCCCCTTTTTCTTTAAATTTCCCAGTCTTGGGTATCTCTTTATCAGCAGCATGAAAACAAACTAATACACAGGCCCTGCCTGAGGAGCCCACACCAATCTGGACAAAAAGCCCAGTGTAAGAAGTGCCACATTGGAGGTGTGTTCCTAAGGGTACAGAGCTGGCAGTATCACTGGATAGTAGCCAGAGTTTGTTCAGAGATAAGGAGTAGTCAAGTGGCCCAGGCATGCTCCTAAACATCCTGCAATACGCAGGAGTCCAAAATGTCAATGGTGCTGAGATTGAGAGAAACCCTGGGCTAGATGATCTCTAAGTGTTTCTCTAGCTCTAAAATTTCTATGTTTTCTGAAATTTCTATGTTTCTTTTGCTTCTTTTAAGCTTATGCAAATGTTTAAGTAGCAGCTTCCTTCTTTTTTAAGTGGAAGATCATCTAATAATATAGTACAACTTCCCATGAAATAGTGGAATCTGCTTGTACCATTCCTGCCTGGCTGCCAACCAAGTGATGAGAAGTTCATCACCTCAAATTTTGGGGAGAATCGCTATGGCATCCATGGTCAATTTCCAGCTCTCTGTGGGGTTGAGGGGATAGAACTTCCTTGAATAAGTAAGAGAAATCTACACGTCATGCAGAAGTCTTATTTTAGATATTACTTAAAAATTTAGAGATAGTGCTTTCATTATTTTTTTCTTTCTCTCTCTCCTTTTTTAAATTTTTCTTTTTCTTTTCTTTTTTTTTTTTTTGAGACAGGCTATCTCTCTGTTGCCCAGGCTGTAGTACAGTGATGCAATCGTAGCTCACTGCAGCCTCCAACTCCTGGGCTCAAGTGATCCTTCCACCTCAGCTTCCTGATTAGCTGGTACTACAAGTGTGTGCCACCACACCTGTCTAATTAAAAAAAAGATTTTTTTTTTGTAGAGACAGGGTCTCACTATGTTGCCCAAGCTGGTCTCAAACTCCTGGCCTCAATCAATCCTCCCACCTTGGCCTCCCAAAGTGTTGAGATTATAGGCATGAACCACTCTTCCCAGCCTCTCTCTTACTTTTCATAATAGCTATTCATGGGGAGCAACAGTCACTGGGTTCCATTTCCCTTATTTGCCCAGCTCTTGCCTTTTAGACTGACATGCTCCAAGCAGTGAAATGGTTTCGTGCAAGTGGGAATCAGGACTGTCAAAGTAAGATGTCTATTAATCCCTAGACTGGATTTTCAAATCCCCAAAACTTCAAATTAGCTCCACTTCTTTCAGGCATTTGCCTTTCTTTTTACATTCCTTTTCTGCCTCAGACCCCGTGGCTCTCAAACGGCAGAGGATGGTCAGTCTGAATACTTCCCCTAGGAAAACTGAGAGTACAGAAGCATCCTGGAGCAGGGCTCTGTCCTCTCAGAGGGCAAAGCTGGATGGGGAGGTCATGCCACTTCAGTCCACTGCTTAGTTAAAGCAGAGTCTCCGCAGGTGGCGAGCAACTGGGGTCCATGTGCAAACAGCACATCAGAGCTGAGGAGCTGCTGGCATTACTGACTTCATGCTGTGGAGTTCCAGAAACCCAGGCTTTCTAATCCTGAGTCTGCTATTTACCAGGGTGACCTTGAGCATGATCTTTAACTCTTTAAACCTCACTTTCTTCATCTTTAAGTTGGGGAGAATAATAGTACCTCTTTTATAGAGTTTCTCTGGGGATTAAACGAAATGATCTGTGTCAAGTGCCTGGAGGACAGTAAGTTCTCCATTAGAGTGTAGCAATTTTTAGTGCTGGTGTCATGGTTGGGGCTGAGGCATATATAGGAGAAAAATAGGGCTCAGTGTTATCATCCAGAAAGAAGTAGTGTAAAGAACCTCTGTTTCCAGTCGGGCATGGTGACTCACGCCTGTAATCCCAGCACTTTGGGAAGCTGAGGCGGGAGGATCTCTTGAGGCCAGGAGTTCAAAACCAGCCTGGCCAATATGGTGAAACCCTGTCTCTACTAAAAATATAAAAATTAGCTGGGTGTGGTGGTGCGGGCCCGTAATCCCAGCTAATTGGGAGGTTAAAGCAGGGGAATCGCTGGAACTCTGGAGGCAGAGGTTGCAGTGAGCCAAGATCATACCACTGTACTCCAGCCTGGGTGACAAGAGTGAGAAACTGTCTCAAAAAAAAAGAACCTCTGTTTACATGCACTCCTCACCAGAATTTTACCTCATGCTTTTTGCAAAGAGAGAGGGAGGGAGAGAGAGAGAGAGAGAGAAAGAAAGAGGGAGGACCCGGTACTAAGGCTTCGATCCACTGATAAATATACTTGCTCTCCTCCTGCCCACTTTCAAAACCTTCCTAAAGGTCCCTTCCAAAACTCTCCGTTTCTTTTATCTCCAAACCATACGAGTTACACAGGAAGACACAGGAATGTGTAGATCAAAGTTATGACCATGAAAAAGCAGAAACAGAACACTTAAGCTTCTTTATCTTGTCAGCATCCGAACATGGTGACAAATTTAAATTTTAGCCTCTGAGGAAGCATCTCGCTGGGTCAACCCTCATGCGAACTTTTTCCTGCATCTCACCTATGAGAGGCTTCCTCTTTGAGTACAAATGATAACCACACTCAGAAAGGATCTGGTGCAAACCCATCCTGGCTGGCAAACGTGGCTGTGGCTGCCTCTGGCCGCCTCCTCTGCCCAACCCCTCAGGGCTGTACAGGAGCAACACGTGGCAAAATATCAGAGATGCCACTGATGGCATAAGTGGAAACATGATGGCCTCACTCCTTCCTGGCACAGAATTCCAGTACCAAAGTCAACTGGAAGCCAAATATAATTGGGAAAATTTGAACTCTTAGGGAGAAATCCAAGCTTCTAAAATAAATTTAAAACTGAGCCAAGGGGACTACTGAAATAGGTAGCCACCCTGGGATTACATAAATTCTGAATTTCTTAGAGTAACTTGTAGTTATCTGGTTACTTACCACAGCAGCTCCCCTCACAGGCATAGGAGGTCCTGCGTGGCCGTCACATCTGTGGAAATAATTTGAAATGATTTCTTTGAAGAAGAGCCTAACTTTTACCAGGCGGAAAAATGAACAGCACATTTGCCATTAGATTTTGACACCTTGAGAAGATCTATTTCTAATTCACTGTAGAAAGATGTTTCTTCGTTAGTGCATTATTGAAAAAAATTAGAAACTGTTTCCTATGATTACTCAGAATCAATACTTTACATCTTTGTCCCTCAGGTAGCCAAGAAAAAAATTACATATTAGTGGATTTGCATTTGAGCACAACATGACACATAAAATATAATAGCTATGTTTGTTGCACTGTTTATTCTGTGTCAGGCCCGATCTTTGTGCGTGTTAATTCATTTAGATACATCATTCTCCTGAGATGGATATTATGGCTATTCCCATTTTACAGATGAGAAGATGGAGGTACAGAGAAGTCAGAATACATAGGTAGTTGCTGAGCTAGGAGTTGGGCAAAGTCTGTCTGGATCTAGAGCCCTCTTTCTTTTCTTTTTTTTTCTTCTTTTTTTGAGATGGAGTTTTGCTCTTTCTCGCCCAGGCTGGAGTGCAGTGGCATAATCTCGGCTCACTGCAAACTCCGCCTCCTGGGTTCAAGCAATTCTCCTGCCTCAGCCTCCCGAGTGGCTGGGATTACAGGCGCCTGCCACCACGCCTGGCTAATTTTTGTATTTTTAGTAGAGATGTGTTTTCATCATGTTGGCCAGGCTGGTCTCGAACTCCTGACCTCAGGTGATCCGCCTGCCTCGGCCTCCTAAAGTGCTGGGATTACAGGTGTGAGCCATGGTGCCTGGCCAGAGCCCTCTTTCTTAACCAGTAGAGCATGCTGACTTTTTTTCCTAATAGGAAACAAATTTTCTGTTTCTTTGCATTTTTATTTTAAAGAGCAATTAAGTAACGACCAGATTTAACAGTACATAATTTAAAGAAAAAAAAAAAGAGAGAAAAAAACCACTACAACAACAAAGATTGCTTTAGGATGTTGACTTCTATAAAGATGCCTGACTTACTAGGAAACCATTTTGGAAGTGAACAAGTATTCTTTTACTATTTGTGTTGCTTTCTCAAATTCAATGAGAAGGTGACAAATTTAAGACCTAGGCCCAGAATTGAGATAAATTTTAATCTTTTATTTATTTATTTGAGACAGGATCTCACTCTGACACCCAGGCTGGAGTGTAGTGGTGTGATCTCAGTACACTGTGGCCTCGACCTCCTGGGCTCAGGTCATCCTCCTACCTCAGCCTCTCAAAGTGCTGTGATTACAGGCATGAGCCACTGCGTCTGGCATAATCTTTTAAATCTATAGTCTCATGCCAAGGGGTTCTCTGTCTGAATTCATGATTTAATAGACTGTCCAGGTGTGGTGGCTCCTGCCTATAATCCCAGCACTTTGGGAGGCCAAGGTGGGTGGATCACTTGAGGCCAGGAGTTCCAGACCAGCCTGACCAACATGGTGAAACCCTGTCTCTACTAAAAATACAAAATTAGCCAGGTGCAGTGGCAGGTGCCTGTAATCCTAGCTACAAAGGAGGCTGAGGCAGGAGAATTGCTTGAACCTGGGAGGCGGAGGTTGCAGTGAGCTGAGATCACACCATTGCACTCCAGCCTGGGTGAAAAGGGCAAAACTCTGTCTCAAAAAAAAAAAAAAGATTTAATAGACCATAATGACTGAGCGCTCTGTATGAAATCAGGCCCTTTCCTCCACTGACAGAACAGTAATGGGGATCAAGAGCTAAAGAAACTGGGTCTCTAGATCAGATCAATTAAAAGTGGCAAGGCACAGTTGTCCATTCAAACTTCTAGCTGCTTCATGGTTCATAAAAGTTGAACATAAAACCTGGGAGACCAAATAATTTTATACCCTTAAGATAACCACATGTATTTTATAGCTTAGCTCAGATTTTAGCAGAAATTGAAATGAAAACTATGGATTTTTCCATATAACTCTGAAATACTGGATCTACTAATAATATCTAGGAGTTAAATATTGCTTTTATTTTTATTCTTCTTTTCCATACACATTTATTGAGCCTGTTTTCCTCCTACACTCTACATACTATGTTGAGCTCTTTGGAGGAAACAAATATGACTCTGATAGGGACCCTGTTCTCTGACAGCTTTTAGGAAACAGCAGATATGTAGAGAGCCAAAACCTAAGTCAAGACTTGATAAGGACAATGAAGAGGTATAAGTAAAATGCATAGGAAATGCATAGGGGCCAGCAAGCACTTCCTGGGACAAACAGGGAAGGCAATAGGAAGATGGCAGTGGAAGTGGTACAAGAGGCTAAAGAATAGCCTGAGCAAAAGCTTGGAGATGAGGGCACAGCAAGGGAGGCTGGGGACTGGCAAGTAATCCAATATGCCTGGAGCCAGGACTACATGCCAGACTGTGAAGGTTCTTTCCGGAATCCTGCTGGGCTACAGCCCTCATGGTGCATCCCCACAGTCCGACACTCACCAGCTCACCAGGCACCCCTTCTGATTTGGAGTGATGGCAGCAGGAGCAGGTTTCTGAGAATGGCAGGTGTGTGGGAGATGCAGCTAAAGGGCCAGAGGGTGCCTGGAGCACAGCTGGGATGCTACCACCAAGCGTGAGGGCGTGCCGCTAGTGGAAGGACACATACTTGCCTAAGGGTGCCATGGTTATGTGTGCTCCTGTGGACTTGGGTAGAAGAGTATAGGACTCAGCAGTTTTGGGGGCCCAGAGTCTCTGCACCCACTCCCAGGCCTTCCCACAAGTTAATTTATGTTTCTCATGTGAAGAGTTTCCACTTAGAGAGTGAATAAAAGCAACAGTGGTATCATGAAAACTATGCTGGTAAAAGGCCCCTGGACTTGGTCATTTCAAGGGATACTAAGTTACCTCATCTTTTGCATTTACCCACAAGTTCTATTGATGCTGTATCTGAGAGATTTCACATATATCCCCACTTCTCCATCTCCAGTCATTCTGCCTGACAGTCAACTTTCACAATTTCGCTTCTGGACTCCTCTCCATCCTTCACATCACCAATAGAAAGATATGTCTAAAATGCAAATTTGATCTTATCAACTTCCTGCCTAAAAATCTTACAATAAGGTATTATCCAAAATCTTAACATGAGGCCAGGCACAGTGGCTCACGCCTGTAATCCCAGCTGAGGTGGGCAGATCATTTGAGGTCAGGTGTTTGAGACCAGCCTGGCCAATATGGTGAAACTCTGTCTCTACTAAAAATACAAAAAATTAAGAAAATTTTTAAAAATCAAAATCTTAACATGACATAAGGCTTTTCTTTAATCTGGCAAACTTCCCTGGATAATCCAGAACCCTTTAAGTCTCATCTGTTCACATTCCACTCTTCCACAGGTACTCTAGACTTGTCAAATTAATTCCACCTCCATTAAATATTCTCTCATTTCCATACCTTTATAGATACCATTCAGAAATTCTCACTCAATAGAGTAGGATGGGGCTCAAGAATATCCTTTTCTAACTGGAACCCTGGGTGATTTCCCCCCAAGTGTTGGTGGGGCACAATTTACCCACTGAGGAGGATCTCCACCTGGATGGCCACAGGCCATTGAGATCCTACTTGTCCAAAACGGAATCTATGTCCTCCTTCCCTCGCAGTCCTTCCTATCCACCTAATCAACAACTCCTGTTGATTCAAACTCAGAAATCCCTCTCAAACCCATCCACATCTCTACATCTCCCTGCCTTTACCCTAGTTAAGACATTTATCATCTTTTGGCTTTTTTGCTGTAATAGCCTCTTAACTATCTTCTGTGTCCAAGTTTTTGTCCCAATCCAATCAATCCTTTATACTTTATTCAGAGTGATCAATATAAACTGAATCACGCCACTTCCCTGCAGTCTTCCATTTGTTCTCGGGTGAAAGTTGAAACTTTTTTCTGCATTCATAAAGCCCTGTATGATCTAGTTCCTACATACTTTCCAGCCTCATAACTCCTAGATCCCTTCTGCCATAGAGAATTTTTTTTTTTTTGAGACAGGGTCTTGCCTAGTTGCCCAGGCTGGAGTAGAGTGGCATGATCATGGCTCACTGCAGCCTCTACTTCCTGGGATCTAGCAATCCTCCTACCTAAGCCTCCTGAGTAGCTAGGACTACTGGTGTGCACCACCACACTGGATGGATATATATATATATATATGTGTGTGTGTTTTTTTTTTTTTTTTGTAGAGATGGGGTTTCACCACGTTGGCCAGGCTGGTCTTGAACTCCTGCGCTCAAGTGATCTGCCTGCCTTGACCTCCTAAAGTGTTGGGATTACAGGCGTGAGCCATCATGCTTGATCTGGGATTTTTACTTGTAACCCAATGACACAGGACTGTAATGAAACTATTAATAGATAATGATCAACCTCATCATTTGGCCAGTTTCTCTTGAAGCAAGGCTAGCCAATAAAAACTTTGTATGACCATTTAAACAAAACGAAACAAAAAACAAAAACAAGCAAAGCTTCCTTCACTCAGACCATCCTCTCTGCCGATGAAAGCCCAGCCTGCCATAGAAAATCAGATAGGCCTCTGAGCCTATGCACATTTTGTTGTTTTGCCTAGAACACTTTTCTACCATCTCTTTGCCTGGATGACTATCTCATACTTGAAGAATCACTAGAAATGTCACTTTCTCCAGGAGCCCTACCTGGACTTTGTCTAGGAGACATACCCCCTGTATGTGCTCCCGCAGCGTATGGAGTTTCCCCATCTTAGCATTGTTCTTGTGTGTTTCTCTACTTCCTTCTTGTTGTCCTCACAAGAGTACAGCCTGGGAATGCAAGGCCTGTTTTGTCCCGCAGTGCTGCACATGGTATTCTTCAGGCAGTTTTGCTGAATAAATTAATGAATGCATTCATTCTTACCCGTACCACATCTGCTCTTCCTCAGATTCTTCATGATCATCTATCTACCTAGTTTCCCCAGTCAGAGTGGAAATTTCATCTCTACTTCTTTCTCTTCCTTACCCACCACATTCGTTAGGTTCTCATGAGTCTACATTCTATTTTTTTTTTTGAGATGGAGTCTTGCTCTGTCGTTCAGGCTGGAGTGCAGTGGTGCGATCTCAGCTCACTGCAACCTCTGCCTCCCGGGTTCGAGTGATTCTCCTGCCTCAGCCTCCCAAGTATCAGGGATTACAGGCACCTGCCACCACACCTGGCTAATTTTTCTAATTTTTAGTAGAGACAGGGTTTCACCATGTTGGCCAGACTAGTCTCGAACTCCTGACCTCGTGATCCACCTGCCTCGGCTTCCCAAAGTGCTGGGATTACAGGCGTGAGCCACCTCGCCCGGCCTACATTCTAAATCTTGCACAAATCTGCCCATTTTTTTGTTTTCCTTCTTGCCTCTACCTTAGTTTAGGCCACCATTATCTCAGCAATCTCTACTTGGTCTCCCTGACCCTAATTTTGCCCCCTCAAATCTATTCTTTGCAGTACAGCTAGAGGAAAGTTTCTCAGTCTCTACACTGTTGACGTTTCTTTGTTGTGGTGATCTGTTGTGAGCATTGTAGGATGTTTAGCAGCACCCCTGGCCTCTACCCACTGGGTCCCAATTGCACCCTCCCCTCTTCAGTTGTGGAAACCAAAAATGTTTTCTTTTTATTGAGATAGGGTCTTGCTCTGTTGCCCAGGCTGGAGTGCAGTGGCACAATCACAGCTCACTGAAGCTTGACCTTCTGGGCTCAAGCAATCCTCCTGCCTCAGCCTCCTAAGTAGCTAGTACTACAAGTGTGTACCACCATGCCTGGCTAATTTTTTAATGTTTTGTAGAGGTGCAGCCTGACTATGTTGACCAGGCTAATTTCAAACTCCTGGCCTCAAGTGAGCCTCCCGCCTCAGCCTCCCAAAGTGTTGAGATTACAGGCGGCCACCACATCTGACCCAAAAATGTTTTCAAACGTTGCCAAATGTCCTTTGGGTAACAAAATCACCCTTGGTTGAAAACCATTGAGGTACAGTAATCTCTCTAAAATGAAGACCCAATTATGTCACTTCTCTGTTTAAAAATCATCAGTGGATGCATGTACACACATGGAAATATGCCAAAAGGTAGTGTTTGTCCAGATGAACTGGCTTTGGGTGATTTTATCTGTCATGTGTATAAAACAAGGAGAAGAGTGGTATTATTTTAAAAGTATTAATGGCTCCCCCCTGTCTACAGGAATGAGTCCAAGCTCCTTAGTATGGCATTGCTCATATAAGGCCCCTGTGTTGTGGCCTCTGCCAACCTCTCCTGCCCCATCCCTTAACAGCCCTCACCTTGTACCGGGTCATTGAACCTCAGTGATCTAGATGAATTCCTGCCTTCTCCACTCTCTGCACCTTGGTTTATGTCATTTCTTTTGCTGAGTGCAGCGTCTGGATTCTTAATTGCCTGGCTTAGTCTTATTTGTTTTTCAAAAATTAGCTCTCCTCTTCCAGGAAGGGATCTTGATCCTCTAGTCTGAGTTAAGTGGTTCTACATGTTTTCCTGGCAGGAACATCATGTGTCACCATAGTACTCACCACCTTCTACTGTAATTGTCACTGTACCCAGCTGTTACCTATGCAGCTAGGCCACATGGCATCCCTGTGTGAATTCTAAAGGGCACTCCTTTCTCAAGACCACTTCCTGTCATTTGCTGGAAATTGCCATAAGATTTGTACAAATCCATGATGGTCATGATGCAAGTGGCACATCCTAAAGTTCTGTGGCATGCTGCCTGCCTGACCTATGCAGCAATATGGTGTTCCCTACCAGAATATAAAATCCTCCAGGCAGGGACTTTGCTTTCATTTCACTGTTTTGTTTCCAGCACTTAACATAGGGTCTGATCCAGAGTGGGACAGAAGCTTGATAAATAAATGAAAGGAAAGCTATCACCTGGCTTTTATCCCCCATGCCAAAAATTCTGACAGCCCTTACCAGAGTGGGAGGAAGCTAAGCTGCAGCAGTTCCCAAATTTGAATGAGCACCCAAATATTCTGGAGAATTAAAAATAAATAAGTAAAGCTCCCTGTGCCTTACTTCAAAAGCACCAGGTTGGAGCCTGATTATGTGTCTTCATTTAACAATTGCTGATGAGATTCTAATAATGATCGATCAGACCGGCTGGGAACCATAAGCCACCCAGGATAAAACTTAAAACCACTCCCCTTGTCTTGTTTCTCCCTCTTGCCACCACAATGCTGCCTTTTATCTGTGGACACCATACCTGGAATCACAGAAGGAGCATTTCCAAAGAAGGAGCTTGCTTTCTCTGACTTCTCCTGAAGTCTAGGTGTCTTAGATTCCCGTGTCTTCCAACTCAGACATAGGCACTCAACTAGCAACGAGCGAGAGTACACAGTGGGGCATTTGGAAGGAGGAGGGAGGCAGGTGGAGAGAAGGCGGGTAACAGAGAGAGATCAAGAGACAGAGAGAACAGGAAAAAAAAAATGATCTGCCCTTTTAATTTTCCAAAATAGAATTTGACCTTTTTACTTATGTAATCTAGAGGTTGCAGCTGGACTGTCTGAGCTGTGTACGACCTATGGGTCAGGCAAATTTGGACATGCCTGAGAGGAGCTAGGTGGATCCACCAAGGCTCTTTGCATCTGAAGGGCAATGCACATCACTTATTCATGGTAGGGAGGGCATCACTGGAATAACTGGGGGTCTGGAACAAGAAAGGAACAACTATAGATTCTGCTTGGCAGCTGAGAAGACTGCATGTATAAGCTGATGACGTACACCATTGGATGCCCTGTGGAAGGCATTTGTGAGATGACGAAGTTACTGAAATTCTATGTTAGGGGCTGAGCACATGTTACATGCACTAGATACCCTAGAACAAGATCCGTGCAAACATGACTTGCAGGAAGATGTTGAGGGAAAGCTACATGTATATATGTATACTTTTCTTGGATTTATTGGCTAGGAATGTATACATTAAAACATGAATGGAAAATATTTTTCTTTTTTCCTGGGGTTGGGATGGAGTCAATCATTTACAAATAGGATTAAAATCATAACGGGACAGTTTGGGAAGTGTATATGTTTGAGAAGAGGAGCAAATCATATTTGAGGCAGAAGTGGTAAATCTTTTTGCTTTTTTTTTTTTTTTGAAACAGGGTTTCACTCTGTCACCCAGGCTGGAGTGCAGCGGCTCACTGTACCCTCCACCTCCCAGGCTCAAGTGATCCTCCTACCTCACCCTCCCAAGTTGCTGGGACTACAGGCTCGCACCACCATGCCCAGATAATTTATCTTTTTGGTAGAGATGGGGTTTCACCATGTTGCTCAAGCTGGCCTCAAAATTCCTGGGCTCAAGTGATCCTTCTGCCTTGCCCTCCCAAAGTGCCGGGATTACAGGCGTGAGCCGTCATGACTGGCCTTTCTTTTTGGATTTTTACAAATTCATCAAGTCGCTGCGTTCCCATGGCTTTTTATCTCTGATATTAGGAAATCAGAGCTTGAAGATACCATATACTTTTATTGGCTGGGCCTTAAAGGGAACAAGTGAATCTGGTGAAATGATGAAGTCCATGTTCTTCTGGGGAGGGTTACCTATTATCCAGTGCATTTCTCAGTTAGAACCAAAGCTTAAAAGAGAGAAAAAAAGTTTCTGATAAGCACGTTTTAAAGTGCTGATCAGAATTCTTTCGCCTTGTATTGATTCTTTTTCTCTGATTTGCAAAAGATCCTCTAAATTGCTTTACTGATTTGTTTTCCAGGACACTGAGTGTGACAGTCAAGCCCTTGATGGCTTCAGCAAGTAGAAACCTGACTGTTGCCTGCAGAGGATGACTATGTGTCCCTGGGCCATTAGTCAGTCCCTCCCAGGGTGCTCGTAGGTAAGGAGGAGGTCCTGAATCACAGTCCATTTTGCAGATTGATTTTCTATTTCAGATCAACACTGCCAAAGAAAGTTAGGTTCTACCTGAGATTATAGAGCCCTTCAGAATGTATGACCTGATTTATATCACCTGTCATAATACAATGCCCCCTTTAATAAACACTTCTTTTCCCACATATAGGATTCATATCCAAATATTTAGGTCACATTCAAATTTAAAAATAAAAATGACATGCTTTTATATTTCATCTTCTGAAACCTCTTAGGAGCAAAACCCAGTGCCTTTAATTATATTCTGCACCAGCAGAATTAATAAATACTTGTCAATATCAATAATAACAAGATAAATGTTAAATATTCCCATTTATGTTTTGAAAGTAAAACATATTTGAAAATGACAAGTTCTGAAAACTGCTAAACACACATAAATATATTTAAATGATGAAATTTATTTTATTTCTGCATGTTGTGTCTATGTTTCAATTCTTCCTGTTAAAAGAGAGCTGCAAGTATTTTGATATCTAAGAAGGACATTTGCTAAACAGAATGTTGCAAGAGTTTTAATTTTTTCCAGTTTGGTCTATAACCGAAAAACATGATACCCAGAATGAAGATTATAGATCTATATCTTCTTTGATCCACCTTTGCAATAATTTGCAATATGAGCTTGGAAATAACTTGCCCATAGAATTAACAGGTTCCTCAACTTTTCCCAGTTTACTGATATTAGATGGTTCAGCTATACAACATTCTGCCTTAAAGAAAATCACCTAAGTTACAAATGATATCACAAATCCTAGCTATACCATGCAGTGGAAATATTTTTTTCTCCCTCAAATAAATATTTACTGGGCAAGAAACACTTCTCAATTTTAAATCCCCCAAATGTGAGAATCACTAGTGTCTCAAAAAATTTTACAAAGAAAAACGACTCACCTATTTGAAGAGTATTTCCTTGCTAGTGACTCTGGTAGCTACAGTCACATAAATCTACATTGTGGTCTGCTCTTTCTTTCATCAGACAAAAACAGCCTCGGGTGAAAGCTGGAAGTGAAAAACCCTCCATTCACCCAAGAGGGGAGGACAGTGGTCTGCTAAATCCAGCAGCCTCATCACACAACCCACCAGCTGCTTGCTGCCTCTTGTTTCTCAGCGACAGTGACCTCCAACAGCTTTTATTTAGTGCTGCAATACACCGTGTGGTTTGACGGCACGCGGAACATATCACGTGCCAAGCCAACACCTTAAGAGGGTGGGAAGCTTTGAAACCAGGAAGACATGCCGAAAATATTTAGCAGTCAGCTCAATTGCACTTAAGCATAGCCTTGCTTGTTTTTCACAAAGTAATCCAACAACGTAATGAGTCAAGTGAACTGATTTGCACAGTTCTAAACTGGGAACCATCTGGAACTAAGTTTCCACTGCTCCTAAAGCTTCTCCTCCCTCACCTTATACATTCTGAGCAAACACATGGGAACAGCCTTCAGTATTTCTAGTAACAGTAATTACATTTCCTCCCTCTGTTTTAGAATTCTATTTTTCTCTAGTCTCTTTGTTCATCTCACATTTTCTCTCATCTAGTCGTTATACCCCAACTCTCCTAATGACCAGGACGTGACCAGGACACATACTCTGCAAAGAAGGAGTAGTTTTTATTTAAATATATCTTCCTGGACAGGGCATAGGCCAGACTCTTGGAGCAGTGGAAAAACTGGCAATCATTATTTCCCAATATTTAACCCATCACTCACCAAATGCACCACCAATGCACTCTGCAGCTCGTTAGAAGTTGGATTTCAGGTGAGCCACATTTCATGATTTCCTAAGAACTTTGTCACTATGCAAGTTAAGTCCCATTTCCTTTGTTCTTAATACCAATTGAATTGAAATTCTAAGAACAAACATTAAACATTTTGAACACAAAACAGGCTGCTGGTCTCTGATATCGGATAACAAATGGGCCGTAACATGACCTGAGTTTAACTCACCCTTTCTGTCCCAGTGATGGAAGCTTTGAAGTCTCCTTTCCAGATTTCCTGAATGAGAACAGGGAAGCAAATGACGATCTGAAGCTCATCCGGGAAGAAAAAGGTGTCGGCTTTTTTTGATTAGTTACATTTTTAGATCTTGATGTAGGTAATTCTATCGGATCTAGAAAAAAAAAATTGTAAAAATTTTGCATCAATTACTTCCAAGTAAATATACTTGAAAGAATGAAGCCTTTGCTCTTGTGTCACTTTCTCCCTCTTATGCAGACTAGAAACAGGGCAGGCAACCTCACATGAAGACCTCAGGGATTAAGGCAGTCAGAGCAACCTCTCTCCTGCGCCTCTGATGGTTCTGCTGCATAGAGAAAACTCAAATTAGTAGGGAATCTTTCCATGTGTACTGTGAATCAGAGCTCCGTAGAGTGTTCCTCCTCTCACCCAAGCTAGGAAATCAGGGACCCCATTCAATTCTCATGTTGCTTAACCATGCTGTCCTTCAGAAGTTTTTATTTCAGTACCTTAAAACCATGGTGATAGATACATACTACATAACTTCTTATACTGAAGAAAGTAAAGGAAAAGGAAATTAAGCCATTTAGATTTTTCTTCATTCCTTTCCAAAATCTATCTCTGTGGATATGTATTTGCTACATACATGGTTTATATATGTGTTTGCATGTAACATATACAGGGTGAGCATCCTAAACCCGAAAAACTTGAAATCCAAAATTTCCCCAAAATCCAAAAAAATTTGAGCACCAACATGGTGCTTAAAGAAAATGCTCATTGAAGCCTTTCAGATTTGGGATTTTTGGATTTGGGATGCTCAACTTTTCAGCTTATATAATGCAAATATTTCAGGATCTAAAAAGATCTGAAATTGGAAATGCTTCTAGTCCCAAACATGTCAGATAACGGATATTCAACCTGTTTATGTATAATATATATGTATAGATAATATATGGGTATTAAAAATTCAAAGGCAACATCAACATATACAAAATCCATAATATTGGCCAGGCACGGTGGCTCACGCCTGTAATCCCAGTACTTTGGGAGGCTGAGGTGGGCGGTGCATCACCTGAGATCAAGAGTTCGAGACCAGCCTGGCCAACATGGAGAAACCCCGTCTCTACTAAAAATACAAAAAAATTAGCCAGGTGTGGTGGCGCATGCCTGTAATCCCAGCTACTCAGGAGGCTGAGGCAGGAGAATCGCTTGAACCCAGGAGGTAGAGGTTGCAATGACCTGAGATCATGCCACTACACTCCAGCCTGTGTGACAGAGTGAGACTCCATCTCAAAATAAATAAATAAATAAAATTAAACAAAATCCATAATATTATAATGATTTTGGACATGCTGACTTTATAAATATTAGGGGAATTTAGGACAAGGGAAAAGTCATCAGGGTATGTATGGGGGTGATCTAAAAAATCTGAACTGTGAGTCTTTTTACATAGATATGTTTATTATGAGAGTTGCAAATATTATCAACATAAAAGTTTAGAAGTATTTTTACATGTTTCATGATGTTACTAATGTTAGTAACATGCAAAAATGCAGTCAATGTGACTCTGCGTCAGTAAAAAGATATTTTATTTTAGTATTTTATAGTTTCTAGTGCACTTTGGTTATCTTTGCAATAGTCCTGTGAAAGCAAGTTTTAGTATCCTTTTAATCTATATAGAAGGCATTTATTAGAAGTCATTCATGGAGTTTACCAAAGTTCCAGAAGTGTGGCAGCTCCTCCACCACCTTCCCTCCCTTCTCCTCTGATCTCTGATTCTCCCTTCCTCCACCCCTCCCCTTTTTCTTCCTCCCCCTGCATCATAGTCATCCCATTTATTTAAGTGCTTACCCTGTTCCAGCTTAATATTCTATTATTTTTTTTTTATTTGAGGTGCAGTCTTACGCTGTCGCCCAGGCTGGAGTGCAGTGGCATGATCTCAGCTCACTGCAACCTCTGCCTCCCAGGCTCAAATGATCCTCCTGCCTCAGCCTCCAGAGTAGCTGGGGCTACAGGTGGGCACCACTATGTCCAGCTAATCTTTGTATTTTTCTGCAGAGATGAGGTTTCGCCATGTTGCCCAGGCTCATCTCAAACTCCTGAGCTCAAGTGATCCTCCTGCCTCTGCCTCCCAAAGTGCTGGGATTGCAAGTGTGAGCCACCCCCGACCCCCTGCCCAGCTTAATACATTATAAACATAATTTTACTTAATTCTCGTAACCACCTTATGAGGTGTAGGTATCATTGCATTCATTTAAAGATGAAGCAACTGAGGTTTACAGAGAATAAATGACTTGGACAGACTCGCATGAATAGAGACAGAGTAGAGATTTGAATCCAGGCCTCTGTTGACATCAGTGTCTATATTCCTACCCACTATGCTATCTTGCCTGATTCAAAAAAACCCAAAAAACAAAAAAAAACCCAAGACATTATTACAGTAAAATTTCAGTTCACTTTTTTTTTTAGTGTATATTGTATTATAAACTTTTGTGGCTTATAACTTTAAAATAGTTCTAAACATGGATTGGTTACATTGGAGATCCACTGGGCCATTATCTACAATACTATGCCACAGAAACAAAGAAATCAACTTTAAATCTAAAATCTTTTTCTTACCATTTTTTGCCGTCTCCTTCCTTAGCCTGTATGTAAGTGGTTGTTTTAACATTTGGCTAACATCTGTTTCATTGCAAAACTTTTTTCTTTGAATTTCTTCAAACCATTCACCAGTCACTCCCTGAAGCCATCTGATATCCCTCTTTGTCTTCTGAAGTTTGCTGAAATAAAATAAAACATCAATGTGGTCTTTATTTATTTTCTTAATATCAAGCTCATCCTTAAATCAATGTACTTTTTTTTTGAGATGGGGGTCTCATTCTGTCACCAGGCTGGAGTGCAGTGGCACAACCTCGTCTCACTGCAACCTTCACCTCCTGGGCTCAAGCGATCCTCCCACCTCAGCTTCCCAAGTAGCTGAGACCACAGACGCATACCACCACACCCAGCAAATTTTCTTCTATTTTTAGTAGAGATGGGGTTTCACCATGTTGCCCAGGCTGGTCTCGAACTCCTGAGCTCAAGCGATCTGCATGCCTCAGCCTCCCAAAGTGCTGGGATTACAGGAGTGAGCCACCTGGCCCAGCCTCAATGCACTCTTTAAATTCATTCACATCTAAGGCCAATCCATGTGATGGGCTAAACTTGACTTAATGGAGGAGCAGCATAATCTGTAAGTCTAGAAAAAAAATGGCTCTAATCAGAATTTCCCTTTCAACAATGCATGTATTTTAGGTGTATTCTTTTTTTTTTTCTTTTTTAGTATTCTTGTAAATATGATGGCAAACTAAAAGTTTTTGCCAGTAGTTAAAATAATCATCAGGCTGATGAGGACAACCTGGATTAAGCAATGTGCTAAAACCTGACCTAATAATGCAATTGAATGATAGATGTTCTAATGACACGCAGAAACTAGAATATTCTCGTTCTGATTACTCATTCATTCACTTGTTAATTCATTAAATGTTTGTTGAACAATGTTAATCAATTTAGTGTTTATGAGGGCCCAGGTAGGCAATGGATTCAACAGTGAATGTAACAAATAGGATACTTGCTTGTCCATCCAGTGGTCAAAGATAAAAGCTAACATGCAGAAAAGAAATTATTGAATGTAACAATCTTATTAATATTTTTTTGAGACAGAGTCTCTCTCTGTCACCCAGGCTGGAGCGCAGTGGTGTAATCTTGGCTCACTGCAACCTCCGCCTCCCGAGTTCAAGTGATTCTCCTGCCTCAGCCTCCTGAGTAGCTGGGATTACAGGAGCCCGCCACCACACCTGGCTAGTTTCTGTATTTTTAGTAGAGACGGGGTTTTGCCATATTGACCAGGCTGGTCTTGAACTCCTGACCTCTAGTGATCCCCCTGCCTTGACCTCCCAAAGTGCTGAGATTACAGGCATGAGCCACCGCACCCTGCAGAATATAATGGCCTTAGATAATGAACTTCTTTACACACAAAAACACAAAAGCCCATGAGTGAGCCCAGGTCTAATGCAAAGGTAGTAACGGATGGGGTAATTTGAGACGGACAGAAAAGCCATGCAGCGCACAAATGTGTCTGCCCCATAATGTCAGAACATGTGGCCTGAAATCCTATTACTTTTTTTTTCTTCTCTCCTCCCCTTTCCTGCCCAATTCTCTTTCAAATGAAAATGCTGCTTTAAGTTCTTAATTAAATCACTGGTTGTTGTGATTTATTAATACTTTTTTCAAAGTAGATCATTTTGCTCTATTTAAGGAAGACCCTAGAACTGTTTGGAAATGAGAGGTGCCTAATCCAGAGGGAGATGTTCCTGGATGGAGGCAAAATGAACAGAAAGTGGAGTTTGAAGAATGATGACAAGGCTTACAGAGTGGTTGTTTTTAGATACTGATGAAAAAGTTAGGCATGTTGTTGGGTTCCAACCTTGGGAGATTCTGCAGCTTGGAAAAGTATTCCGTGTGGCTCAGCAGCTGTTATCCTTTATTCAGGGTCTGCCGTAAAGCACAAGTGTTAGGGTCTTTGTATTGCTAAGGAGGTGATGAGCAAGATATCTGTGAAATGGCAGATTTGGAGTTAAAAGGCAATGAACTGAGATGGCTGCAACTCAGGCTCTTGCTTGGGGCTATGATACTGCTATTTTATAAAATATTCGAGAAAGAAGCCAGAGGTCACCCTGCCCAGACTTGCATTTTGCAAAGCACTAGACAGCAATCAACATGTTCAACTTACAGAATTTGCATTGGTGCCTCCTTTTTTGCCATTTCCACCCTCCGATGCGTGGTACTCCTGTCTTTGTTGCTACTTCATTTATTAACAGAGCAGACTAAGAGATCCTAAGTATCTGCTTCTAACCAATATTGGCTGCCTCTAACTTATGAATGCCTCACTTACTAATGCCCCACATTTGTACACGACCTCCACTTCCTTGGAGCCCTCGCTAATTGTCAGTTCCCCAAAAGCAGGCACCACCCTTTTCTGTTTCTGAAAATATCGGTCTCATTTCAGGAGACAGTCAAGCTACTTGACTTAGAAGTGTTCTATATAAACAACATTTTCCCCCGTACAGGCTTGATGTAATATTAACTCTCTTTTTACAATTTTTATTTATTTCTGCATTTATTTCTAGAGACAACGTCTCACTCTGTTGCCCAGACTGGAGTGCAGTGGTTCAATTATAGCTCACTGAAGCCTTGACCTCCTAGGCTCAAGTGATCCTCTGGCCTCAGCCTCCCCAGTAGCTGGGACCACCATCCCTGACTAATTTTTGTAAAGACAGAATCTCACTCTGTTGCCCAGGCTTGCCTTAAACTCCTGGCCTCAAGCGGTCCTCCCGCTTCAGCCCCTCAAATTGTTGAGATTACAAGCGTGAGCCACAATGCCGAGCCCTGACTCTCCTTTAAAAATAATCACAGTTCACTTAATCGTACCTCAAGCTTTCCTTCCACGGTTGTGTACATATCCACCACTGCCTGCTTCTTTTCTGTCTTCTGGCCAATGAAGCCAGAAATCTGTATTTCCCTGAAAGCACTCAAACACTTTGAATTCCACTCCAGGAAATTTATCTTACAGCAATAACCCCACCCCAAGAACATTAATTTAACTGAGCATCATGTAGTTGCTAACAATAATTATGTAGACAACATAGAATCCTGGGAAAATGCATATGACAAAACATGAAGCAGGAAAATGAAAATACAACATTTATCTATGATTATAGCTATGTAAAAATGATCCCCCTTTTGGGCACACACACACAAAAAATGGAAAACACCTGATGTTTTAGAGTAGAATAATTATAGGTATCATTTCTATTTTTAGCTTATTTTATTATTTTTCACTTCATTTTAGCTTTTTTATTATGCACAATATATGGAGCTATCTCTTCTTTTTGTTTGTGAATTTTTATTTGTGTTGTCACTTTTCCATTATTTTTTTTTTGGAGACAGAAATCAGTAATATTATCATAATCTGAACACAGTCAATATTACTCTTTCAGTGTGATTTTTCTGCTGCATTTCTCACACAATTGTGATAAAATATATCCAGGCTGGGCATGGTGGCTCACACCAGTAATCCCAGCACTTTGGGAGGCCGAGGCAGGATGATTGCTTGAGTCCAGGAATTTGAGACCAACCTGGGCAACATGGTGAGACCCTGTCTCTACAAAAAATTTAAAAGTTAGCCAGGCGTGGTTGCTTGCACCTGTGGTCCCAGCTACGTGGGATGCTGAGGTATATATGTAGTATTCAATATACGTTTGTGGAAGGCCGCCTATGGTGCAAATGCTGGCATACAATGGTAAGCAAAGCAGATAGGGCTCCCACCCTAGAGAGATTACAGTTTAGTGGGAGAGACAGATATGAATCCAATAACAATATTGATATAAGGTAACAAATAGTGATAAACATGACTTATTCACTCAGCACACATTTGAACCCTGGGCAAAGAGCAGTGAACAAGTCCCTGCCTTCATGGGATTTAAATTCTGCTGGGGTGGGAGTGTGTGTGGGGGGAAACAATAAAAAAGTAAATAAGGCTGAGTGTGGTTGCTCTTGTCTGTAATCCCAGTGCTTTGGGAAGCAAGGTGGGAGGATCAATTGAGGCCAGGAGTGAGAGACCAGCCTGGCCAACATAGCGAAAACCCACTTCTACAAAAAATTTTAAAATTAGCCAGGTGTAGTGGTGTGCTCCTTTAGTCCCAACTGTTCAGGAGGCTGAGGCAGGAGGATCCCTTGAGCCCAGGAGTTGGAGGCTACAGTGACCTAGGATCATACCACTGCACTCCAGCCTGGGCAACAGAGTGAGATTTTGTCTTAAAAAAAACAGTAAATAGCTGCTAAGAGAGCATATAACAAGGGGACCTGGGCTGAGGCACCACCAGTGAAGATTTCTCTGAGATGACATAGGGCTGGAAGAATGAAGGATGAAGGATGAGGCCAAAGGGTCGTGGCAGAAGGGTCTGAGAGAGAGCTTTCCAGGCAGAGGGGTAGCCTCTGTAGAGCAACAAGTGCCCCAAGGGAAGAAGCAAGGAACTGAAATAAGGCCTGTGTAGCTGGAGTGTGGAGATGGAGAGAAAGCCCAAGACAAGCAGAGAGGCCACTGTTAGATAATGTAGCATTAGGGGTAAGGTTCTGCAATTTGGTGTTTGGTCATGGAGCAATGATTGATGGCTCAGCAGGGATAAGACCCGTTGGATTTGCATTTTAGAAGATCATCCTAGCTGCAGGTGGAGAGTAGATTCCAGTGCGGGGCAGGAGACCAGTCAGGACACTTGTAGGGTCTAAAGAAAGAGGTGTTTGCTGGACCAGGATGGTAGTGGGGAAGCTGGAGAAAAGTGGAAAGTGTTCAGGGTGACTTAAGGTGAAAAGTGACCCCCAGGTGATGTGTTTTGGGGAGTAGGGGTAGAGACACATCAAAGAAGATTCCAAGACTTCTGATTTACATAAGTGCCTAGAAGATGCCACTCACAGATATCATGCATACATAATCTTCAAAAACCCAAAAGTTAGCACTGCAAAAACTTAACATTACCAAAACTTTAATAACACCTTTAACATCACTCATCTTCAGAGCAATCATTAAGTATTTGCATAATATTCAAGCTAGTATGTTTTTCTTCCTTTATTTATTACTCTCCTAATCCAGGACATTGAGATTTTTCTTTATAAATACTGCTGTAATAAATATCATTGTGCATTTTCTTTTTTTTTTTTTTTTGAGACGGCGTCTCACTCTGTCACCCAGGCTGGAGTACAGTGGCACAATCTCGGCTCACTGCAACCTCCGTCTCCCGGGTTCAAGTGATTCTCCTGCCTCAGCCTCCTGAGTAGCTGGGACTACAGGCACGTGCCACCACGCCCAGCTAATTTTTGTATTTTTAGTAGAGACGGGGTTTCACCATATTGGCCAGGCTGGTCTTGAACTCCTGACCTCGTGATCCACCTGCCTCGGCCTCCCAAAATGCTGGGATTATAGGTGTGAGCCACTGCACCTGGCCATGCATTTTCTATTTTTACAGTGCCTCTGCCAGACACTAAAGTAGAATGATTGGGTCAAAGAGTCAAAACATTTTTGTGATTTTTTTTAAAGTTAAATTTTATTTTTTCTAGAGACAGGGTCTCACTCTGTTTTCTGGGCTGGAGTGCAGTGGTGCTATCATAGCTCACTGTAGCCTCAAACTCCTGGGTTCAAATGATCCTCCTGCCTCAGCCTCCTGAGTAGCTAGGACTACAGTTGCACGCTACTATGCCCAGCTAATATTTTTATTTTTTGTAGAGATGGAGGTCTCTACAAAAGTAGAGAGGTCTCACTCTGTTGCCCAGGCTGGTCTCTCACTCTTGGCCTCAAGTGATCCTCCCACCTTGGCCTCCCAAAGTGCTGGGATTACAGGCATGAACCACGGAGCACAGCCCTTTTTGTCGTTCTTTATACATACTACCAAAATAACTGTACCAATATCACTTATGCCAGCAATGTACAAGTCTGCCACTAGGCATCCTTGGAAGACAAGGTATTATTATTTCAAGTATTTTTATTTTTCTAATATTTTGGTGGTACTATTTATAATTGTTAGTAATTATTTTTAAGAATCTTTATTTTCTTTGTTTAATAAAATATGTTACATTTCTTTGATAAGAGGAAGGTTTGAACCCTTCCCTTATGTTTGTTTAGTAATTATACTTTGTGACTTGGCAATTGAGCGTTTCGTCAATTTTTAAATCAGTGTCTTGGCTGGGCACAGTAGCTCATGCCTGTAATCCCAGCACTTTGGGAGGCCAAGGCAGGTGGATCACCTGAGGTCAGTAGTTCAAGACCAGCCTGGCCAACATGGCGAAACACCATCTCTACTAAAAATACAAAATTAGCCGGGCTTGGTGGCGGGTGCCTGTAATCCCAGCTACTGAGGAGGTTGAGGCAGAAGAATCACTTAAACCTAGGAGGCGGAGGTTGCAGTGAGCCGAGATTGCACCACTGCACTCCAGCCTGGGCGACAGAGTGACACTTCATCTTTAAAAAAAAAAAAAAAAAAAAATCAGTGTCTCAGAGTTCTTTACTGGAATAAGAAATGTTTAATTTAAAAACCAGCTCATTTTTCTTATGTGTTTTAAATAAGAAAGTTTTTGACTTTTTTTTTCTTTTTTTTTGTCATCTTATTGTGATGAGATTGACTTTCATTTTGATTAAATTTTGAATGCTGAGCTGTACAAACCTGACTCTGGCTAAGGCTGTTGGTAGTAAAACATAAATAATCCGTGGATATGTTTATGTTAGTATTTGTTTCCTGAAGATAGTGAGAAATGAAATTCAGACAGTAGTGTCACGCAGATACATGAAGGGGGCAAGATTTTGAAGAAATTCAAATACTTTTTAAGCAGAAATATTTTAAGGATAACTCTGGAGATGGCTGTCAGGAAAGTGATGAACAGGTACAGTCATCAGCCAGAATATTCAAGGTTCAGGTAGTCGATAATGGCATTATGTTTACTATTACCAAAGAAGCAACACAGAAATAGTTTTGACCTTTGATGTAAGGGTGACCCAGGAAGGGAAACGATGACATAAAAGTCTAAATTCAAACTCTCTGGGTACCTGTAATTCATCTTCTTAACCCTACACACCCAAGAGCCCTATGAAGTATAGTTTGTACATTGACAATGGTTAACTGAGCTTCTGGTACTAAAAGGAGCAAAACAATTATAAAATCAGTGGTCTAGATTCATTCATTTACTTAAAAAAACTATCAAATACACTCAACATTAGCAAGTAAAAAAAAATTCTAAACATAAAGTGGAAGTGTGGTGACAAAACTTGAGGACAGTACTTTCTATTTCCACTAGCCTCAGTTTGACAAAGATAACATTTGTTTGTAAGCAGAATTCAACCAACTTCATAACCAGCCTGCACAACGCTCTTCCTCTTCCATGTGGGCTTGTTATATGTTCAGCACCAACTGGGATGTACCATCCACTTTATGCCAATGAGAACCTCAGGGTTGAGAATGACATACATACAGGGAAATTACTAATACACAGCTTGCTTGCTTAATTAGTCCAGCTTGACTCAACATATCACAAGGGACTGTTGTCTACACTTCTAATTTGTTTTACCCTGAGGCTGATCAACTTGATTAAACTAAATCAGGTCTTTTCTTGCTAGGCCAGAGGCCCAGCCCTCTGCTCCAAGTCAAAATGTCCTTTTTTCATTCACGTGAATCCGTCTGCGAAATGCTGCCTTGGATTTCATCCTAGCACCTCTGGAACACACCACTCCTCTTATGTTGCTATTCCTGAGTTAAACTTATTTTTCCTTTATTTCCAGCCTTGAGTTATGACACCCACCTCCCCCTCCTCTTCTTTGTCTTTCCCAACTTAGTCCTTGCTGATCTTTGCTTGTCACTTTTGTTTGACTTTATTCTGAGCAAGGCTTTGTGCCCATCTTTTCTCCAGGACAAATTAATTATGTACTAACCATTTAGAACGTGCTCAGTAAATGATAGCTGTCCATTTATCTCCTGGTCATTGTGTGTAAGTAATTCTTTGGCCCCACTTATCTGCTCCTTGTTAATGATACCCTCCCTGGCCCATTCTTGAGTTACTATCAGGTAGGAGACAGAGCCCAGGAGTAGTGTCAGGTTCTAGCTGGGTGATCTTGGCCAAATATTTAACTTTCTTGGTTTTTCTTTCCCCACTTGTCAAAGAGGAATAAATGATGTGTAGATTGTTTGCAAAGAATTCCTCCACAATTCCTATCATTCCTGGAGGTACACTCCTTGGCAATGTGACTTTTTGCCACTCTTAGGAGGTGGGGTCTCTTTTACCTCTTTCCTAGTGGTTGTCAGGAAAGTGGATGAACAGGTACAGTCAACAGCTGGAAAATTCAAGGTTCGGGTAGTCAGTGATGGCATTGTGTTTACTATTACCAAGGAAGCAAAACAGAAATAGTTCTGGCCTTTGAAGTAAGACTGAGCCAGGACAACTACTGTTAAGAGGCACCTCCTTTCACCTCCTGGAATCTGGGCCAGACTTGCACTTGCTAAGACCAATAGAATATGGTGGAAGTGAAACTGAGACTTCTGAGTCCAGGCCTCAATGGATCTTATAGCTTCTGCTCTCTTCCTCTTGGGATCTTGAGACTTCTGTATAAGGAAGCTTGGGTTAGTCTCCTTGAGGATGAGACCATACACAGAAAGAGGCCTGGCAGAGAGCCATTGCCAACTACCCAACATGTGGGTGAAGGCATCTTAGACCATCCAGACCCAGCCAAGCTGTCATAGTGGTGCCCAATGAGTGATCCCCGGCAACCCACCCAGCTGAGCCCAGACCAAATGGCTAGCCCACGGAATGGTAAGCTAATAAACAGAAGTAGTTTTAAGCCTTTAAATTTTGGGGTGAGACTGGGAGCAGTGGCTCACACCTAAAATCCCATCACTTTGGGAGACCGAGGCAGGCGGATCATTTGAGGCCAGGAGTTTGAGACCAGCCTAGCTAACATGGAGAAATGCTGTCTCTACTAAAAATATAAAAATTAGCTGGGCATGGTGGTGCACGCTTGTAATCCCAGCTACTCGGGAGGCTGAGGCAGGAGAATTGCTTGAACCTGGGAGGCAGAGGTTGCAGTGAGCCAAGATTATGCCACTGCACTCCAGCCTGGGCAACAGAGTGAGACTTCGTCTCAAAAAAAAAAAAAAAAAATAAATAAATAAATAAATAATAAAAATAAAATTTGGGGTGGTTCGTTATGTACAAATTGAAAAAAACATGGATACAGATGAGGTTATCTTGAAGACATCTTCCAGTCTAAAATCTATGGTCAGAAAAGCCTCAACATTCCTACATCACATCCAAATCATTGGGAGATCTTATAAAGCCGAAAGAGGTCTCCAGATATAATCTGGCCAAATACCCTGTCTTCGGGTGAAATCATACCAATAAAAAATAATAACCGATGATATGAATTGAGCTCTTGCCATCTGCCGGATTTCGCAGTTCTTATTGCCAATCCTCACCCTAACACTGCTCCAGCATCGTCCTCATTTACAGAGAGGACATGGAAGTTCTGCTGGAGCTGCCGAACTGAGACGCGAACCCACACGCCTCTGAGTCTAATGTTCTCCTAACCGTATATCTCATTGTCTGTGGGTATTATTAACCCCACTAAGAAACAATGCAATTGATACAAACTTACAGTGACTTTTGCCAATTAAACAGGCAGTAATGAGGATTCAAATGTGATTGAAGAGAGAGCAGTTATGCAAGTTTGAAAACAAACAATTCCCTAAGCCAGGAATAGCTTCCATTTTCTTGTCAGAAAAATCTCAAACGTTTCTCAGAATAGTTCCCTTTATCAGCTCCTCTTGCCAAAGGCATCCATTCCTCTTTTTGATGTTCTCACTTCTCTGTTTATCTCCTCTCCGACATCTCTGACATTTCTCCTTCACTTTTCTGACTCCCTTGCTTCTGTATACACATTGTTTTTTTTCTTTTACAGCTGATCTTCGCGGACCTGACCGTCTTCTTACACCTCGTTCTCCTTCCAGGCAGCTAAGCACCCCAATCTCTATCAACCCTCCACTCCAGCCTTTAAGGACATCTTGCCAAATAGTCCCTTGATCTCCTACAAGTTCAGCCATCAGCCAACCCCAGAATGAAGTTTCCAATTACATCGAATCCTGTGAAAGTGACTTTGTCCCTTGATTTGCAGATCAAAGCAGTATTAAAGTTTTCCTCCCACGCAGGAATCCAAACATAATTTTGTCATATTGCCCAGCAACCACAACACAAGGAAAAGCACAAATGGAGAGGATGGGGCAGGAACTGTATCCCGAGTCAGAGCTTAAACGTCGGGCCAGTGTCATAATGCAAGACGGATCAGGATGTCCAAGCAAGAGCCTTTTCCAAACCCTGAAGCCCCAAGAGACTCACCATCTGGGGAAAGTGTGGCCTTTTGTTCTCCTACTTTAGAAAGGCGATACTTCCAGGTAATAGGTTTCTTATCACTCACCCTCCAGGGAAAGCTTTAAAACAACTGTTGTGTGTTCCCAATCAGAAAGAGGCAGAGTGAAGGAAGAGAAAGCCCTGTGGTTCAGTGGCTGCACCAGTAGCTTTATCATCCGGGGCCTGGTCTCTCTCCCTGTTGATCTTCTGAAAAGATTGTTATTTGAGAGCCTTTGTCCCTGACATCAGAGTCTGCTCTTTGGTTCAGCCCACGGCCAAGACTCAGGGAGGGGCAAGGATTAGAAAAAGCAAGCAAGTATATTGAAAAATGTGTTCTTTTCATAAGGGTAAAGTTAAATCATACACGGAAGTCTGAAGGAAGGGAAGCTCAGATAAGGAAAAGTGGTAAACTTTATAAAGTAAGCAAGCAACAACAACAGTAACAGCAACAGCCCTTTAGGACTCAAAGAGAGGCAACAAAATAATGGCACCAGTTTTTAAGCCAAGTTGGATAATAAAGCCCACTTCAACTCCGTGAATGGCTGTGATAGAGACTGCCTACTCTACGATAAAAAGCAATATTTTCTGTATTTAAAAAATTGACCATTGTATGGTAGCTCATGTCTGTAATCCCAGAGCCTTTGGGAGGCCAAGGCGGAAGGATTACTTGAGCCCAGGATTTTGAGACCAGCAACGTACTGAGACTCCGTCTCTACAAAAAACCCCAAACAAACAAAACTAGCTGGGCGTGCTAGTGTGTGCCTGTAATCCCAACTATTCAAGAGGCTGAGGTGGGAGAATCTGAGCTCAGGAGGTCAAGGCTGCAGTGAGCTGAGATCCTGCCACTGCACTCCAGCCTGGGTGAAAGAAAAGAAGAAAAAAGGCCGGGTGCTGTGGCTCATGCCTGTAATCCCAGCACTTTGGGAGACCGAGGTGGGTGGATTACTTGAGGACAGGAGTTTGAAACCAGCCTGGCCAACATAGTGAAAGCCTGTCTCTACAAAAAATACAAAAAAATTAGCCATGTGTAATGGCAGGTGCCTGTAATCCCAGCTACCTGGGGAGGCTGAGGCAGGAGAATCACTTGAACTGGGGAGGCAGAGGTTGCAGTGAGCCGAGGTCGTGCCACTGCACTCCAGCTTGGGCGACAGAGTGAGACTCTATCTAAAAAAAATAAAATAAAATAAATTGACCATTGCAACCCTTCTGGATGTTTCTTTTACAAAACACAAACTCACAACAGAAGGAAAAGGTAAGTTATCTAAGTAACAATAAGGATGTGTAATTCCCATCTGGTTCAGATCACAGTGCCCTTGGTCTCTCACCAATAGTCACCCTTTACCAATAGTCACTCTCAAGAAGGTGCTGTAGAAAAGACTTGCTGTCCACCCTGAGGTCAGACTTAGGGTTTAAGTGTCAGTCCCTCTTGTAGCTCATCAGAGCTCTTCTGTTTTCATAGGTTTACATGATCCCTTTTTGAATGTATACCTTTTACCTGAGCCAGCTTGGAAATCACCCACTGTAACTTCTGTATTTACCAAATTACACTGAATAACTTGTCATGTGCCTATTTGGTTGTGTCACCAGGCTGTCAGCTCCTTGAGGACAGGTGCTGTGTCTCATTTGTTTTGGTATCCCCACGGCCTAGCACGGTCCCAGACTCATGGTCGATCAACATATATTTGCTCAATCTAGGGGATAATAAATGAGTTCTACCAACTTATTCTGCCATCATTGTGAAGCAGTTCAGTTGCTATTTGACATAAGTGCAAGATGTGATCCTGTACACAAATTAAAATCATGTGTGTAAAAAGTAATTTTTCCATAGGAATAATACTGGAAAGCTAATCATAGCTAACAGTTACAGAGTGCTTGCCCTGGGCCAGGCACGTTACACGTATTAACTAATTTAATCTTCACAAGAACCCTTATGAAGGTAGATAATATTATCCCTATTTTACCAATGAAGAAATTAAAATACTGAGAGGCTAAATTGAAATCAGACTTCCTGGGATGAATGTGGCCCCTGACCTTTTTTTTTTTTTTTTTTTTTTTTTTGGTGACAGGTTCTTGCTCTGTTGCACAGGCTGGAGTGCAGTGGTGTGATCTCAGCTCACTGCAACCTCTGCCTCCTGGGTTCAAGTGATTCTCCTGCCTCAGCCTCCTGAGTAGCTGGGATTGATTACAGGCATGTGCCACCACGCCTGGCTAATTTTTGTAGAGATGGTGTTTCGCCATGTTGGCCAGGCTGGTCTTGAACTCCTGGCCTCAAGTGATCCTCCTGCCTCAGCCTCCCAAAGTGCTGGGATTACAGATGTGAGCCACCATGCCCAGCCGCCCTGAACTTTATTAACTGGGTGTGATTTTAACCTCTCTGTGCCTTAGTTTGCACATTTGTAAAGTGGGGATAAGAGTAATAATATCTCCTGGAGCTTTTGTGAGGACTACTGGAGTTAATGCATGTAATGCATGTTCCTGGAACAAATGAAACACTGTCATTGTGACCTGTGAAATGTGCAGGATGGGTGGTAAAGGTGGTGGAGGGATAATGGGGTTGGGGGGTGGGAATTATGTATAACCACTCCCAACACAAAAGAGATCTATGGTAGTAAAGAGAATCATGGCCAGGCACAGTGGCTCGGGCCTGTAATCCCAGCACTTAGGGAGGCCAAGGTAGGTGAATCACTTGATGTCAGGAGTTTGAGACCAGCTTGGCCAACATGGTGAAACCCCCTATCTACTAAAGATACAAAAAAATTAGCCGGGCGTGGTGGCGCGCTCCTGTAGTCCCAGGTACTTGGCTGGCTGAGGCAGGAGAATCACTTGAAGCTAACAGGCAGAGGTTGCAGTGAGCCAAGATCGTGCCACTGCACTCCAGCCTTGGGTGACAGAGTGAGACCCTGTCTCCCCCCGGCCTCCAAAAAAGAGAGGGAATCATCCTCAGATTTCCTTAAGAAACTCAAAAGCATCAGCTATTTGGCAAACGCCCAACAGATCCACTCCCAGATTTCTATGTTGTACTTAAATCACAGCATGATCATGAGAAAACAAACTGCAGGGCAGATGTTCACAAACACAGCTTAGATGGCAAGCTCAAGACAAGAGGAGTGCACTGGGCAAGGCTCCCCCTGTCATCACCCGGCTAGCTCTCACAATGCACTGAATGCACTGGCTGATGCCATGGTTTAGGCCACATAATTGCAAGAATATTGCATGTACTTTATTAAAATGTCTAAAAACACATACTATTCCAAATCTGAATAAGGCATACTATTCCAGCATACATGAATAGCTTATACTTTTATTTATCTTAAACCTGGATTCTAGTCTAATTTCAGAAAATAACCATTTATTGATTCAACTAACATTTATTGAGCATTTACTATATATCATACACTGTTCTAGCAGCTTGGAATACATTAGTGTACAAAAGAGACAAAGATTCTCACCTTTCTGGAGATTGCAGTCTAGCAAGTATCTCCATAGCCACCTCCCTGGCCCAAGTCACCACCATCTTTCACCTGGATGTCTGCAGGAGCCCTGACATGGTTTGGTTGTGTCCCCACCCAAAATCTCATCTTGAATTGTATTCTGAATTGTAATCCCCACGTGTTGGGGATGGGACCTCGTGGGAGGTGATAAGATCATGGGGGCGGTTTCCCTATGCTGTTCTCATGATAGTGAATGAGTTCTCAGGAGATCTTATGGTTTTATAAGGGGTTTACCTCACTTCACTCGGCACTTCTCTCTCCTGCCGCCATGTGAAAAAGGATGTGTTTGCTTTCCCTTCCCATTATATTTGTAAGTTTCCTGAGGCCTCCCCAGCCATGCGTAACTGTGAGTCAATCAAATCGCTTTCCTTTATAAATTACCCAGTCTCAGGTATGCTTTCATAGCAGCGTGAGAACGGACGTATACAAGCCCCTATCTGTCTCCCTGCTTCACTCTGGCTCCCCTTCCATCCAGGCTCCATACAGGAGCAAGAGCGATGGCCAAAGAACAAAATTCCAACAAAATGAGTTTTAAAGATCTAATTGGCATTTATTAGTGATTCATGAATTGAGTAGCATCTTGCCTGGCAGAACAATGGGTTTTTACAAGATAGCTTGAGCAGGAACAATAAAGCAGCATAATACAAAAAAGTGGACTGATTAACATCAGGCTACCTCAGGATACTTTCCTTGTAAGGGTTAAAGCAGGGGAACCTTCCTTATCACGCGGGTGTTGGCTGGGCCCTTTGCGATTAGTTGTGAATCTGCTGTCTTTTTTTTTTGGAAAAGCTGGACTGTTTGGGGATTTGCCTGTTTTTGTCTTTTAAGTTTCAGTTTGATCATGTGGCACTTAAGAGTGTTTCCATTTTGGTGTGATCTATTGGGACCTACTACAGGAGAAGGTCAGTACAAAACAGTGGCATCCCATCAATTTTATTTTTTGTTTTCTTTTGTTTTGTTTTTGTTTGTTTTGAGATGGAGTCTTGCTCTGTCACCTAGACTGGAGTGCAGTGGCACAATCTTGGCTCACCGCAACCTCTGCCTCCTAGGTTCAAGCGATTCTCCTGCCTCAGCCTCCCGAGTAGCTGGGATTACAGTAGGCATGCACAACCACGCCCAGCTAATTTTGTATTTTTAGTAGAGATGGGGTTTTGCCATGTCGGCCAGGCTGGTCTCGAACTCCTGGCCTCAAGTGATCTGCCTGCCTTGGCCTCCCAAAGTGCTGGGGTTACAGGCTGAGTCATCAGGCCTGGGCCCCATCAATTTTATTGAACGTGATTTTTTGTAAATGTAAGATATATCATGCCATCCCCTGCTTAAATCCCTCCAGCAGCTTCTCGTCATGCTTAGAATACAATGTTAAACTCTGTGGTCTTCAAGGCTGCATAGTGTCTGACCTTCTGCCTTTTCTACCACTTTTAATCACTCCTCTTTCCTCTCCACTCAGCATTTGGCTTCTTTTTTCCCTCTTAACAGGCCAAGCTGGCTCCCACTGGGCTTCAGACTTGTTCCCTCCATCTGAAATGCTCTTCCCTATTTTGTCACATGGCTATGCCTTTGTGCCATTTAGGCCTTAGCTAAAATGTCACATCTTTAGAGAGGCCCTCCGGCCCTCCAAAATAGATTACTCCTTCTCCCATATTCAGTTGCTTTCTATCAAGTTACTTGGTTTACTTTTCTTTTTTTGTTTGTTTGTTTGCTTGTTTTGAGATGGAGTCTTGTTCTGTCACCCAGGCTGGAGTGTTTCCAGAAAACAAGACAGACAATGTCCTCATGTTTGTAGATTATATTTTAATGGGGTACAAGAGATATAATCAATAAGAAAGTAAATAAGTGAAGAAATTTCAAAAGAAGATTAACAAGATTAAGAAAAGAAAAGTAAACCATGATCTCGGCTGATTGCAACCTCCGCCTCCTGGGTTCAGGGAATTCTCGTGTCTCAGCCTCCCTAGCATAGCTGGGATTCCAGGCGCCTGCCACCACATCTGGCTAATTATTTTGTAATTTTAGTGGAGACGGGGTTTTGGCATGTTGGCCAGGCTGGTCTTGAACTCCTGACCTCAAGTGATTCGTTCTCCTCAGCCTCCCGAAGTGCTGGGATTACAGGCACGAGCCACTGCGCCTGGCCCTCGTTTACTTTTCTTAATCCTGTTAATCTTCTTTTGAAATTATCCTCTTCACTTATTTACTTTCTTATTGATTATATCTCTTGTAGCCCATTAAAACATAAACTACAAGCATGAGGACGTTGCCTGTGTTGTTTTCTGGAAAGATGTCTGACTTAGGGTATGGACTCAGTTAGCTCTTGGTGAACAAGTTAATGAATATGAGTTTGGGAAATTCTCTTTTCTCTGGACCTGCATTTCTTCACCCACAAAATTAGGGGGTTGAACTAGAGGCTATCAAGGATGCTTTCCCACTTTTTATTTTTTATTTTTTTTGAGATGGAGTCTCACTCTGTCACCCAGGCTGGGGTGCAGTGGCATAATCTCAGCTCACTGCAACCTCTGCCTCCCAGGCTCAAGCAATTCTCCTGCTTCGGCCTTCTGAGTAGCTGGGAATACAGGTGCCCACCACCATATCCAGCTAATTTTTGTATTTTTAATAGAGATGGGGTTTCACCATGTTGTCCAGGCTGGTCTTGAACTCCTGACCTCAAGTGATCCCCTTGCCTCAGACTCTCAGAGTGCTTGGATTACAGGTGTCAGCCACTGCGCCCAGCTCCCACTTTTTAAACTTTATTTTATTTTATTACAGACAGGGTCTCACTATGTTGCCCTGGCTAGCCTTGAACCTCCAAGCTCAAGCTATCCTCCTGCCTTTGCCTCCCAAGTAGCTGGGACTACAGGCACATGCCATCGCATCAGACTTCCCACTTTTTGTGATTCTAAGTACACTTTTGCTAAGGTTGCAAAGGGTATGCCCCACTATTTAAGAATGTGGTCAACAAGTCCATGTTTAGCTCAGATCTCATGGTTTCTAACTCTGTCTCCCTTGGGCCTCTGTATTTCAGCCTGGGAAGTCCCAGTCTGGTATATTGTCCTCTTGTGTCTGCTGTCCTTTCTTTCACTTTCTTTGAACTTTCTGTTGCTCCTGTCTGGATCCATTACACGATTAAAATGAAACGAACAGAAAAGGACACATGATTCCAGATTCCAACTGACAATAACTTTATAGAAAATGAAGGCAATATTTGGTATCATTTCTAGTACCTTCATGCTGCTGCTGAAGGTGATGGGAACCTGCACACTGTAAACATATATTGTTTCCGGAGGCGGAAAATTTACACTGGTAAACACACTTCATGTGACAGCTATGATGCTGGGCGCTTCCACCTAGATTATTTCATTTAATCACTACAGGAATCCAGTGAAGTAGGTATTGTACTCATTTTACAGTAAAAGGAGCTGAAATCACGAAAGGTGAAAACACTTGCCAGAGGTTGTAAAGTGGTGAGTGAAAGAATTAAGCTTGTACCTAGCTCAGACCCCCCTCACCCCACCAGCATGATGATAATCGTTGAGTAAGAACAGTTGTTTCCAGATTATTTCCAGGAGCCTGATTTATTCAACCCATGTCTAGAATAAACCTCCTCTCTTGAGTCTCTGTACTTTTTTTGCATGCTGGTTGTCTCATCACTGGATTATCAGCTCCCCAAGTCAAGTGTCGATTTCCTGAACACACAGCAAGCAGGGAAGAAATATTTGTTGAATAACCGAAAAAATGAATATGAGAGAATGAAAAACTAGATTTTAGCTTTTGCGTCCCTCTTATTCCCCTTTATACAGATGCTCAGACATCTTCCACTGAAACTTGTAGGACAAGGGTTAATGGCAAGTTGAGTGTCAGGATTCTAAAAGTGCAAGAAAGCTGCTCGGAGCTGCAGAATGGGGACATAAATGCCTCTTGCAAGTCTGGTATACTAGCACAGCTGCAAGGCAGGTTAGAACCATGAAGGTTTTCATCCATAGACAGAGTGTATGATCTCAACGTCTTGAATTTGTTCATTATATTGTTCATGGCTTCTTTCCAAAGACAACTACATCCTTAATTCTGACCACATCCTCTGCACTGCTAGTTATGTAGAGTTAGGTAACAAGATAGAATGGTATACATGAATATGCATCTCCCTTCATTTTCATTAATAAGAATGCAGAACATCTTTTTTTTCCCCTCATATTCAGGCAATTTAATTCTTATTCTTGGAATCTGTCTTGTAAGGAAAAGAAGACAGAAAGAGCAGCCTACGCTATTTCATAAAGTTAAAGGAAAGTGATGCTCCTATAGATTCCTTCTGTGTCTAAGCAAAAAGGTGACAAGATGACATTACTTTCACTTCTCATACTGTAATTAAAATCCACTATTATTGCATTCAACTTAATTCACCCTTTGTATCATGCAGTTTTAAGGGTGTTGGGAAACCAACTCAAATCCAACATTCTGGACTTTGCTTTAACTTTAAGGAATTTAATGTTGCAATATGAGACTCTCACCATCCTCCTTCCCACCCTACCCACACACACTGGTCAAATATGCAAGCCAGACGAAAGAACGATAGATCTCAAATAGCTATTCAATCTTTGTGTTAGGATGCAGAAAGCTGAGGAAATGCCTGAAGGTTTTCTAAATGTCAGCACCATGAATCTACTGCTCTTGGTTCCCATCAGGGATAGTGGAGGTTCAGAGAGTCCATGACTCTCAAACCACATCTGCTTCAGGATTCACTCACTGGGTCAAAGGAAGCTTGTTGTTGACATCAGTTAAAGCTCATTGGTTTGGATTACAGTTTACTTATTTTCAAAGAGTTAACTTTTGAAATAACCCTTTTCCACATGATTGCTGCCTTTTCCAATTCCCCTCTGGCAAACAAACCCGCCTTACAAAGATGAGTGTGGCACTGAAACCCTTTTTATCCATCTACTGATAAACCAGCTGACCTGACAAACCACTCCACCTCATCAGAAATTATTGCAGAATCACAGCCAAAGGGCTTTAACTTTGAGCATTCCTCTTGAATCCTTGCACTAAAGGTTATCATTGGAATGATTATTCTGCCTCGGTGATTCAAAACACACATATTGTTTTCATATGGTATTATCTCATCCAGAAGACCTTGTTAAGTTTTGTCTGCAGATGTAGTCACATTTATTTACCAAAACATACTCCTGAGAACCACTCCTGGAATAATTATAGAACAAAATCTGTACTTGGGGGTAAAATGAAATACTGCCAGCAGTACAAACGCAAGTGTCTACTCCAAATTATGTAACTTATTTATGGAAGTTTGATTTTGTGTAAAAGATATTTTTCTGGTAATGTCATTGTTATATGTTCTTATTATTCACTATCATTTTAACTTTCAGATTCTAGTATCTAAATTCCTCTTTCTCAATCTCAATAATAAAGTTTGTGATCATTCCCTATCATGTATTAAATAATTTATCATGAAATCTCAATGAGTTTTTGGAGAAAAGGCCTAAAAGAAGCTTTGTTACATGATATAAATGATAATATAACTAACATTGCAGGATATTATGCACTTTAAATAAATGTGTCTCAGTGCATCAAGGATAGGTACAAAATAATTGAACTCAGTCTGTAAACAATCAGCCTATTTCCCAAAAATGAAAAGACATGTCAATGCAAAGAAGCAGTAGTGCCAGGTGTGCTTTATAGAAGGAAAGAACTGTTTATTTGGTATATGTTTATGGTTGTAGCCTATTATTTATTAATAATGATCTTAGATTTTAAAAGACATCAACTATTTAGCTTTGAATCCCTTTGACATTATTGGCATAGAAAAAGAAATCTGGATATCTGATTCCCTCCATCTTGTTTTGTTTTGTTTTGTTTTAAATCATTCTGGCATCTCTATTCTCTTTGCCAACACCCAAAAATAGCACTCTATCAAGCCACAGAAGTAATGAATTAAGCATGGTGGTAGATCTGTCTGAAAGATGCGGACCACTTTTCTAGCAAACAGTTATCCCATGAAGTGTTGGGAGTCTGTCCTACTCATAGTAAAGTGGTCATGGGTAGTTCCTGTGCTTTGCTTCATGGGATCCAACATTTTTTGCATTCCTGCCCTAATCACCCAAAAGCTAAACATGAGCAAGAATGCTGCCCAGCGAATTCTATTTGTTCTGTTTTGGAGAGTGATTAACAACTTAATAACGTCTTTCCTCTTGGCATGTCTTAAAATCATAATGACAAGTAAGACAAACTAAAGTGACATGGCTGAGAGACACATAGTGAGAAGGTATTGAGTAGTACCATGAAGAGAAGCCATCAGGCACTAGAGTCTTGAACAGGAGGAAGCTATGGGGCAGAGAGGAAACTTGCAAGAAGAAAATCAGCCCTGGCAATGGAAGTGAGTAGGGAGAAGCAGAACAGAGAAGCTGGACCACAAGCCTGTGGTTACTAGCCTGGTTGATTGATTGGCACCAGAATGCTGCAGTATTCTGATCAACATTCCGGTTCCTGAGGACTGGCCGTGCAAGGCTGGGGCCGTTTCCTGTGTTTCCTTACTTCTCCATTAGATCCTGACAATAAAGTGCCAGCCATCCCTTGAGGAAACTGCTCTATGTTCCTTGTCACCTGAAAGAACATAATGAAAACATCCAGCCATAAGCAGCATGTAGGAATTTGTTCACAGAGGAATTCTCCAGCATTGATTGGGACAGGAAATTTCAAATGTCAATAAAACTGACTTTGCTTTGCCATTATACAATTTTTTCTGTGTTGATTTTTTTTTTTTTTTTTTTGTAATTGTGAAAGTAAAATTACATCAGGCCAGACTGGGTGGCTCACGCCTATAATCGCAGCACTTTGGGAGGTCGAGGTGGTGGATCACTTGAGGTCAGGAGTTTGAGACCAGCCTAGCCAACATGGAGAAACCCGTTCTCTACTAAAAAAAAAACAAAAAAAACAAAAATTAGCTGGGTATGCTGGTGCATACCTGTAGTCCCAGCTACTAGAGAGGCTGAGGTGGAAGAATTGCTTGAATCTGGGAGGGAGAGGTTGCAGTGAGCTGAGATCGCACCACTGCACTCCAGACTTGGCAGCAGAGCAAGATGCTGTTTCAAAAAAAGAAAGAAAGAAAGTAAAATTACATTCAATGCAAAAGACTTGGAAATTAAAGAAAAAACTTGAAGGGGCCGGGCATGGTGGCTCACACCTGTAATCCCAACACTTTGGGAGGCCGAGGCAGGAGGATCAAGTGAGCCCAGGAGTTCAAGGCCAGCCTGGGCAACATGGTGAGATCCTGTCTCCATTTAAAACGAACAAACAAACAAAAACTTGAATAAAAGAAATCACTCATAACTCCCACTGTCAGAGATACTGCTGTGTGTGTACATATGTTCATTCATGTGTTTTAAAGCAGTAGTAACAGGACTAGGACTCTGTCTCAGTTTTAGCTAAAGCATGAAAGCAAGAGATTCAAGACATCTAAGGGAGTTGTGAGAAGACCAATCAGGAGAACTTGCTTTGTGGGATTTTTAAAAACAAACAAAAGCCAAGTCTCTCTAGTTAGGGTCTTAAGTCCCCTTACATGTATTGACTTGGAAGAGTGAAGACAGAGGGAGGATCTGTGAGGAGGCTTTCTCTAGAGCCAGGGAGCTTAACTGGTACGACTGGAAGAGCTTAATTTTGTCCCTTGTGGTTTGGAGGAAAGGTAGACTGGTATCTGCCTCCTGCCTGAGAAGTCTGAGCTGGAGAAACTGGGGCCTGCCAGTTGCTTTGACTGCAGAATGAAGTGCATAGCTCAGCTGTCAATCAGTCCTCATTTCCAGGGTTTCTCAGGCAACCACAGTATGACTGTGTCCCATGGAGAAGATGTGGGCCCCAGGAGAGGCTGAGGAGGCATGGGGTTCTCTTAGTTCATGCCTGCTAGAGTCAGCTCCAGGGGTGAAGAAACCTGAGTAGAAAGAGGTTGTGGGTGAACCCCTGGATTCCTAGCACAGAGCAGGGGAGAGCACATTATCTGCATGGAAAGAGCTGCTGGGGAACAGTGCCGGGCCACGGGCCATGTCAGCAAACCCCAGACGAGCACACAAGAGAAGAGGCAGATTTAAACATCTGCCCTACCCAGAGAGAGTGATGCCACCTCACAACCATTCTAGTCAAGCAACAGCTTTTCTGCATGTGCCTTCCATCCAAACTTAAACCTGCCTCCCAGCCACCGTCTGGTTCAACCCTGGAACAGTAAAAAACCACCATTGAAGGGGTGGAGAGGCAGAGGTTGATGGGGAAAGGGAAAAGGATCAAATCCTCTTCACTGTCCTAGGCGTTGCTCTGCAGCAAGCGGTGGCTGTGTGAGGGGCTGCTCCTCTGAATAAAGCTGGGATTAATCTAGGACCATATGTTCTAATTATCACTGAATTGAGACTGTGTTTGTGTCTTAAAGTGACCAGAAAAGTCAAGGGACTGCCTTTGTTTGTATCCAGTGGCATTTAAAGGGATAGTAGGAGACGGCTGCACACGGTGGCTCATGCCTGTAATCCTAGAACTTTGGGAGGCTGAGGCCGACGGATCACTTGAGGTCAGGAGTTCGAGGTCAGCCTGGCCAACATGGTGAAACCCTGTCTCTACTAAAAATACAAAAAAAAAAAAAAAATTAGCTGGGCATGGTGGTGGGCATCTGTAACCCCAGTTATTCAGGAGGCTGAGGCAGGAGAATCGCTTGAACCCAGGAGGCAGAGGTTGCAGTGAGCTGAGATCGCACCACTACACTCCAGCCTGGGTGACAGAACAAGACGGTCTAAAAAAATGAAAAAGAAATAAAGGGATAGTAAGAGACAAACCTAAGGATGTTTTCTTGTTATATTCCATGATTCCTACTTGCTCCACATGTCAGTTATGTATGCCTGCATTTTCAAAAAATGCTCTTACCCTATGCATGCTGTTGTGTAGTCTATGTTTCCCACTTAGCATTACATTAAGAATGCTATGCTATGTCAGTATTCCACCACTGCATCTCTGTACTGTAACATATGATCCTACTCCCCTCTCATTGGAGTTATTTCTAATTTTTTAGAGTCATAAAGTTGAAATAAACCCAGTTCAAAACTAGCATTGTGCCCATCTCTGATTAATTCCTTAGAATCAATTTCCTTGATGTGGAATTGCCAGGCCAAAGGATGAACATGTTTTAATGACTTATGAACTATATCACACCAAATTACCCTGGAAAAAGGTTGTATCAAATTTTCCCTTGTATGACGGTCCATTTCCCCATGTGCTTGCCAATGTTAGTTATGTCTATTCTTTTTGATCTTTGCTAATCTGATAAGCCAAAAAAAGTTTTCTTTTTTTTCCTTTCTTTGTATTTCTTTGATTACTAGAGAGGTTGAACATTATTTATTATGTTTATTGGATATGTGTAGCTTTTTTTTTTTTTTTTTTTTTAGATGGAGTCTCACTCTGTCTCACCCAGGCTGGAGTGCAGTGGTGAGATCTCGGCTCACTGCAACCTCCGCCTCCCGGGTTGAAGCTATTCTCCTGCCTCGGCCTCCCGAGTAGCTGGGATCACAGGCACCCACCACCATGCCTGGCTAATTTTTGTATTTTTAGTAGAGATGGGGTTTCACCATGTTGGCCAGGCTGGTGTCAAACTCCTGACCTCAGGTGATCCGCCTGCCTCCACCTCCCAAAGTGCCGGGATTACAAGTATGAGCCACCATGCCTGGCCTGTAGTTTTTGATAACTTATCTGCTCAACACCTTTGCTGATTATTTTAGCCCAGGTACCATTTAAAATATTGGTTCTATGAAATTCAAGGTAAAGAGCCAAGCAAATGGCAAAATTGGCAACTCTTGGCATTTGCTTCACAGTGTAATTCACAGGCCAGTCTATTTCACACTAACTGGGGACTCAGATTGGCCACTACAGCATGCCACAGAATGCCACAGATCAGTGCAGAATGTTGTCTTCAATACACCTAAGCTTCTTGGTTGTTTGCTTCCTATTGCTCTTGCTTTTCTTCAAGTTGCATGATCACTACAAAGAGAGGAATAATGTGGCCGAACCACACAGACATTAGTGTCACAGACACTCTCTGTCACTCTCTTCATCTTTTCCCAGCCAATTGCCCTGGGCTGGCATGGTAGCATAAAATCACTGTCCGAGCTTATGTGAGGGTGCTGGGCCTGGATGGTGTGGATAATCAGGTGAGGGGTTCTAATTCCTTTATTATTTTGGCTGATCAAATAACATCTATGTGTCTCATCTTCCTCATCTGTAAAGCTCAGTTCTTTATCACCAGCCCCATGCTTACCTATCTGGACTTGTTTCCCATGACTCCGTCATTTAAACCCAGGGTGCCAACCATTCCAAGCACTTTGCCATGCTCTCTAGGCAATTTTCCAAGTTTCTCTTTTGTTTACAATGCCCTTTCTACATATTCTTTGTCACACGATCTAACTTGTACTGGCACTTAGCTAAAGGGTTGAAAAACGCCTTTTCAAGTGAGGAAAAAAAATCCATTTCAACCATAATGAGCACATAAATGTGTAAGGATGATATGAAGACACTAGGAAATTCAGGATCTATTGGTGGAAAAAGATATGTACAAAGTAGCTGTGATATAACACAGGACATGGTTGATAATATAATATTAATAGAAAATCAAGATTCTTGCTTTAGCATTATGAAAAAGGGTAAGATTAATTCTAGCTAAAGGCTAGGAAAGAATTCATGAAGACAGGCCTTAAAAGACAATCGGAAATAGACTTGCTGGGGAATAAACTCCACTAAGGCTGGGTCTGAATCCATTATTGTTCATCATGAGTGATACTCATTCCCCAGTGTATGAGTGGATAATATGGAAAGTAGGTAAGGTGTGCATGGAGGGGGGTGGGGGGGGGAATAAATGGGTGAAGGCTTTCATCGGCAGACTTTCCTTCTGAGTGAAGGAAGCTTTGTTTTTGTTTTGTTTGTTTTAATTGGTTACAAAGTTTTTATTTGCTGGCCTTGCATCAAGAGAAACTGACCAAATGATGAGGTTGATTATTATCTATTAATAGTTTTATTACAGTCTCGTGTCACTGGGTTATAAATAAGAATTCCAGGCCGAGCATGGTGGCTCATGCCTATAATTCTAGCACTTTGGTAGGCCGAGGTGGGAGGATTGCCTGAGTCCAGGAGTTCAAGAATGGCCTGGGCAACATGGCAAAACCCTATCTCTAAAATAAATAAATAAATAAATAATCCCAGCCCCTCCGAAATTCTGTCATTTTCCTTGATAGATGCATAGAAGAGGATTCAATACTAGGATCATGCAAGTCTTCTGGAGGCTTCCTATGCTCTCATGTAAAGAACAAGACTTGGAGGGGAATCTAAAGATTTCCTTTTGTGGTCTTTTGCCGGTCACTCAACACAGATAGCACCAATACACCACTGCGTTGTCACTCCCTGACGCAACCTATTCAGCTGAGAGCCAGAGCTAGGGAGAAAGGGGCCACAAAACCCTTTAACACAGATTTAACTTCTATTTTTATCAGAAATGATTTCATGCCTCTCTTCTATTTAACATTTACAGAATTCTAAAACAAAAACAGTTAACTTAAATCTCACTCTCTATGTGCAAGGTTGTTAAAAATTAGTGAACATTTAGTAGAAGTTACTGATGGTGAACAGACTGCTAAGGAGGGGAAGACAAGGAAGTCAAGTGGGATGAAATCTGACAAGCCAGAGGTTACCCACAATAAACAAACACCAGCCTTCTTCAGGACTTTAGTTTCCAATCTTGATATGAACAGTCTTTCTGAATTGAAGATTTACGTATTCCAACTCCTGATTATAGCACAATAAATGTGTTATGTAGATTTGGTTTAATGGAAGCATTAAGCCATAATCGGGAGTCATTCTCCTTTACCTACCTCCCACTTATCCACCTGCCACTTCAATGCCAGCCTCTATGAAGTTTTGCCTAATAATTTTAGCTCCAATCCATCTTTCTCTTCTCCAAAATCCTACCTCACTGCTGTCCATGCCACCCCTTAAGTACTTAGTCATGTGCAGCCTTATATTCTTGTTTGAATTCTCATGTCCTGTCCTCCCAAACAGATTATACATTTCTTGGGTCCCATACTTTGCATTTACCATAGCAGATTTCATAGCCCATACAAACATTAGGCCTTCAAAATATTTGTCAAGTATTTCTTCAATAAAAATGAAAACATTCCAAATCTTGATCCCCTAAATGTTAAATGGGACTTAGTTAAGCAAACTAACATCATGATATACTGGAAACAGGTATCTCTTTCCTTTACCCTTGTGCCTGCTGAAGATCTTATTCTCAGCCTCGCTGTTTTAAACTCAGGGGTGTGTGTTCAACATATTTAAGCAAATTCTGGAATACCAAAGCCAAGCAGTCTTCCAGGGGCTTCATCCTGGCACACAGCAGCTTACCTGGTGGGTGTTGGGTAGCACACAGTAGAATGGCCGCTTTGTCTCTCTTGAGTGACTCTGGACAAGCTTCAAAACCAAAATCCACAGTGCCCTATCCTGGTGGGCAGAATACACTGAAGACAGGGGGTTTCCGACTCGCTGAAGACAAAACACCCTTCTGCTGACCCCGTACCAAAGGGGAGGGTGCCGGTGAAAGCCAGCTTGTTACTGCTTCAGGGAGGAGAAGCAGTTACTGAAATAAAGTGTCTTACTTTTTTTGGGAGGGGGGGAGGGTGTCTCAATAATCAGTTGGCCTTAATTATTTTTGCTTAGAATAGGAGAGATAAAGCTCCTGACTGAAGTCCAAAGCTGCAGGGGAGGAAATGACCAGGCACGCGGGTTCCTCTGGCTCACTGGGCACCTGCTGCCTGGCAGGCTGCTCACCATGGCTGGCCGGCGTGGTGGTTCCTGAGAACCAATCGGTTCCCCCCTCTACTGTCAGGTGGCTGCTCTCAGCTTCTCTCCCAGAAGTCCTTCACCAGGCCATCTGGAGCCGAGGAACAAGTTCCAAGTTCTCTTGGCCAGAATTCTGCTTTGAAATCTGTCCACACCTCCCCCCAACCCCCAGTCTTGGTCACAGGCCTAAAATTTGACCTCAATCGCTGAGAAATAATGTACAACAAGAGATCTGCCTTTAAATATTTCAAAGTTGATGGAAGAATTGATGTCCTTTAGTATTCAGATATATTACCTTACCCTGGAATCACAAAGTATAGAGTCCACTTGGACCCACTCGTTTCAGCAGTAGGTCAAATGCCATAAACTCATCAAAGCCAGAAACCTGAGTTCATATGAACTCTCCTTTCTCCTTCCTCCTGCAGCCAGTCAGCCACCAAGCCCTGCTAATTCGACTTTCCAAATATTTATTAAATCACTTGCCTTCTCTTCGTCCCTAATCGAGGCCCCTAAACACAATTCTTCCCTAATCCAGGCTTCACTCACCACCCATAGCCATCCACCTAATTTGACCTGGTCATTCAGTGACTCTAAACATTTCAGTGGCTCCTCCTCCCCTCCAGTTTTGTCAAGCTCAGGGGCCTCGGCTCGGCACACAGGTCCACGTCCCACCCTGCCACCCCAGCTCACTCTTTTGCTTGTGGCTTCCTCTCACGTTGCACTCTGGTGACATTCACTACGATGGTGTCTGCATCTCCCTGTAGTCTTTCACATCTTTATGGCTTGCCTAATGTTGTTCACTCCACTTGCTGTTCACTTCACCTTTATTCACCTGTTACCTCCTTCAAGACTCAGTTCAGGCACCACCACCTCCAGCAAGTCTTCTTTGAGACTTCCCATGAAGTTAAATTACCTCTGCGGCCCTCTGTGTGACTATCTTATCATTCGTCACGTTATAGTGAATGTACTATTTCTATTTATTTATTATTATTTTCTTATTTTTTGGAGACAGAGCCTCTCTCTGTCACGCAAGCTGGAGTGCAATGGTGTGATCTCAGCTCACTGCAACCTCCGCCTCCTGGGTTCAAGCGATTCTTCTGCTTCAGCCTCCCGAGTAGCTGAGATTGCAGGCACACGCCACCATGCCTGGCTAATTTTTGTATTTTGAGTAGAGACAGGGGTTTCACCATGTTGGCCAGGCTGGTCTCGAACTCCTCACCTCGTGATCCGCCCTCTTCAGCCTCCAAAAATGCTGGGATTATAGGCGTGAGCCACTGCTCCTGGCCTGAATGTACTGTTTTTAAACCCACCTCCTTCACGGCATTGAAAGCTTACAAAGAACATTTGTATATCTCCGGTACCAGGTTCACAGTAGGATCTCAAATATGTCTGCTAAATAAGTGAGTGCTGTTGAACAGAAATGTTATTGAATCATGATATGGAAAAAAAAAATCTATGGGGCTCTCACTTTACAGAGGAACACGGAGGTGCCTAGACCTCTGACTCCTGATGCTGTGAGGCACTGGTAGGAGGGTCTTGGGACAGTGACAGTTTCCAAAGACAACTGCCTCAATGCTGCAAATGGAGGAGCTTATCATACCCGGCAGCTCCAAGAAAAAGGTAAAATTGCAGTGCTACTCCCAATGCTTAATGTTGATGGTTGACCTGCAATCAAAAACTCCAAATGACTGTCTACCTTCCAGAAAGGAAAGCAGATCTGAGCCAAGAGAGTAACCAGGGCCTGGCCTGCCTCCTGAAATGGCCCAGGCCCCTGGAGGTATGGAATCTTCCAGCTTTAGGAGACTGCCACCTGTGAGTGTCTGCAGCACCTCAGAGATGAAGTTCAGGTAAGCTGAGAACAGAATAGCATTTTTAATTTTTATTATTTTTCTATTATTTAAAAAAATAAAAAAAAATTATTTTTTATTTTTTTGAGATGGATTCTCATTCTGTCTCCCAGGCTGGAGTGCAGTGGTACAATCTTGGCTCACTGCAACCTCCGCCTCCTGGGTTCAAGCAATTCTCCTGCCTTAGCCTCCTGAGTAGCTGGGATCACAGGCACATGCCACCATGCCCAGCTAAGTTTTGTATTTTTAGTAGAGATGGGGTTTCATTATGTTGGCCAGGCTGGTCTCAAACTCCTGACCTTAAGTGATTTTCCTGCCTCAGCCTCCTAAAGTGCTGGGATTACAGGTGTGAGCCACTGCGCCTAGCTTATTTTTAAGAGATAAGATCTCACTCTGTTGCTCGGGCTGCAGTGCAGTGGCGTGGTCATCTCACTGCAATTTCAAACTCCTGTGCTCGAGCGATTCTGCCACCTCAGCCTCTCAAACAGCTGGAACTACAGGCATGTGCCACCATGTCCGGCTAATTTTTAAATTATTCTGCAGAGATGGGGGTCTCGCTACGTTGTTCGGGCTGGTCTTGAACTCCTGGCTTCAAGTGATCCTCCTACCTTGACCTCCCAAAGTGTTGGGATTACTGGCATGAGCCACTAAAAAGTATTATCACTTTAATAATAAAACTGTCATTGTTTTGGAGAACTGTTTGGAAATTGTGGCATTTACAATATTTGTGAGGTGGGTTTTAGACACGTGCAAGTTGTTTTTAAGAAAAGATTTACATTTATGTATTGTTTTGTGACTGTGAACTCTCCTTAAGGCTCTGGAAGGCCCAGGACAAGGTGTTATAAGCTGACACATGGGGGAAATGAAAGGAAGTCTAAGGAAGAAGCTGGAGCCTCAGCTCGGTGGAACTGGGAATACAAAGAGCTGGGTAGAGCTGTCTGAGGGTGAGGCCTGGTGTGGCTTTGAAGGTGGAGACAGCTACCCTGGAGGGAGTGTGTTACTCATAAACCTTTTAAAGACTTGCCTGGATGGTAAAGGCAAAGCAATTACACAACCGTGGATAGACATGACCTAATTTATTGGCCTTTCCAGTTACCTACTGTGGAGCCAGTGCTATACCATAACCCACAACTAAGAATGAATTTTGGTGGAGTGAGGAGGGGTGTTGCTGAGAATAGGGGAGAAACTGATGTCCTTAAGTAGGAAGAGGCACTGGGAAACAGACCAGAGTGCAGAGAGGTGGACAGACTCTCCTTGATGCACTCCCCATGGAGAAGGCCATTGTCAGAATTCCGCCTGCTTTTTCTACTCTGAGGAGTGAAGAGCTTTTTTTACTCTGAGGCGTGAAGCCCTTAATACCACCACTTAGAGGACGACTTTGGGCAAACAGAGCTCTCACTTGGCCCCTGGTAATGCTGAAGGGGAGCTCCCAAGGGCAAGCTCGAGTGCAAATGTAGTAATTCAGCCAGCAACTGAGACCTCCCCTCAAATATGTACAATCCCAAAAGTCATTTTCAGACACCTTTTTGACATCTGAAGAAGGGAACCACACATAAAATACATGACAGCAATGTTTAAAATAGTCATTGAACAGGCTGGGGCGGTGGCTCACGCTTGTAATCCCAGCACTTTGGGAGGCCAAGGCGGGCGGATCATGAGGTCAGGAGATTGAGACCACAGTGAAACCCTGTTTCTACTAAAAATACAAAAAATTAGCCAGGCGTGGTGGCGGGCGCCTGTAGTCCCAGCTACTCGGAGAGGCTGAGGCAGGAAAAAAGGCGTGAACCCGGGAGGCGGAGCTTGCAGTTAGCCGAGATAGCACCACTGCACTGTAGCCTGGGTGACAGAGCGAGACTCTGTCTCCAAAAAAAAAAAAGGCATTGAACATAACTGCTCAGTTTGAGCCAATGTGAGCAACTACAGTGGAGTTCAAAGAAGCCAGTTCACAAGGCCAGGATCTAACCAGCTTGTGGGCACGACAGCATTTGTGTTTATGCATAACCTACACCAAGTGCGCAGTGAAACAAAACCAAAACAACCAAAAGTAAAAAGTGATTCTTTACAGTTGCCTGACTAAATAGCTCCAGGGGCAGAAGAACCCTTTGATCCTGCCAAGCAGTTTTAAAGCAGCAAAGTACTCCACACCTTTACTCACTGTCCCCTGATTGGTTTCTCTGCTGCTTTTTATCTCTGTGGAACCAATTTACTGCATTACTTTCTGTTTTCCTAGTTGGACCCTGACTGATGTGCAGACAATGATCTCCTAAGGATCCTTACCAGCCCACCCGTGAGTGGAAACATTAAATTCACACAATGTGAGGTTCTTATTTTGTTTGCTTTCTTGTCTAGCAATTTTTATTTTTAGTTTTAGTTATTGATTTACTTATTTTGAGACAGAGTTTTGCTCTTGTTGCCCAGGCTGCAGTGCAATGGCGTGATCTCAGCTCACTGCAACATTTACCTCCCAGGTTCAAGCGATTCTCCTGCCTCAGCCTCCCGAATAGCTGGGGTTACAGGCACCTGCCACCATGCCCAGCTAATTTTTGTATTTTTAGTAGAGATGGCGTTTCACCATGTTGGCCAGGCTGGTCTTGAACTCCTGACCTTAGGTGATCCACTCGTCTCGGCCTCCCAAAGTGCTGGGATGACAGGCATGAGCCACTGCACCCAGGCCCATGTCTAGTAATTGTTAGTCATTTACCTCTGCGATTAAGTAATTTTTGAAGTAAATTAATTTTGATATAAGTTAAAAAACGGGCTGCTCGTGTCTGTAACCCTAGTAGTCTGGGAGGATGAGGCAGGAGGATTGCTTGAGCCCAGGAGTTTGAGACCAGTCTGAACAATATAGAGAGAACTTATCTCAAAAAAATTTTGAAAAAAATAGAAAGAGAGAGAGAGAAAGGAAGGAAGGAGAGAAAGAAAAAGAAAAGAAGGAAGGAAAGAAGGAAAGAAAGAAAGAAAAGGAAAGAAAGAAAAAGCAAGCAAGCAAGCAAGTGAGGGAGAAAGAAAAGGAGTCTACCACCCTACCAGGGTACTGATTTGACAGGCAAAACAACCAGATCTAAATGACAATCAGTCCACTTGATGGAGACCTCATGATGAATGGTCTACCCTTGGTTGGGTTTGCCACCTGACGTAGAAAATGGGAAGAGGAAAAAAACTGAAATACAATTAATGAACTATGTATGTGGTATAGGTATAACAACAATCACACTTCTCTGTACGAAAGCTGTGTTTTCCCCTGTGATTTCCTTCTGAGATTTTATACAAACTGGTGCTATAGCATTTCACCTCATCAACTCTTTGTGGTTATTTGGTTGCTACAGTCTTTTCCCTAAAGGGAATTATCAAGGGCCTCAGAAGGAGATGGAAATCAATGGTACTATGACAATTTGCCAACTATTTGAAAAAAATAAATTTATATAATCCTAACTTATAGACAAAATATATGTCAGATGAATTAAAAAGTTACATTAAAATTAAGACTAGAAGTGAATATTACTCTAATCTCTAGATGAGAAGAGTATTCTCATCTCAAAAACAAAAGGTGAGGCAGGAGGATCACTTGAGGCCAGGGGTTTGAGACCAATGTAGGCAACATAGTGAGACCTTGTCTTTACAAAAAGATTTTATTTTATTTATTTATTTATTTATTTTTGAGACGGAGTCTCACTCTGTTGCCCAGGCTGGAGTGTAGTGGCACGATCTCAGCTCACTGCAAGCTCCGCCTCCCGGGTTCACACCATTCTCCTGCCTCAGCCTCCGGAGTAGCTGAGACTACAGGCGTTCGCCACCACGCCCGGCTAATTTTGTGTGTGTGTGTGTGTTTTTTTTTTAGTAGAGACGGGGTTTCACCATGTTAGCCAGGATGGTCTCGATCTCCTGACCTCGTGATTCACTCGCCTTAGCCTCCCAAAGTGCAGAGATTACAGGCGTGAGCCACCGCGCCCAGCCTACAAAAAGATTTTTAAAAAATTAGCTGGGTGTGGTGGTGCGTGTTCATAGTCCTAGCTACTCAGGAGGCTGAGGCGGGAGATCACTTGAGTCTAGGAGTTAGAGGTTACAATGAACTGTCATTGCACCACTGCACTGCAGCCTGGGTAACAGAACAAGAACATCTCAAAAAAAAAAAAAAAAAAAAAAGGAAATTTAAAAAGAGGTACATTTGGCTACATAAAACTGAGAAAAAATCTATTTTCAGATAAAGAGAAGTGTGCAAACTGAAACCTGGGAAATACAGAGGACAAAAGTCAATTTCTTTAATGTGTAGTGAAATATATAAATCAATAAGACACAAACCACACCAAGCCATATTAAACAGTGTTGACTGCCTTCTAGAATGCATTTCCCTCAACTCCCCTCCTTTCTGATTTTGTTGTCAACATCAGAGTGTTCAATCTCAGGGGATGGATCGTGTTTGGTCAAAGTCTGATATTTCAATCCCATTTCTTGCTTTTCTAATTCCCTTGCAGCTAAGGATGACCATATGACATGGTTCTGGTCAAGGAAATATAAAGTAGAAATCTGCTCGAAGGCATCACAGAAGGCCTTTACTTCCATGATAAAAAGGACTCTTCTTGGATATATACCCAAAAGGAGCAGTTGTCACCACTATTTCCTTTTTCTTTCTGCCTTGAATGTGAATGTGATGTCTGGAGCAGCTGCAGCCATTTTGCGTTACAAAGACACCATTCTAACATACTTAAACCACTAAACCAGCTGGCAGCTACCTACTTCCAGATGTATTCTTATGTCAGAAAAATGTACCCCCGATTTGTTAAAGTCATGGTTAGATTTTCTGTTATTTGTGACCAGAAGCTTTCTGGATACAGATCCTCATATATAAATGGGTAGCTATGTGAATAGACAATTCACAAATCAAGAAATGTGAATAGTAAACATATGAAAATAGTTTAAGTTCATTATAATCACAGCATTAGAAATTAAATGAAGCATAATTTTTTTTCCACAAAATTGGCAAAGATTTTTAAAAAGTAATACCACCATCCAGGGATAGAAAGGATTCGTTAAAACAAAGGCCTTCCCGCACTGCCAGTGAAGGTGCAATTTGGTAGAACACTTGGAAAGCAGTTTGGTAACATGTAATGAGAACTTAGAAAACATCTATATTATTTACATGAGTGATTCTACTTTTTGGAATTTACCCTTGAGATAATTTAAACTGAATTAAGAATGTAAGCATAAAGGCTTGCCAGTGTTACTTAATGTAGCAATAAGAAACAAATAGAATAAGAAAACACTAAAGTGACTAAAATATTGGAATGGTTAACTAAATTATAGAATATATGCAGTAGAATAGTATACAACCACAAAAGTTATGTTGACTCTGAGTCTTCAATATGAAGGGGTTATTTTTATGTTATGATGTTCATAAATAACAAAAATACCTAAGACCACAACTGTGTTAAAAGTAATGTGGGGGAAGGCTGGGTGCGGTGGCTCATGCCTGTAATCCCAGCACTTTGGGAGGCCGAGGCGGGCAGATCAGTTGAGGTCAGGAGTTCAAGAACAGCCTGACCAACATGGCAAAAACCCATCTCTACTAAAAATACAAAAATTAGCCGGGTGTGGTGGCACATGCCTGTAGTTCCAGCTACTCGGGTGGTTGAGACAGGAATATTGTTTGAACATGGGAGGCAGAGGTTGCAGTGAGCCGAGATCACACCACTGCACTCCAGCCTGGGCGACAGAATGAGACTCCGTATCAAAATAAATAAATAAAATAAAATAAAATAAAATAAAATGACGTGGGGGTAACAGTTTGACAATTCCTCAAAAAGTTAAACATAGAATTACCATATGTTCCAGTAATTCCATTCCTACCTATATACTCTGGAGAACTGAGAACAGGTACTGAAACAAATACTTGTGAGACAACTGTTCATAGCAGCATTATTCACAATAGCCAAAATATGGAAACAACTCAAATGTCTATCAATGGATGAATAGATAAATAAATTGTGGCATATGCATACAATAGATTATTATTCAGTCAAGAAAAGGAATAAAGTATTAATACATGTTATAAGGTGGATGAACCTCAAAAACATTACACCAAGTAAAAGAAGACAGACAAAAATTATATAATTCCATTTACATGAAATATCCAGTATAGGTAAATCCATGGTTGCTAGTAGTTGAGGGGAGGTGGGAATGAAGAGTAACTGTTTAATGGGTTCTATTTTGGGTTGATGAAAATGTTTTGGTACTAGATAGAGGGGGTGATTGTACAACATTGTTAATGTACAAAATGCCAATGAATTGTTAGCTTTAAAGTGGATAGTTTTATGTTATATTAATTTAACTTCAATAAAATTTTATTTTTCATTCTTTTTTGAATTTGCTTCTAATTTTTATGGATATATAGTAGTTGCACATATTTATGGGATACATGTGATATTTAATATAAGAATACAATGTGTAATGATCAAATATGAGTAAGTAAGATATCCATTGCCTCAAGCATTTATCATTTCTTTGTGTTGGAAACATTCCAGATCTTTACTTCTAGCTATTTTGAAGTGTACAATAAATTATAAACTCGTTTCCTTATTGTGCTATCAAACACTAGATATTATTCCTTCTATCTAACTGTATTTTTGTGACTTCTAGCCAAGTCCTCTTCATTCTCCCTTCCCCACTACCTTTCCCAGCCTCTTGTAATCATCCTTCTATTCAATACCTCCATATGACTAACTCTTTTAGCTCCCATATATGAGTGAGAATATGTGATATTTGTATTTCTGTACTAGGCTTATTTCACTTAATATAATATCTTCCAGTTCCATCTATATTGTTGCAAATCATAGGATTTAGTTCCTTTTCTATGGCTGAATAATATCCCATTATGTACACTAATGTATATACACTACATTTTCCTTATTCATTCATCCATTCATGAACATGTAGGTTGATCTGTATCTTGGCTATTGTGAATAGTGCTGCAATAAACATGGAAGTGCAGAGATCTTTTTGATACACTGATTTCCTGTCTTTTGAATATGTACCTAGCAATGGGATTGCTGGATCATATGGTAGTTCTATTTGTAGTTTTTTGAGGAACCTCCAAACTGTTATCCATAGTGGCTGTACTAATTTACATTCTCATCACCATCTGTTATTTTCTGTCTTTTTGATAATAGCCATTTTATTTTATTTTATTTATTTATTTTTTGTTTTTTTTTGGTGAGACAGAGATTTACTCTTGTTGCCCAGGCTGGAGTGCAATGGCGTGATCTCGGCTCACTGCATCCTCTGCCTCCCAGGTTCAAGTGATTCTCCTGCCTCAGCCTCCCGAGTAGCTGGAATTACAGGCATGTGTCACCACGCCCGGCTAATATTGTATTTTTAGTAGAGACAGGGTTTCGCCGTGTTGCCCAGGCTGATCTCGAACTCCTGACCTCAGGTAATCTGCCCGCCTCGGCCTCCCAAAGTGCTGGGATTACAGGCGTGAGCCACTGCGCCCGGCCAGATAATAGCCATTTTAACTGGGGTGAAATGATATTTCATTGTAGTTTTGATTTGTATTTCCCTGATAATTAGTGATGTTTAGCATTTTTTCATATGCCTATTGGCCACTTGCATGTATTTTTTTGAGAAGTGTCTATTCAGATCTTTCGTCCATTTTAAAATTTGATTTTTCTTTTGCTATTGAGTTGCTTGAGTTCCTTACATATTCTGGTTATTAATCCCTGTTGGATGAATAGCTTGCAAATATTTTCTCTCATTCTGTAGGTTGTCTCTTCATGATGTTGATTGTTTCTTTGCTGTGGAGAAGCTTTTTAGCTTGATACAATCACATTTGTCAATTTTTGCTTTGGTTGCCTGTCCTTTTGACGTCTTACTCAAATATTTGCCCAGACCAATGTCCTGGAGCATTTCTCCTACATTTTCTTCTAGTAGTTTCATAGTTTGAAGTCTTAGATTTAAGTCTTTAATCCACTTTGATTTGATTTTTGTATATGGTAAGAGATAGGGGTCTACTTTCATTCTTCTGCATATGGATATTCAGTTTCCCCAGCACCATCCATTGAAGAGGGATCCTTTCCCCATTGTATATTCTTGGTACATTTGTTGAAAATGAGCTAGCTGTAAATGTGGATTTATTTCTGAGTTTTCTATCCTGTTCCATTGGTCTATGTGTCTGTTTTCATGCCAGTACCATGTTATTTTAGTTACTGCTGCTTTGTAGTATATTTTGAAGTCAGGTGATGTGATGACTTCAGCTTTGCTCTTTTTTGCTCAGGATTCATTTGGCTATTCTGGGTCTTTTGTGGTTCCACCTTCATTTTAGGTTGTTTTTCTATTTCTGTGAAGAATTTCATTGATATTATAATAGGGATTGCATTGATTCTATAGATCACTTTGTGTAGTATGGGTATTTAAACAACACTAATTCTTCCAATCCATGAGCATGGGCAACCTTTCCATTTGTTTATGTCCTCTTCACTTTCTATCATCAGCGTTTTATAGTTTTCATTGTAGAGATCTTTCAGTTCTTTGGTTAAGTTTATTCTTTATTTGTAGTTATTGTAAATGAGATTGTTTTTTAGATTGTTCAATGTTGGCATATAGAAATGATTTTTGTATGGTGATTTTGTATCCTGTAACTTGACTGAATTCTTTTATCAGTTCTAACAGCTTTTTTGCAGAGTCTTTGGGATTTTTGTTTTAAATGTAAGATCATATTGTCTGAAAACAAGAACAATGATTTCTTTCTTTCCAATTTGGATGCTCTTTATTTCTTTCTCTTGCCTAATTGCTCTAGCTAGGACTTCCAGTATTCTGTTGAACTAAAAGTAGTGAAAGGGGTATCCTTGTCTTGTTCCAGATCTTAGAGGAAAGGCTTTCAGTTTCCCCCCACTCAGTATGATGCTAGCTGTGGGTTTGTCCTATATTGCTTTGATTGTTTTGAGGTATGCTCCTTCTATATGCAGTTTGTTGAGAGTTTTTTTTTTTTTTATCATGAAGGGATGTTGAATTTTAATGAATGCTTTTTTGACATCTATTAAAATGATCATATGGTTTATGCCCTTGATTCTACCAATGTGATACATCATGTTTATTAACTTGCATATGTTGAACCATCTTTGCATCCCAGGGATGCATCCCGCCTGATTATAATGAATGACCATTTTAAAGTGTTGTTGAATTCAGTTTGCTAGTATTTTGTTATTTTTGCATTGATGTTTATTAGTTATTGGCTTATAGTTTTCTTTCCTCACTGTGTCTTTGTCTGGTTTTGGTATGAGGGTAATGTTGGCCTTATACAATTAGTTTGGAAGTAAAAAAAAAAAAAAGTAAATATGGGGAGTTCTGCTTCCAGATAAGATAGAGTAAGTGCTTTCACCCTGTCTCTCCTAGGAAATGTAGCCATAGAGCCTGGTCACAAGGCACAGAACAGATATCTGATAAGTAAATTGTAGTAGGCAAATTGTGAAAGAATGTAAAATACCACTGAACCTGCTGTGAATTTACTTTTTTCCCTCTCCTCCACTATACCCTGATTTGGACTCAGAGTAGTGCAAAACCCAGAAGTGAGCATTGGTGAAAATGGAGAGAGTTCCAGGAAAAGCCCCCTAGTTCAGGTTTGAGGAGTAGGAAAAGGGTTTTCTGGCAGCAACAGCAGTGGTAGCTGGGGCGCATACACACTAAAACTCTCAGGGAACGGAATCTTCCCTTCGAATTAGAGGAGCTAGGAGAAAATATAGAGGAAATACTTCAGGACATTGGTCTGGGGAAATATTTTATGAATAAGACCTCAAAAACATAGGCAACAAAAGTAAAAATAAACAAATGGGATTATATAAAACTCAAAAGCTTCTTCACATCAAAAGAAACAATCAACAGAGTGAAAAGATAACCTGCAGAGTGGGAGAAAATATTTGCAAACTACTCATCCAAAAGGGAATTAATATCCAGAATACACAATAAATTGAAACACCTCAACAGCAAAAAAGCTGACAATCCAATTTAAAAATGGGCAAATGATCTGAATAGACACTTCTCAAAAGAAGACATACAAATGGGTGAGAAATACATGAAAAAAATGCTCAACATCACTAATCATCAGGGAAATGCAAATCAAAACTATAATGAGGCATCATCTCAGCATGGTTAGAATAGCTATTATCAAAAAGGAAAAAAAAAATAACAAATGCTGGTGAGGATGTGGAGAAAAGGGAACTCTTATGCACTGTTGGTGGGGAATGCAAACTAGTATAGCCACTATGGAGAACAGTATGGAAGGTCCTTCAAGACACTACATATAGAATACCATATGATCCAGCAATTCCACTGCTGGGTATACCCAAAAGAAAGGATATCAGTATATTAAAGAGATAGCTATACTTCTATATTTATTGCAGCACTATTCACAATAGCCTAGATATAGAATCAACCTAGGTATCCAACAGATGAATGGATAAAGAAAATGTGGCATATATATACTGTAGAATACTATTCAGCCATAAAAAGAATGAGATCTTGTCATTTGTGGCAACATGGATGAAACTGGATGACATTATGTTAAGTGAAATAAACCAAGAACACAAAGCTAAACACCACACGTTCTCACTCATAAGTGGAGGCTTAAAAAAGCTGACGTCATAGAAGTAAAAAGTAGAATAGAAGATATTAGAGGCTGGGAATGGGGAAAAGAAGGAGAAGGAGAGACTTGTTAAAGGATATAAAATTCCAGCTAGAGAGGAGGAATAAGTTTTACTGTTCTACAGCACTGTGGGATGACTACAGGTATTTAATAACATTAATATGGCTGGGCATGGTGGCTCATGCCTCTCATCCCAGCACTTTGGGAGGCTGAGGCAGGTAGATCACTTGAGCTCAGGAGTTTGAAAGCCCAGGCAACATGGCGAAACCCTGTCTTTACAAAAAATAGAAAAATTAGCCAGGCGTGGTGGTGAGTACCTGTAGTCCCAGCTACTAGGGAGGCTGAGGTGGAAGGACTGCTTGAGGCCAGGAGGTGGAGGTTGCAGTGAGCCCAGATTGCACCATTGCACTCCAGCCTGGGCAACAGAGCAAGACACTATTTCAGAGAAAAGAAAAAAATATATATATATGTATGCATATATATAGTTTCAAATAGCTAGAAGAGAGGATATTGAATGCCCCCAACACAAGGAAATGATAAATGTTTGAGATTATGAATATGCTAATTATCCAGATCAAATCACCATGTATTATACATATCAAAAGATCACCATATACTTCATGAATATGTACAATTATTATTTGTTAATTAAAATTAAAATAATGTAAAAACCAAAAAATGCTTATACTGGAAAAGAAGAAAGGTCTTCAATCAATAATCTAAGTTTTCACCTTAAGAAATGAGAAAAAATAGCAAAATAAACATAAAGCAGGCAATGGTAAATATCAGAGCAGAAATCAATTAAATTGAAACAAAAGCAATAAAGAAAAATCAAAGTAAGACAAAAAGCAGGTCCTTTGAAAACATCAATAAATTTAATAAACCTTTATCACGACTAAAAAGGAAAAATAGGGAAAGGATACAAATGATCAATACCAGGAATGAAAGAGGGGCTATTCCTACATAATATTCAGACATTAAAAGGATAATAAATGAATATTATAAATAACTTTATGCATATAAACCTGACAACTTAGAATAGATCCATTTCTCAAAAAACACGCACTGTCAAACTCACTCATGATGAAATAGCCGAAAAAGTTCTATATCTATCAAAGAAATTGAACTCATAGTTTAAAACCTTTCAAAAAAGAAACTTCCCATTCCAGATGGTTTCATTGTTTCATTTTACCAATCGTTTAAGGAAGAAGCAATGCCAAGGCTATATAATCTCTTCTAGAAAATAGAAGAAAACACTTCCTAAGTCATTTTACAAGGCTAGAATTACTGACACCAAAACCACACAAAAATAGTATACAGGCTGGGCGTGGTGGCTCATGGCTGTAATCCCAGCACTTTGGGAGGCTGAGGCAGGGTATCACTTGAACCCAAGAGTTCAAGATCAGCCTGGGCAATATGGTGAAACCCTGTCTCCACTAAAAATACAAAAAAGTTAGCTGGGCATGGTGGCACACGCCTGTAGTCCCAGCTACTTAGGGAGGCTGGGGTGGGAGGATTACTCAGGCCTGGAAGGCGGAGGTTGCAGTGGGCTGAGATCACGCCACTGCACTCCAGCCTGGGTGACAGAATGAGACCCTGTCTCAAAGAAAAAAAAAAGGATAGAAAACCAGAAAACTATATATCAGTACCTCTCATGAACCCAGATTTTTAAAAAAACCCTCAATATTAGCAAATGTAGTGAAATCATATAAAAAGAATAGTACATGATGATCAAGTGGGATTTTCTTGAGAATATAAGTAGATTAGTTTTCTCAGGCTACCCCAATAAAGTACTGCACATTGAGCGACTTGAACAACAGACACGTTTCACAGTTTTGGAGGCTAGAGGTCAAGGTGCTGGCAGGGCCATGCTCCCTCTGGGGGCACTAAGGAAGAGTCTGTTCCAGGCCTCTCTCCTAGCTTCTGAAGTAGTTCCTTGCCTTGTGGCAGCGTTACTCCTGTCTGCACAAAGCATTCTCCCTGCCTGCTTGTTTGTCTTTGTGTCCAAATTTTCCACTTTGTATAAGGACATCATTAATATTAGAATAGGGCCCATCCTAATCACCTCATTTTAACTTGATTTTCTCTGTAAAGACCCTATTTCTAAGTAAGGTCACATTCTGAGGTATTGGCAATTAGGACTCTAACATAGCTTTTTTATTTTTTGGAGGACAGTTCAACCCACAACAGTAAGGCTGGTTTGATATTCTAAAATCAATTACTGTTAATAAGTATATCGCCAGGCGCAGTGGCTCATGCCTGTAATCCCAGCACTTTGGGAGGCCAAGGTGAGCAGATCACGAGGTCAGGAGATTGAGACCATCCTAGCTACAAGGTGAAACCCTGTCTCTACTAAAAATACAAAAAATTAGCCAGGAGTGGTGGCGGGCGCCTGTAGTCCCAAGTATTCGGGAGGCTGAGGCAGGAGAATGGCGTGAACCCGAGTGCAGTGAGCTGAGATCGCACAACTGCACTCCAGCCTGGGTGACAGAGTGAGATTCTGTCTCAAAAAAAAAAAAATAAATAAATAAATAAAAATAAAATAAAAATAAATAAGTATATCAATAGTCTATAGAAGAAAAAGCCACATGGTCATAGAAGTTGATGCAGAAAAAGCATTTAATAAAATTCAAGATATGTTCAAATAAAAGCTCTCAGCAAGCAAGAAACAGAACCAGATAAAAGTCATCTACAGGCCGGGCATGGTGGCTTATGCCTGTAATCCCAACACTTTGGGAGGCCGAGGTGGGCGGATCACTTGAGCCCAGGAGTTGGAGACCAGTCTGGCCAACATAGCAAAACCCCATCTCTATTAAAAAAAAATTAACAACAAAAAAATAATAAAAAAGTCATCTACAAAAAAATCATAGCTAACATCGTAGTTCATAGTGAAAGACAGTGCTCAGCAACAAAGCAAGGAAGTACAATGTCAATACTCCTATTCAACATCATGCTTGAAGTCCTAGTCAATATTAGGCAAGAAAAAGAAATAAAAGGCATACATATTGGAAAGGAAGAAATAAAACCATCACCACTTACAGGAGACATGATTGGCCATGTAGAAAATCACCCAGAAAAATCTGCCCCCCCCAAAAAAGAACATCCTAGAGCCAATAAGTAAGTTTAGCTAAGTGGTAGGGTACAAGATCAATATCAAAAATCAATTGTATTTCTCTATAATAGCAATGAACAATTTTAAACTTAAATGTAAAAATTTATATGGAAAAGCAAAGGAATGATATAGACAAAATAGTTTTAAAAACAAAGAATAAAATCAGATGGCTTATTTAACTCAGTAAAACACCTTTGAGAGTCACACAGGTTGTTGTATGTATAAATAATTCATTCTGGCTGGGCACAGTGGCTCACACTTATAATCCCAGCACTTTGGGAGGCCAAGATGGGCAGATCACCTGAGGTCAGGAGTTTGACACCAGCTTGGCCAACATGGCGAAAACTTGTCTCTACTAAAAATAAAAATAATTAGCTAGGTGTGGCGTCACACAGCTGTAATCCCAACTACTCAGGAGGTTGAGGCTTGAGAATAGTTTGAACCCAGGAGGTGGAGGTTGCATTGAGCCAAGATTGTGCCACCGCACTCCAGCTTAGGCGACAAAGAGAGACCCTGTCTCAAAAAAAAAAAAAAAGGGAGGAAGCATACTACTTGATGTTAAGACCTACTATAAAGCCACAGTAATCAGGATACCATAGTATTTGTGAAGGAAAAGACATAGAGGTCTATGGAAAAGAGCAGAGTCCAAAAATGGACTCCAAAAATATAGCAAATTTTTTACAAAGGGGCAAAGGCAATTTAATGAAGGACAGTCTTTCAACAATGGTGTTGGGATAATTGGGCATTAATATGCAAAAATAAAATGAACCTCAGTCTAAACCTCACACTGTACGTAAATCTTATTTCAAAATGCATCAGTGTAAGACATAAAACTATAAAACTTTAAAAAGAAATCATAGGAGAAAATGTTTGTAATCTGGGCTGAGGCAGAGTATTCTTAGAACGCTACTAAAAGCATGATTCATAAAAGAAAAAAGTTTGATATGTTGGATTTCATCAAACTGGGTAACTTTTACTCCACAAAGACACAGTAGGAAAGTTAAGACAAGCTACAGATGGGAAGAAAATGTTTGCAAACCTGGTGTTCAACAGGAGACTTGTATCTGGAATATATAAAGAATTCTCAAAATTCATCAATCAGAAAACAAATAACCCAACTAAAAACTGTTCAAAAGATTTTAGCAGATACTTCCCCAAAGAGAATATATGGAAGGCAAGTAAGCACATAAAAAGATGTTTACCATCATTAGTCACTAGGGAAATGCAAATTGAAACATGAGGAGATACCTCTACAAACCTATTAGAATGGTTAAAATAAAAAAATATTCAAAATACCAAATGCTGGCAAGACTAAAGAACTACTATGCTCTTGTCTGAAAGTATGTGTCCCTCCAGAATTCATATGTTGAGCCCTACCCCTCAAGGTGATGGTAAGGGATGGGGCCTTTGGCAGGTGATTAGGTCGAGAGGGCTTCTCCCTCATGAATGGATCAGTGCCCTTTTACATGAGGCCTGAGAGGAAGCCTTTTTGCCCCTTCTACCATGTGAGGACACAGAAAAGGCACCCTCTATGAGGAGGGGGACTTCACCAAACACAGAATCTACCAGTGCCTTGATCTTGGACTTCCCAGGGTCTAGAACTATAAGCAATAGATTTCTGCTGTTTATAAATTACCCAGTCTAAGGTATTTTGTTGTAGTAGCCTGAATGACAAAGACAGAGATTGGAACTCTTATATACTGTCGGTAGGAATGCAGAATGGTACAGCTGTGGGAAAAACAGTTTGGCAGTTTCTTGCAAATTCAAGAATATGATCCAGCAATTCCACTACTAATAAAAATCATGTTCACACAAAAGCCTGCTCATGGATGTTGATAGCAGCATTATTTAATATCATCAAAATGTGTAAACAAAACAAGTGTTCTTCAGTGGGTGAAAGGATAAACGAACTGTAGTAATCCATATAATGAAATACTAAATACTACTCAGCAATATAAAGGAATGAATTGTTTATTTATTTGTTCATTTATTTATTTTGAGATGAAGTCTTGCTCTGTCGCCCAGACTGGAGTGCAGTGGCACCATCTCAGTTTACTGCAACCTCCACCTCCCAGGTTGAAGTGATTCTCCTGCTTCAGCTTCCTGAGTAGCTGGGACCACAGACGCGTGCCACCACGCCAGGCTAATTTTTGTATTTTTAGTAGAGACAGAGTTTTGCCATGTTGGCCAGGCTGCTCTCGACCTGGCCAACATGGCGAAACCTCAAGTGATTCTCCTACCTCGGCCTCCCGAAGTGTTGGGATTACAGGTGTGAGCCACCTTGCCTGGCCAGAATGAATTATTTATACATACGACAACCTGTGTGACCCTCATTTTACTGAGTCATTCTCAAAAGGTTATGTATTCTGTGCTTCCATTTATATAACATTCTTTAACAAATAAAACGGTAGTGTTGAAGAACAAAATAGTGGTTGCCAGGATAAGTTACTCCCTTCCTGATCCCCTTTCCTCCCTCCCCCATCCTCTTTCCTCCCTCCCCCATCCTCTTTCCTCCCTCCCCCATCCCCTTTCCTCCCTCCCCCATCCTCTTTCCTCCCTCCCCCATCCCCTTTCCTCCCTCCCCCATCCTTTTTCCTCCCTCCCCGATCCCCTTTCCTCCCTTAACTGCTGTTAAATGCATCGTTTCAAAGTGAAAACCAAAGTAAGCTTTATCAATATAAAAAACCACAACTTTTTGTTGGGGTGCAGGGAATTTGGTCACTGTCATCTCCCATTTCCTCTTTCATCTAGAAAGCCTAACACACCATGGAATGAGGAAGCTGGCTCCTGTGATCTGTTAATATTTGAATTATGGCCTTTTAATAGGGCCATTGGCAACGTCAATAAGGAAACATCCTGAGAAGGAGAGGGCGATGAGCCTATAGCTCTCAAATCTCACAGCTTGGGGAATAACTCACTACAGAAAAACCGACCTGAATGAAGGTGAAGGAGAGAATCCACCCACGTTTACGAAAGACCATGCCTTAGCTAGCACTTCTTAGTTCTTAGCCACCTTCTTCTCAATTTTAAGACCCTGCTGTGCTAACCGGGAAGGAAAGCATTTTCTTTTCTTTTCTTTTCTTTTATTATTACTATACTTTAAGTTTTAGGGTACATGTGCACAATGTGCAGGTTAGTTACATATGTATACATGTGCCATGCTGGTGTGCTGCACCCATTAACTCGTCATTTAGCATTAGGTATATCTCCTTACTAAACTTAACCTGACCTCCTTTTGACCTTCATGTGGTTCTCAGGTTTAAGACCATCTGTGCTAATGAGGAACGAAAGTATTTTCTGACTAACCTTCACCTGACCTTCTTTCGCCCTTCACCTGGTTTCCTCAGATCTTTCTTTCCCTTAGTTTGTATTCCCTATAGCAGTAAGTTAAGTTCCATTTGACTAGGTATTGAGTACCGAAGTGTGTGAGGCTCTCCATCCCTGAAATAATCCTTGACCACAAGGAATCAAGGTTGATGTACAACTTACCATGTACCAACTTACCTGTGCACACATTAACATTGTAAAGAAAAGGACAAGGGCAGAAAAACATTTAGACATTTTTAAAAAGAAATTTACCTTTACAAGTTATTTATTTTTTAAAAGACTTTTTAAAAAGTATTTTACCTTCATAACGGACATTTATGAAAGTAAAAAATAGTCAAACATTCCATATTTATTATCCAAAGAAACAGTTTTATTTATTTATTTATGTATTTATTTTGAGACAGAGTTTTGCTCTTGTTACCCAAGCTGGAGTGCAATGGCACGGTCTCGGCTCACTGCAACCTCCACCTCCTGGGTTCAAGCGATTCTTCTGTCTCAGCTTCCCAGGTAGCTGGGCTTATAGGTGCCAGCCACCAAGCCTGGCTAATTTTTGTATTTTTAGTAGAGATGGGGTTTCACCGTGTTGGCCAGGCTGGTCTCAAACTCCTGACCTCAGGCAATCCACCCACTTCAGCCTCCCAAAGTGCTGGGATTACAGGTGTGAGCCACAGCACCTGGCCTATTTTTAATAACATATGATAACTAAAAAATAAAACAGTAGTAAAAGGGTTAAAGTCCCTTTAAATGTGATTCCCCAAAGATAATCATTTTAACAGTATAAAGTCTGTCCTTACAGAATGCATATATGCATTTTTAACATAAATGGTTGCCAGCAATTTTTTCTATATAGGCAGATGGTATCAGTTATCTTCCCATACCCATTATGCCATTTTCCTTAGTAATAACATCTCCAACTTTTAGCTGAGCATTTGACTACATAGAATTGTGTGTTTTTTATTTTTATGGTGAATGGAGATAAAATAGCAAGAGTTTTAAAGTGGATAGATCCCAGTCCTGGTTCTGTTATGAGCTAGATGGGCCAGGTGAGGAAAGTCACTTCAACTTTTTGGTACTGTAGGAGGCAGCACAGCACAGTGATTATGTACAGATGGAGTTCCCGAATCGGACACTCCCTAGCAGTATTATCTCAAGCATGTCACTTACCCTTTCTAAGCTTCCTTTGTTGAATGGAGATAAAGATATCCCTTAACTCATCAGGTTGTTGTAAGAATTAAATGAGATAGTGCACACAAAGAGCTTAGCATGGGTCAATACTCAACAAATGTTAGCTATTATTACAGTTGTTTTATTAGCTTTTGGAAAAGAAGATAATAGTATATGCTTTATCAGGTTGAGGATGAGGATTAAAAAAAGAAAGACTTTATAAGCTAAAAGAGTTATAAAATCACTAAGCTTAAAAAGAACACTGCTGCTTGGCATTGGGATATGGAACGATATTATTATAGTAGTTCTGTGTGTATTGCCTGTGGGGACAAATCCACAGGAGTAGCTAGACAGGAAAATGTATCTGAGAGGAAGTTCTCCCTCAGTTTAAAGGAATTAACTAAATTGGATGCCATTGGAAAGTGCAGACAGCTCAGAGATCCGTGGTGTGTTAATTTGATACCTTGTTATGTTTCAGAACTTGCTCAAGCCTCTTGAGCACACTTGTGCTCAAGACTTCCAGGCATTGTTCTTGTTGTCCCTTTTCCAGGCCACACAGGACTGCATAAGGGCGAGTTACAGTTCATCTTACACATTCTATCACCAATGAAAACCTTTCATAGACTGAAGCCATTTGGGACAGAATCTGTGTTTTATTTTCCACTGTATTCTCAGGGCCAATCCAGTGTCTGGCACACAGTAAAAAGCCCAATCAGTAGACATCCAATGTCTCTAGAAACTCTGCCCCTTAGCCAGAGGCAGATTTCACAGGCTGGGAGAGGAGAGGGCAGGCAGAATGTGTAGGGGAGGCAGGAGGCTTGTGTATCTGGCTTTTAACCTCTGCCGGATGTGGCAGCTGCCACCAGCTATAGACCACTTTATGACTTTGACATATACAGTCCTGTTCAGACCTGTGCCACACCTCAAGGATATTAGTGTAAATCAATCAGAAAAAACTAAATTCTGGAAAACCCTCCTGGGCTGCAATCTTGCCATGGAGCAAAAAATGGTCTAAATCTAGACATGCCATTTAAAAACGTGATTACTCCAGGCACCATAACATCTGGTTCTGATGCCAGATAGATTTAGGTTCAAATTCTATCTCTGACGTTTATGAGCTGTGTGACCTTAGGCAAGTTCCTTAACGTTGCTAAATTTCAGTTTTCCTTCTGTAAAAAGCCATTAATAATACCCCAAGAAATGGTTGTGAGGATTATTCAATCTTGATGGGTAAAGTAGTTTTGAAATAGATCTGGATTATAAATTCTGGCTCTGCTGCTTAAATTGGACAAAATACTCGACCTTTTAAAATTGTTTCCTTCTCTGTGAAATGAGAATTAAAGTGTATACCTAATGAGGTTATTGGGAGGATTAATTAAATCTGTATAACATGTTTAGTACAGTGCCTAGTATATAGTAAGGGCCTAATAAATGTTAGCTGTCGTTATTACCACAATAATTACTATTATTACATAAAAAGGCAGCACTTAATATATGTTGGTGTGGCCATCTCCTCCACCTTAATCTCCTACTGAGAAATATCCAAGAATTGGACAATTGGGTCAAGCGTAAGGCGTATCTTGATAGATATTGCCATAATGCTCACCAAAAAGCTTGTAATCAACTTACAATGTCACTAACAATGTGCAAAATCTATCCATTTCATTCCAACCCTCACCAACATTTTTTTTTCTGTCATTTTTAAAGGGGCAGCATGGTATCTCAAGGTTACTTCAATTTTCATTTATTACTGTGAGGGTAGACATTTTCCCATCTGTTATGTTTACTGTTTGGATATCTTCTGGTGTGAATGATTTATTTCTATCTTTTGCCTATTTATCAGTTTGAATCTTGGTGTTTTTCTTAAAAATCTGAATAAACTATATATTAGAAACATTAACTATTATATTTAATGCAAATACTTTCCTGGTAAGTTGGAGCCAGAGAGGTCTTGTACAGATGAGGGGAGATCAGGAGAAAGTTCTATGTGTTCAGGAACTTTTCTGTGGGTGGGGCTGCTGCCTTCTGCATGATGAACTCAACTACCCTCACATCTGTCTCAGAACATCTCTGGCCCTGCATGACGCTGCAGTTCTTTTTTTAAAAAAAAAAAAGATTTTATTTATTTTATTTTTAAAGACAGGGTCTCTACTGTGTCACTCTGGTTGGAGTGGAACAATCATAGTTCACTGCAGTCTTGAACTCTTGAGCTCAAGGGATCCTCCTGAGCCTCCTGAGTAGCTAGTACTGCAAGTATGTGCCACAATATCAGGCTAAATTTATTTTTAATTTTTATTGTAGAGACAGGGTCTCTCTGTGTTGGTCAGGCTGGTCTCAAACTCTTGGCCTCAAGCGATCCTTTTGCCTCAGTCTCCCAAAGCACTGGGATTACAGGCGTGAGCCGCCGGGCCCAGCCCCAACTATAGGGTGCCTGTATTTCTTCTTAGTTGTCTTGCAGATACCTCAAGCCTATCATAGATATAAATGAACTCATTAGCCATTCCCCAACCTGCTAAATTTCTAAACTTCCCCATTTGGACCCTTATTGTTCTAGTCAAGAGGTCTTGAAGCTCTTTCTCAATGCAGTAAAAAGGCTTCCCTGAGTCTCTCAGACAGGCCTGTTGAAGCATCTCTTTTTTGTTGTTGTTCACATATGCCAAGCCAGAACAGAATGAAATTATACTCTTGAGTTATAAGTCATGTGTCCTGATTTTTGATTTGGAAAATATGATCACACATATCAAGAAAATGAGCAGAAGAGGCAGCCAAGTTGACATGTTGTCTCAGGCCCTTTCTGCATGCCAATATCTGATACTGAAATTAATACATGTGAGCCTGAAGTGGGTAAGCAGAACAATCCCATGGAGCCTGCAAGCCAGACGTGGGCATTTGATAGTGGAAGTGGGGAATTAATCAAAGGAAAAGACAGTACTAGAAATCATTGCCTTGGGTATTTGGTCCACACATCTACTTTCCTTAAATGATTTTTGTATTTTAATGGTGATATTTTTCAAATTGTTTGGGCAATTAAATATTTTTAATAATTAGTATAATACAGTATCGATTTTGTCTTAGCATTATGGTTTTTTCTGTTGATGCTTCCATTAGAATGTGAGTGCCATGAAATTAGAAAATGTGTTTTGACCTTCCTTCTAATGCCCAGCCCAATGGCTTTGTGTAGATACATGTGCTTTGTGTAGATCTATGTGGAGATCCAGTTCCCTCTAAAGTCAACTGCAGTGGGCATCATGAGTTGCAATAGAGAAAACACAACAAGGCAAGCAAGCATCAGGTCAAAAATAAAAAGTCAAGATAACACCTTAAATGAAAGCTTCTCTCCTTGTTATTTTCTAACTCTCCCCTCAATTTCCCCAAATATACAATGGATCACTTAAGAAGCCCCATCCTCTTCAGAGACAAGAAACACTTCCACTAACACACACTGAGAATAACCGCAGTTTCTTAGTGCCTTTGGAATATGCACTGAAATTCCGTGCAGTTCTGAAATTCTTCTGAAAGTTGGGTGTGCCTGTGTGCGGTGCATGTGCATATGTGTAGGTACATTATGCACGTGGGTGTGTGTGGGTGTGGCATACTGTTCTCCTGAAGGCACACTTTCTACACTGTTCAGGGGAGGGGAATGATAAAGCCACTTTTTCTCAAGGCAGATGGTATGAAATCCACATTCCCCAACCTCAAATATTCCTTCATCCCTCAAAGAGTCATGTTTAGGGGAGAAGGGTGAAGTCAGGGCATTGGGCTTAGTGTATTCTAATTCTTTCTACAAAGACCAACTAGATTTTCCAATTTGAAGAGGGTCCCTGGAGGGTTTCTTTTGTCGGCGGTGGGGGACAGGCAATTCTAGAAAGAATTGGGAACCTGGAACTCGCATTAGCAAGCAGTTGATCATCAAACAAAATGACTTGCTAAATTCCAATCAATGGCACACAGTGTGGTCTGAGAGTGATGTCCTGAATTCCCTTCCACAGTTATCTAGAGAAGGACTTAGATGGGTATGTTCCAATATTGGCGAGAGAGTCCCTTTAATTCATTCCAGCACTTATCCCACACTTTCCCAGCAGAAAAACTGGTTAATGTACATCCTGGGTAATTATCTGTGTCTCTGGATTTCATTCTTTAGTAACTAATCCCTCACCTACAACAGTGTATAGTAAGGTCAAGGATGAAATTTCTCAGAAACTCGCTCCCCACAGCACCACGCACAAGAAGACCCACCCATTCCAGCCAACCCCGTGTGTCCAAATCCCATTCGCCCACATAAGCCTCTATTTGACAAATTCCTCGAGCTCCTACCCTTGGGGTGAGGACCTTTCGCCTCCCGTGAGGTGCCGGCTCTCCCGTGCTTCGCTGACTGCCCGCATTGGGTGGGGAGATTCGCCTCTGGTGCCGAGGGAAAACTGCGTTAGGCGAGGGTGGAAGCTCTGTCGGACCCGTGCGAGCACGTGGGTGCGCGCGGGCCGCGGAGTGAGCAGCAGCCAGGATTCCTCTCCAGATCGCGCCCCCGCCGCATTTCATTGCCTGAAACGGCCCACGCCCCGCGATGGCCCAGCAGACACCCGGCACAGCACAGCGTCACTGCGCGGCCCCCGCAGCGCACGGACCCCCCACCCTGCCCGACCCCAGACCCGCAGCCGAGCCCGTCTGGTATGTGGTGGATGGAGAGGGTACCAACTAAGCATCCCAAAGTCCTTTAGAGAGCAACTCCGCGCAGTTTTCTCTTCCCGACCCGCAGCCTCCGCAGCAGCCGCTCGGAGCACCCCCGGGCAGGTGCCCCGCGCGAGCTCAGCGCCTTCCCCGCGGATCCCCGGCCCCTGCGGGACCCAGGCCCAGGACAAAAGAAATGAATTTGCTCTGTACCTGATCCTGTCCTTCTCGGCCCTCTGTAACTCCTCATTCCTTTCCAGCACCTGAAGGATCTTCCTGGCCTCTTCGTCATTTAAGAAACTGAAATCAAACGCCGGAGGAACTTTCGTCATTTTCTTTACTGTGTGTGAGTTACACTTAAGCTCCTTGGCGCCTCCTGTTAGGAAGGCATTTTTCAACCTATACAAGACCAGTTTCACGAACTTGATCCCACAGCCAATAATAAGTCCGCCCTTTTGAAAGTCTAAAACCACAAACCTAGGGAACGCCCACACCTGAAGGGCTCATATTGACAACACCTTAATGACATGTTTCTCTCAACCTGTCCAACCGAGATGCAAAGTGAACGGCTAAAGGGAGAGAGGGAACCAATCCCGTTCCAAGGGGGCGGGCCCTCCCTTGTCCCCTCCCTCGTCCCCTCCCTCGTCTCGTCCCGTCCCTCGTCCCCTCCCTCGTCCCCTCCGGTCACCCTCCCCGCCCCCTATCTGAGTTGTTAAGCAAACAAGCCTACATAATTCTGCCTCTTAAGTGAGGCAAGGCTAAGTGTTGGCGCCAAAGTATTTGCTTTTGCTGTTGCTGTTTGCTCGCAGAACTTGAGCTTGATTAGTAAAGGAGTGAAAAAGGAGATTCATGACTAATTCTCCCTTTCAATAATTAAGAGCCCATAGAAAATAGAATTGCAAGTAGGGTTTGTAACTGGCAAAAGGGTTACTTATCTGAAAGACCAGGAAGAACTAAACTCAATTACACTACTGACTGTGGATGAACCTGGCTGAAGGGCGGAAATTAGTGTATCCTTGGAAACGAATTATTTGCCAAGCCTCTCATCCCACAGACACCCCCACCTCCACTGTCCCACAAAAGTCATTCTTAGACTTTAGAAACAAACAAACAAACAAAACCGTTTATGGTATTTTAGGAGAAGACAGCCCAGAAGCAAAGGACTGTAGAAAACACCTGTTAGAAGTTTTCTGTAAGATTTTATTATCATCTTAATAAACTCAGAGAAGTAATACACATGCCATTTAAAAATACCTAATCCTCTGGTGAAAGCAAATGGTAATCCTATGAAGCCACAGAAATAGCTTTCCTAGAAAGTCAATTGTTCCACAATGCAATGAAGAATAATAGAAACTTATAAAGATATTCACATATATACATTTTTTTTTAATTATCAAGGCTTTTACAGAAAACATGTTTTTATCTTGGCTTCACTTCCTACACAAAAATAACTCTGTCAGATTGACTTTCCTGCCCCATAGCCTTAATTTAGTCATTTTGAAGATGGTGGTGATGATTACTAACATATAAAATGTACTTCTACATATATCATTTCTTTTCATGGCACATAAACCCAATTAAAATTTTGTATCTGTACCAGAACATGATATCAAAAATTGCCACTTGTGTTTTGGTCTCTGGGCTACCCCACTTGATCATCATTATTTAAAACATGCCTAGGCAGCTAGCCATTCAGATAACTTTCTGTGGGTGTCTGTTATTTGTGTGAACCAGGAACCAATTTTGTTCACCCATGGTGTACACAATACAGAACTCCTTTATAAATAGTGTCTGTATTCATGATCCTGTTTTGGGAGTATGTCTTGTATATGGTGTCCAGTTTTTCTAGTGTGTTCATTTATTCAGCATACACATGGGACTTTTCAATATGGTCACTGATGGGATTTTACACTGTTTCCAGTATATCAGTGAACAGATTTCAACCAACATATCCTGGTGCCTATTACATGAAGGCATCATACACTGTGAACAACACAGTCCTTGTCTTTAGAAAGTTTGTAATCCAGTGGGAGAGATACACAAATAGAAAGATGACTATGTAACAAAGAACATAATAGAGGAATAAAGAAAATTCCATGAGCACACAGAAAAGTTAGTGCCAACTGAGTGGATGGAGAGAGGATACGGTATTTAGGTTGCTGCATGAAGAGTCAGATTTCAAGAGGAAGAAATAGGGGGTGGTGGGAGGAGATGTGTGAGTCTATTCTAGGCAAGGGGATCAGCGTGCTGAATAGCAGAAGTACAGTCTAGGAATCTTCTCATATTCCCTCAACCTCTTTAATGGCCAGACTGAACAAAAGCCTGGAAGCTAGAAAATACTGGAGCATGTTCAGGGATTGTTAAGTGATCTGTTTTGGCAGAGCATGTAGTCTCCACAGGGGTAAAATCTTCCTCTTTTTATGTAGAAAGCACAAATCTACACATGATACACAGATACACAGTATATCTGAAGTATTAACATTGCACAAGGGAGGTGATTGTGAAAAAAGTTCTAAAAAGGTGCATTGTGGGGACAGTAGTGAGAAAGAGGTTTAGAAACACTGGGCTAGTGCTCAGAGCACAGTGAGCTGAAAGGTAGGCTGAGCTCTGACTATGAATGCCATGTGATGAAATCTAGACTTCATTGTGTAAGCACTGAGGAGCTAATACAGGTTTTGAGGGTGATAATGATACAGTTAAAGTTGAACTTAAGGCCGGGCACAGTGGCTCACGCCTGTAGTCCCAGCACTTTGGGAGGTGGAGGCGGGCAGATCACGAGGTCAGGAGATTGAGACCATCCTGGCTAACACAGTGAAACCCCGCCTCTACTAAAAATACAAAAAATTAGCCCAGCATGTGCACCTGTAGTCCCAGCTACTCGGGAGGCTGAGGCAGGAGAATCGCTTGAACCCAGGGGGCGGAGGTTGCAGTGAGCCGAGATCGCGCCACTGCACTCCAGCCTGGGCAACAGAGCGAGACTCTGTCAAAAAAAAAAAAAAATTGAACTTTGGGTAGATTACTCTGATACCAGTAGACAAGAGGAGTAGAGTGAAGGTGGCATCAAGGAAACCATTGTGTTGGAATGCTGATGCAGGAGAAAGGGAAAGAGGACCCAACCAAAGGCAATGTAAGTGAGAGTAGAAAAAGAGGGTGGAATTCCAAAGATATTGGCTGGATTTGATAACTCATTAAAAAGGAGGATTAAGAAAGACAGAGACGCAAAGATGATGCAAGATCTCAAGAGAGATGTCTAAAAGGAGACCAGTCTATTTGATAGTATGAGAAACAAGGTTCGTCAAGAAATCAGGTGTTCAGTTTTTGGCACAAGCAGTTTGAGGTACCTGCAATTCATCCACATGGCAATTTAAAATGAGAAATGTGGGACTCAAGTTCTTGAAACAGGGATGGAGAGGTAGACTGGGAAGTTGTCTGCTTAAAAATGGTTGCCAAAACCCTAAGATAGCAAAGGGAGGATGAGGAGCAGAAGCTGAGTTGAGAACTTTGAATGTCCAGCCTCATCAGACTTCAGCACCGAGGCATGCTTCAGCCCTGGGTTGTGGCACAATGGGGCATACTATTGAGAAATTTTTATATTGAGAAATTTACAAGGCATTGGGGACTGCCCTGGAACCCATACAGAACTGCTTTTGTGGAGTTTTAAACACAATGCTCTTAAAATTAAAATAATTCTCCAAAGGTTTGTTTTATGGGCTTATTTAGCCAGAGGCAAGCAGCCATTTTCAATCTTAGTATCTGGTAATCCTGGCAACCTTTTGCCCAGGCTCTCAGCTAAAGAGATACTCATCAGCTTTAGTATTTAATAGTCACAGCTGGATAGAAAGCAATAATCTTTAGAAATCTCCCATAGTCCCCTACACTCCCTAGTCTGTTGGCCCAATCCCCACCAGAGGGCTTAGTTTTTTCCATCCTTGACAATCACCAAGCCAAGAGACATGCTGATCACATCACTTGCTTGAATATCTGATTTTTTTATTTTTATTTTTATTTTTCTTGAGATGGAGTCTCACTCTGTTGGCCAGGCTGGAGTGCAGTGGCTCAATCTCAGCTCACTGCAACCTCCGCCTCCGGGGTTCAAATGATTCTCCTTCCTTAGCCTCCCAATTAGCTGGGATTACAGGCGCACGCCACCACACCCAGCTAATTTTTGTATTTTTATTAAAGAAGGAGTTTCACTATGTTGGATGGCTGATCTTGAATTCCTGACCTCAGGTGATTTACATATTAACATAGTTTGCTTTATCATTAGATCAAAGTAATAACACATTATTATCAAAAGTTCTCTGATAAAATTCAAGATTGCTTTTTGTTAGGACTAAACTAAATTGAGTTAAATTTAAAAATACTTGGTAATCCTTTAGAAAGGATTTTTCCTTGATGTGGCGAGGAATGTCTGTCCCAGACAACACCAGTATTATAATTAATGGTGAGTCTGTGAAGTAACAACAAATCAAAGGCACCTGCTATTCCCTGTCTTGTCTAACATTGTTCTGGTAGTTCTAGTTGATACAATAGGGAAGGAAAAAAACAATGTGGTGTAACTCTTAGAAAAGAGAAAATTGATCATAGATGATAATTATCTACTTAGGAAAAAGACCAAAGAAATTTGTTAAAAAAAAAAAAAACTATTAGAACTAAAGAAGGAGTATGAATTAGTGGCCATGTGTGGCTTCATTCAAAAAATATTTATGGAATGTCTAATATCTGTTGGGAAATGTTCTAGGAACTGTGTAGACAAGATGTTCCTGTGCTCAAAACGTTAGCTTCTAATGCAGAGAGGTTAAAAAATAAAGAAATAAACAAATCAACATCAATTTAGAGTGTGATAAGTGTTGTGAACCGAGTAAACAGGGTGGAGGATGGGAGGGATGCAGGGAGGGCTCCAGCCAGAGTGGTCAGGCTGGAGACTGACCCGCATGATGAGATGTCATATGAGCTAAAACCTGAAGGATAAGAAGCCAGACATGTGAAGAACTTACGTGTACAAATGTCCTCAAATTGGTTGAATAAAATGTGGGTGGAAAGTAGATGTATGTGCTATTTATAAGTTCTTTTTGAACCTTCATCTTCATCTAAGAAATACTCCACAGAATTCCTTGCCCAGATAATGGGCTTAGTTGTTATGGGCATGTAGTATTTGTTTAACCTGCTGTATGTCAGGCTCTGTGCCAGGTGCTGGAAACGCAGAGGCACCAAGGTAAACAGGTCTCTGTCTTCAGGGAGTTTGCACTTCCTTGGAAAGAGACAGATAATACATTAGTAAATAAATAAAAAGATTTACCACGTATGATAAACGCTATGAAGAAAATTAACAGAGTGATATGGTGGGGAGTAAGTCTGAAGAGGAGGGGATAATCTTACATGGGGTAGTTGGGAAGGGTACTCTGAGGTGACACATAAGTGGTGACCTGAGGGGTGTCAAGGATCCAGCTTTGCTAAGACACAGGAGAAGCGCTTTCCAAGCAGAGGCAAGTGCCAAGATGCTGAGGCAGGAGAGAGATTGGCAGGCTCTGGGCTGATGTCTCTGGACCGTGGTAAATATCCAGAAGAGGGACATAAAAAAGGAGGTTGGAGAAGTAAGTGTGGGTCTGATAACATAAGGGAGCTAGGCCAAGCAAGGGAGTTTAGATTCCATCCTAAGGACGTGGGCTTGGAGTCAGTATCTTTGGTTTAAGCTCTGGCTACACTATTTATTAGCTGTGTGACCTTGGGTAGCCATCTCACCTCCTTCCACCTCATAAGATTGTGCAATTAAATGTGCTAATGTCTGGGAAGTGTGTAGCATATGGTAAGCCCTCCGGAAAAAGAGAGATGGAGAGAGAGAGAGAGAGAGAGAGATCTTCCCAGCTAGGTGGTCAATGGGATTCTGCCCAGTTTCCTCCTCACACCTGGCTGGCTTCTGGGATAATAAAATGAATTTCCAGATGTTACCTCTTCTCTCCCTGCCTCCAAGCTAGAGGAACTCTTTCCTCTGGGCAGAACTCACCTCACATCGTATATGACATAAGGATTAAATTGTTTTAAATTGAAAATGTAGCATAATGACACCAAAGTGGTAAAAGAAAAAAAAAAGATATTTGTAATCCTACCATCCTAATTCAAGGACTGTTTCCATATTTTAATATCATTCTAAAGTTCTTTCTCATGTATGCGTGTGTATAAAGCTATAGTTCTAATCACAATTGTGTATATACATATATACAAATGCATACTCATAACACAGTTGTAATCACAGTGTGCATATTTTGATAAAGGCTTTTAATATTACCATGAAAGACCTCTGTAGATGTCACAACCTAACTGGATTTAAAAAAAGAAACTTCAGTTCTGAAAGTTCTTTGAGAACTTTAAACTGCTTTACAGAAATAAGATTGTTGGTAGTTTTTATGTTACTTCAATAACCAGTTCTGGCATTTTATAGTATTCACTCTTTGAACATTCTTCCTTATAGCAATTCTACCTACTTCCATGTGGTTGCCTTTCTGTTTAGAAGAAGTGCCCTTTCAATAACAATCCTTGTGCAGACATCAAGTAACACCTGGAAAAGAAACCTTTTTGTTTGTTGCTGGGCAGCCTTCTCATCAGTAAAGAAAGCAGGGTAAGTGAGAGCACTGACAATGCTGATGGGATGCAGACTTTAATAACTACTGTCGACCTGAGAGAAGGAATGCCATGCCTGCTCTCAATAGATTTTGGAAAGTTTTCAGTAACTCACTTCTTCATAAGCAAAGACCTACATTTGTTTGCTTCCATAATACTAATCCCTTGAACTTGATTTTACTCTTTGAGTCCAGGAGATTGCAATCTGGGTAACTTGGAATCTACAAGGAAGGTGAGAAGAGAGGGCCCTTTCCTATGCTTTCCCTTCTATATTGTATGGAGATGGGGGAAAAGCGTACAGAGAGTGGAAGAAAATTCAAATATGGGAGACTGAACTCAGCATCTTCTAAACTTCAAAGAAATGTCCACTCAGAATGAAAGGAGTGAGATTGAAAGTTAAGTTGTCCTTTCTCCATCAACAGCCTAAATACTGGTATGCTGCAGTCTCTTTGCAACCTTTTATTAGATGGATCATTGCAATTAATTAATATACCACTCACATCTAATCAAATGGTGGCTCCAACTAAACCTGAAGTTTCTTTTTATCTCTGTGCATTTTAAAGAGTTTATTAATGTATTTGGATTTTTTTTCTCATTTTGATTCGAGTACTTGGGTTTTAAACTAGAAAAAAAATTGTTAACTGTTTAATGTGACTGGCACAGTATGCAGATGATAGTTCTTCAAAACTTGTGACTTAAGAAGGCAAATTTCCACTAAATAGAATTTGATAATTTCATTTCTTGTTTTTAAATTCATTATCAGGACCTACTAGTGTCTGGGTGGAAGACTTTAAGCAGAGCTACTGAGTTAACTCACCAATGAAGGCCTTCAGAACTTAACCTCCATAAATTAATTTTGGTGTATTTTAAGTAGTTTTTGGTTCTTCACTTCCTGTACTAGTCATTTGTTCTCATATATGGGGCGCACTTCAAATAATACATTAACCATACACATTTTAGGATTCTAGCCATCCCTTTTTCCACCACACACAATTGTTTTCCTGGTTATCTTTGTTGTTTCACATGGTCAGGTGTTTATTGTCTAGTGACAAGTTCAATGACAAGTACAATGTTATTCAGTGCCTTCAAACAGGATAATGACACATAAGTTTCTAAATACAAGCTGTTGAAAGAACACAAAGAAGTTGTTGCCATGCCTTAAGAAGCATGCTAAGTCCTGCAGCAGAGCCCATGGATCGGCAAGAACTGTTCACCATACAGGGGCTTCCTGCAGGTAATAGAATATTCCTACCGGAGTGAAATTTGTCATATATGCTTGTGGTCCTGAGTTAGAATGTCTAACTTGAGTACTAATTGAGCAGAAAATGTCAACCCTCTTGGAATAGAGTAACATCTGGGTCTTGCTAAAACCTATTAAACTAATTATTGTGCAGATCAAAATATGCCAGTGCTTTAATTAACTGTATGTTTTAATACCCGTAGTCACATGATGGTACGTACCATATTAGACATTCTTCTGGTTAAGTTGCTGACTAGATAGACAAACTTTCAAATTAATAGCATACTTCAGTTAATAGTCATAGGAGAGAAAATGCACTTAACATATAAAGAAATACAAATAAAAATAGTATTTCCAAGACTGACTAAGAAATGGTCACATAAATTTACAACCATACTAGGTACAATCCAAGCTTGTAAACAACAATTTATATAATAACAGATGCCCTTCTACTTCTGGCCTATTTGTTAAAACCTTAAGTACTGGAATCCAATCAATGTTTTTCCCTTCAAGGTGTAATTTCAAAGTTGAGTATTTAAATATAACAAATAGTAAAATCTATGAAAACTTTGATCATTTCCCCTATATTGTAAATATTTGAATATGAAATGATGGAAACTCTCTTTCTTTCTTTTCTCTCCCTCCCTCCCTCTCTTTCCTTTCTTTTCTTTCTTTCTTTCTTTTCTTTTCTTTCTTTTTTATTTTTATTTTTCTACAGGGTCTGACTCTGTCATCTAGGCTGTAGTGCAGTGGTGCAATTTCAGCTCACTGCAACCTCCACTTCTTGGGCTCAAGCCATCCTCCCACCGCAGCCTCCCGCGTAGCTGGGTCTACAGGTGTGAGCCACCAGGCTTGGATAATTTTCATATTTTTTGTAGAGAATGGGTTTCACCATGTTGGCCAGGCTGGTCTCGAACTCCTGGAATGAAGCAATCCGCCCACCTCAGCCTCCCAAAATACTGTGATAACAGGCAAGAGCCACTGTGCCTGCCCTGAAATGATAGACTCTACATCCCTTTCCTATTTGCTTTTAAGGCTGGTCCAACTGTGATGACATGGGAACCATTTAATGTGCTTCCCCTCATGGCTTATCAATTGCTCCCTTGAAACACTACTGTATCCTGCATCCATTTCTAATGCAGCCATCCATTCATTTATTCTGGGTTATTTTCACTAATTCATTTAGGGTTATTTTTGTTCATTCCATCATTCAACAGATATTTATTAGGCACCTGCTGTGTGCCAGGCACTGTTTTACAGCTGTTCTTTACCTCTCTATTTGAATTTCTCTTTTCAGTTTAATTTCCTCCAAATTCCTTCCTTGTTAGTTTTCAATGGTTATTTGCCCCCATCTCCTACACCTCTCTTTTTGAGGGGTGTATCCAATGTAGATTTATGTTATCCACCGATTTTCCAGAAAGGCAAATAACCTGGGCCAGAGGGGTTTCTCCCATGTAACTCACTGTCCACCTGGGACTTCCACTAAAACTGCCTTTTTTTTTTTTTTGGAGATGAGGCCTCATTCTGTTTTCCAGGCTGGAGTACAGTGGCCAGATCACAGCTCACTGCAGCCTTGACTCCAGGGGCTCAAGCGAGTCTACCATGTTAGTCCCCCAAGTAGCTGGGACTACTGGCGTGAGCCATCATCTCACCCATCTAAAACTGTCTTTAACATAAAGCAGATTATAAGGGGTTAGTAGGATAAGAAAGGAAAATAGAAACCCAATACTTACTGCAAATACTATGCAAATCACATATAATTTCTCAGGTTGGTTTAAAAATCATATTTAAATAGATACAGGTGATACAGTGTGGCTCTGTGTCCCAACCCAAATCTCGTCTCAAATCGTAATCCCCATAATCCCCATGTGTTGAGGGCAGGACCTGGTGGGAGGTGATTGGATCATGGGAGCGATTCCCTCCATTCTGTTCTCGTGATAGTGAGTGAATTCTCGTGAGATCTGATGGTTTTATAAGCATCTGACATTTCCCCTGCTTGCACTTCTCTCTGCTGCCACCATGTGAAAAAGACCTCTCTTTTCCCTTTGTCTTCCGCCACGATTGTGAGTTTCCTGAGGCCTTCCCAGCCATGTGGAACTGTGAGTCAATTAAACCTCTTTCCTTTATAAATTACCCAGTCTCAGGTAGTTCTTTATAGCGGTGTGAGAACAGACTAATACAATAGGGTTGCCTTTTGGATTGCTGAACATATTTTGGAACTAGATAGAGGTGCTAGTTGTACAACACTGTAAATGTACTAAATGCCATTGGATTGTTCATTTTAAAATGATTAATTTTATGTTATGTAAACTTCACCTTAATACAAATAATTTTTAAATCATATTTCACACCAGTCATGGTGGCTTGTATCTGTAATCCTAGCTACTCAGGAGGAGGATTGCTTGAGGCCAGGAGTTGGAGACCAGCCTGGGCAACATAGTGAGAATCTGTTTCTTAAAAAATTGTTTTAAGAAAAATCATATTTCACTATTTTTGTCCATGTTGATAACATTGTGAACCTCCCCATCCTCACTGCAGTAAGCTGGGAATAGTCCACATACAAGCTCAGTACATTAAGCATAATGCCATTATTAACTCAAGCTTCTCAAAATGTGAAGTTTAAGTTTAGTAGGACAGCATTAAGCCAAAGAGGCTGTAAACACTGGCAAGATACAACCACTCTGTTCTGATGGATAGGCCATTTGCTCCACATGACTGAATGCTGGAACAAATATGACCTCCACCTGTGGGCAGAGAGCAGTTCCTAATAACTACCTAACAATGATAAGGTGCAAGGCTTCCTTATGGATTGACCTGGAGGAGAGAAAGGCTGTTTCCAGGAGAAGCGAACACAGACTTCAGAGATCTTTAGGAAAAGATGGCTGGGATTCTGGAATGATAAGGAAATATAACAGGCTGTTATTCACGAGTTGATATTTGTTAGAAATGGATCTAGTGGTCAGGTCAGAAAAGAAGATCTGATGGTAGTAGACCTGTTTCAATTTTTTTAAGGGTAGGCAGTTGGTTTTTCTACATTTAGTTGAAGAAAGGGCTGAATAGGCCAGGTGCAGAGGCTCATGCCTATAATCTTTGAGAGGCTCAGGTGGGAGGATTGCTTGAGCCCAGGAGTTTGAGACTAGCCTGGCCAACATGGTGAAACCCCATCTCTACCAAAAAAAAAAAAAAAAAAAAAAATTAGCTGGGCATGGTGGTGTGTGCCTGTAGTCCCAGCTACTTAGGTGGCTGAGGTGGGAGGATCATTGGAACCCAGGCAGTTAAGGCTGCAGTGAGCCAAGATTGTGCCACTGCATTCCAGCCTGGGTAACAGAGCAAGATCCTGTCTCAAAAGAAAGGTGCGGGGGTGGGAGAGGGCTGGATATTTTTGCCAATTAAAGAAAACTTTATTTCCTTTTATTTCATCCTACCCTCATTACCCTACTCAGCCTCTTGGTAATTTCTGTATTTGTTTTGTGTGTATTATTATTGCAAATTAGAACTCAGAAGATTTTCGTAGTTAGGAGGTGTGAGCCTTACCCCTTTTCTATAAGTAAGTGTCCTGGTTTATAGATGACAGGATGGGAAGTCAATGGGAATGTGGAGATGACTTTTAAAGAATATGACTCTAAGACAGTCAGAAAAGTGGTCTGGAAGTAGGTGTTAAGGCCAAGGAGAATGCCAATGCCTGAGGGTCCTGAGACCCCAGGGTCAAAGGGAAGAAGACAACACAAGAAGTGGCTACTACCTGTGGTCAAGAAGGAAATTCAGGTTATTAGGATGAAATCAGTTTTAGGTTAAAGGGGAAAGGAACACTCACATAAAGGTCTGTAAGTGTACAGGAAATTTTAGTAAAATTAATAAGGGTTTCAGTGGCCATAAAATAGGTAAATTAGAGAAATAGGCTTGGTTGGGTGGAGATGAATTGGATGGGACTGACTTAGAAGGGATTGAGAGTAACAGAAGTAAGAGGTGAGTGGACAGGAGGGAGATTCCCTAAGAACAAGATCACTGGGATTGGGATGGGTTCTTAGCCAACAGAAAAAAAATTCTGGGACAAGAGTATCAAACCAATGATCCCCAAAGTTCCAGGTGGAAACGGTTTGTGATGGTGCAGCACCTTGAAAGGGTGCCTCAAGGTGGAGACCCTTTCCCTGCTAATGGGTTTTAGCCATCATTTCCATAAAGAGTTGATCACAAAAGCAGTGACCCTTCTGCTGGGGCTCTTCTCATCCTCCAAAGACTTAGTGTCTGAGCAGTGCTGGCTTGGGGTCACAAGTGAAAGTCATGGAAAATAGCTGCCTAGGTCCAACATAGGAGATGTGATTCTTATAAAAATTATACTGTGTGACATATTAGAACAGTTGTTCTCAACTGAAGCTGATTTTGTCCCTTGGGGTCATTTGCCAATGTCTGGAGACATTTTTCACTGTCACCTGTGGGAGGAGAAGTGGTACCAGCATCTACAGGGTAGAGGGCAGAGATGCGGCTAAATATCCTACATTATACAGGACAGCCCCCCTCCTACGCCCAGCAAAGAATTATGTGGTCCAAAATGTCAAAGTGCTGAGGCCAAGAAACTTTGCGTTAGAGCAATTTGGATTCAGAGAACCTAGGTTGTGGGATACACTCTGCTAATTGCTAACTCTGCGTCCTTTGAAAAGCTACTCAGTTTCTCTGATGCTTCACGTGCTTGCCATGCCTACTGTATAGTGGACATGTATGATGAATCATTCTGAAAAGGATGACGAGAAATACAAATGTAATAATTCAGCAGCAGAGGCAGGACTGCAGAACCTCCCCACCAATTGTGAGGCAGGATTGCAGCAGCCTCTGCGCTGGCCTCCAGCCTCCATCCTCAGCCCTTTTTAGTCCATTGTTTGAAATGGAAAGCAGACTTGTTTTTCAGAAATATTTCTTTCAGCATATGTTCAGCTATATGACTTCCCTAATCAGGAATTTGTGAGATCTCACCATCACCTTCTTCTTTTTTAAAAAATAGAGACAGGTTCTCACTCTGTTGCTCAGGCTGGAGTGCAGTGGCACGATCATAGCTCACTGTTACCTCGAACTCCTGGTTTCAAGCGATCCTCCCTCCTCGGCCTCCCAAAGCACTGGAACTGCAGGTGTGAGCCACTGCACCCAGCCTCACCATCACCTTCTACACCAAATCCCCAAACTGCCTAGCTCTAAAGCCAGTCATGGTGTGACCCTGTTAAATCCCCCACACCAGTCCCTGTCAGGCATGCCTGCCCAGACAGCTGGTTTCCTCCTCGTGGGCCCTGTCTTTGCTCAGACTCTTTCCCCACCTTCTGCTCCCCAATCTCCACTCCACTTATCTCTTTCTTACCCATCCTAAGTCTTGGCTCAGCTTTACTTCCCTTACAAAGCCCTCTGTACCTGCTCCAACCCACCTGCCTTACTTTTCCAAAAGTTTTCCACCTAGTAACCAGCCCCACACAATTTAATATCAACTTACTCACCTTTTTTTAAAAAAATGGATTTTAAATTTGGGCTCTCTAATGAGCTTGCAAACTCCTTGGTTTTATAATAAGCCCTTTAAAGACAGGTTCATACCAAGGACTCGGCTCAAGGCTCACTTTGTGCAAGAAGCTTTTCCCAACCCTTCCCCTTATGATTCACCCCTGCCTGATGACACCCTCCCTCAAGCCTCCTCTCCTCATACAGGTTTTTTTCAGAGCACCTAGAACTCTTTATATCACTTTTTGTTTATATACCTTTTCCCACTAGCTAAGCAAAAACTCTAAAGCAGGAACCATATCTTAATTACACTCTGGTCCAGGTTCAATTTTGTCATACCACTTAGAGATTTTTTAAAATTTGTAAACCATTGAGAACATTTCTATTTACCTTTTCAGACTACAAAGATCTTAAATGATGGACTTTTCATTGTGACCGCTAAGAGTCATCAAACCAAGACTCAAGACAAATAGGAGGTCTAAAAATCTCTGTCTCAGGAAGTTCTTTGAAATAGGAATCCGAGAACAAACAGAAGTACATCAGCTGTTCCAGGCAATAGACTGATACAACATAAACATAAAAATCACTAATGAAAATATCACTAGCTAACATATGTTAGAAAAAGAGACAAGAGCTTTGTTTCTCTTTCAGCTTTTCACTCACATGCCTTGAAAAGCTGAAATAACCGAAAGACAAAAAGAATTCTAGAGTACAATACTGGGAGTACACAATATTAACATCAAGAATAAGAATTATTTTTCAAACTGACTTAGGCCTATGTTTATTAAATGTCTTATTATTTTTAGTGTGGGGTGAATATGGAGTCAACTAGAAAAGAATTCATCATAATTTTTACTCATTCAATGTAAAAATATCCTCCAAACAAAATATTCTTGCATCAATACATAACTATCAGAGCATCAAACAATTGGAAACCATGTCATTGCTGGTACTTACATCTGGGCAATTGGAAATGATGATGTGACTGGCATGGTGGCTCTACGATGTACTAACCATTGTCTTTGTTTTGTTTGGCTTATATATATGTGCTCTTCTAATTTGCGTGTATAATTGCCTAATGCCAAGCAATTACCCACTTTCCTCACACACTGATTTATACATGCAGGAATCCCTCCCCTTCACTAATCTTTCAAACCTCCACCCAGAGTTGCATCAAACAAGGGCCCAAGTACCTGCCAAATGCCTTCTTTTAGACTAAATTATACATTTCTAACTAGTCTCAGTATATCCTTACATTTTATCTCCTTTAAACACTAGTATTTCTCAAAAGATTATCTGAGGATCAGAATCACCTGGGTTGCTTGTTAAAAATGTAAATTCCTGGGTCCACCCAGACCTACTGAATCAGACTCACTAGTCGTATCAGGAATCTGCGTTTTCAACAAGTACTGTCTGACAATGCATATGCATGAGAAGGTTTGCAGCCACAAGTTTTTTGGTTTTCAAATTTTACTTTCCTAAAGATTTGAGGCCCATTACCTCACAACAGTATAGTACAAAATAAAGGTGTTTTTATGATTACCAAATTCTCAAAATGAACATTCAGGACAAGCTAATATTCTGGAAATAGAAGACGCTTTAAATACACAACTGATTTTTAAAAAAAATTTTTTTAGATGGAGCCTCGCTCTGTCACCCAGGCTGGAGTGCAGTGGTGTGATCTCAGCTCACTGCAACCTCTGCCTCCCCGGTTCAAGCAATTCTCCTGCCTCAGCCTCCCCAGTAGCTGGGATTACAGGCATGTGCCACCACACCGGGCTAATTTTTGTATTTTTAGTAGAGATGGGATTTCACCACGTTACCCAGGCTGGTCTTGAACTCCCGGGCTCAAGCAATCTGCCTGCCTCGGCCTTCCAAAGTGCTGGGATTACGGGCATGAGCCACCACGCCCAGCCCACAGCTATTAAACTTAGCTTTCCCTAAATGTTCCTCTTATGTGTTGTTGAATGTGTATTTGCTGAGTATAGGAGAAAGGAAGTTTTCCATGCTTCTCTGCAGCTCCTTCCCAGAAGCTAAGAGAATTGGGCTAATACCTATTTGGTGGTATAGAAAATTGCTCAAGCAGAGATTGCAAAGACTTCTGTCTTAGAGAGCTGCTCTCTGCAAGCCAAAGTCACATCCTCTGGCCTGGTGCAGTGGCTCACACCTGTAAACCCAGCTACCTGGGAGGCTGAGGCAGGAGGATCGCATGAGGCCAGGAACTGGAGGTTACAGTGAGCCATGATCATGCCTGGGTGACAGAGAAAGATCCTGTCTCAACAAAACAAAACAAAACAAAAGACAAAGTCAAATTCTCTGTGTGAGAGAGAGGGGGAGGGGAACAGAGAAGGGGGAGGAGAAAAGGAGGAAAAGTAGAGGGAGGAGGAAGAGAGGAAAGAGGAGAGGAAAGAGAAGAGAAAGAAAGGAGAGGGAGCAAGTCCAGGGCTGAAGGCTGATTCCAGCAACCACTGTCCTTGAGAATTATTCCTGCCTGAATTAGTCCTCTATACTCAAACTCCTTTTGGGATCTTGGTGTCTCACGGTGATACACGATCTTTGCTGATATTATCCTATGTATGTGATTCTTAAGCAGGGGCAATTTCTCTTCACACCCACCCCAGTGGGGACAATTGGCCATTCCCTAGACATTTTTGATTGTCACAGCTCCAGGGATGGGTTGGGGAGGGATTGGCGGTAGAGGGGGTGGGTAGCTACTGGCATCTAGTTCTTAGAAAACAGAGATCCTACTAAACCTCCTTCAATGCTCAGGATGGCCCCTGAAGATAAGGAATCATTCAGTCCAAAAGGTCAATACTGCAAGGTTGAGCAGCTTTCTTCTATTTGATATTGTTCTGCCTGATCAGCCTGATGTGTGACCCTGGTCATTCCCTACCTCCCATCCCACTCCCTTTGCTATCAACTGGAACATGTTTCTGTTTATGTCTTCCACCCACAAATGTAATGCCTTTTCCATCTTAATTCAGCATTTATTATGCGCCGTGGCCATAACTTTTGCAGTCTGAGGTGTAAAAGCAAGACTAGCACACATTTCTTTTTTCTCCTTCAAAATTTCACTGATAGAAGATTTGTTTATATAGTTGATCTTAGCAAACCCCCTCATTGTATGAATTTTTTTCTTTCCTTATTAAGTTGAGAACTCTCACCCTTTCACTTAAAGGAAGCACTTTACCACTTCTCTTTGGCATGTCTGAATTTCCAGCATCACTACTGTTGTGCTTTGGGGCCCTTATGAAATAAAACAAGGGTGACTTGAACACGAGCACTGTGAGACCTCAACCGTCAATCTGATAATCAAGACAGCTGCTAAGTGACTAAGGTGCAGGGAATGTAGACAGCATGGATACACTGGACAAAGGGAGGATCCATATCCTGTGTGGGATGGAGCAGGATGGTGTGAGATTTCATCACACTACTCAGAAAAGTGTGCAATTTAACACTTATGAATTGTTTATTTCTCGAAGTTTCCATTTAATATTTTCGGACCGCAATTGCAAAAAGTGCAGTCTTAGATAAAGGGGGCCTATTGTATGTGGGCTCATGAGCAGCTAGGCTATAAAAGAGGCTCAGCCTTGCACTGTTGCTCCCCTGCAGAAAAGCTCGGATGTTATTTCTCTCCATTTTCTTCCTTTTTAATTTTTTAAATTAATTAATTAATTGATTTTTGAGACAGGGTCTTGCTCTGTCACCCAGGCTGGAGTGCAGTGGCACAATCAAGGCTCGCTGCAGCCTCAATCTCCTGGGCTCAAGCAATTCTCCCACCTCGGCCCCCCTGGAACTACAGGCAGGCATGCGCCACCATGCCCAGCTAATTTTTGTATTTTTGTATTTTTTTTTTTTTTTTTTTTTTTGTAGAGAGAGTGCTATGCCATGTTGTCTAGGCTGGTCTTGAACTCGTGGACTCAAGCAATCCGTCCTTGGCCTCACAAAGTGCTAGGATTAGAGAGATGAGCCACCATGGCCCCTTTTTTAGATAAGCTGATTTTCAGACCTCTTATTGAAGAACTGAGTAAAATAACAAAATTCCAAGTAATTCTTAGAGCTATTTTTTATTTACCTTTGAAAGTGATTTTGATATTTTTATCGATATACTTCTCTGCCAAACATTTGCCTGACTTGGCTTTCTAAATGAAGCTATTTGGAATGGATCTGCAGACCCTATGGTGGTGGTAGACAGGAAGTACCCAGGAGAGTGCAGAATTGGAGGGCAAGAAAGGAAAAGAGTGTCATACTCTGGTGATCATGCCATGCTTTTATAAGACATGGATTACCACAATAGCCACAAAATTTTGTTTCATTTTTTTTTCTTTGGAGGGAGGGGATAAGAAACTAAAATGAATATTCTATTTGACAATGTTTGCTTCAGACTTGAAAAATCCATCATGTGCAAAATGTCAAGCCTCAAATAGGACAGTAGACTACCCAGGATTTTGAATAATTTAATTCAGTATTTATGTCCATCCCAGGAACATGGTGAGGAGTCACAGATCAAAAGTGCTGCATTCTCCCACTTTCCTGTAATATAATAGCTACAATTTATTTGTTATTATATTATTAATCCTTTTTTTTTTTTTTGAGACGGAGTCTCGCTCTGTCACCCAGACTGGAGTGCAGTGGCACGATCTCAGCTCACTGCAAGCTCCGCCTCCCGGGTTCACGCCATTCTCCTGCCTCAGCCTCCCGAGTAGCTGGGACTACAGGTTATATTATTAATCCTTTTAATATATTTTCTTATTAATCTTTGCAGTAATTCTATGAAGATTATTACCCAAATTTCACAGTTCTAAGAAGCACATTTTCCCACCACCAAATGTCTCTGAAACCAGGACGGATCATATAGTGTCCCATAGTCACTGTCCGCAAGACAGCAGCTACACACTGATTGTCACTGCCTGCTCATCAGCAAATTTGGTTGTCACTTTTTGTGGCATGAAAGTAGCAGCATCGAAGTATGGCTTGGAGGAAAATCTTGGAGGCAATTGTAGGGTTGTCTTGTAAGAGCTAAGCATCATCAATGCTCTTGATGGCATACACGCCAATATTATATAGAAAAGTAGGGACATCAGTGACTGTGAGTCAAAAGCAATTCAGAAAAGTCTTACTGGGCAGATCACCTGAGGTCAGGAGTTCGAGACCAGCCTGGCCAACATGGTGAAACCCCATCTCTATGAAAAATACAAAAATTAGCCGTGTGTGGTGGCGTGTGCCTGTAGTCCCAGCTACTTGGGAAGGCTGAGGCAGGAGAATCGCTTGACTCTGGGAGGCAGAGGTTGCAGTGAACTGAGACGGCGCCATTGCACTCCAGCTTGGGCAACAGAGTGAGATTCCGTCTTAAAATGAAATAAAAGAAGAGTCTTACTATGTTGTATTTGAGGAATACATTAAGTAATTTATTTTGCTAAGACTTTTATTTTTATCTGTGCATTACGGCGACATATGATTAAAACCTGTCTAAATGTATTGAAAGAGCTCTTTCAGTAAGTATGAAATAAAAATTCTACATTACAAGAAAGCATTGTGTCTTAATGGCAGTGTTTTATTTTTACTTGTACATGAAAGAACAATGAGTCTTACAATATATGGATTATTAGATTCATTGAAATATGGTATTATCCCCTTCCTGTCCATAAAGAAAGTGAGCCTCAACGATATTATCTTTTGCAAGGTCACAAAACTATTAAGTGGCAGAACTAGGAGGTGACCCTAGGTCTCCCGAACTCCACAACCTGTGCTTATTTTCCATTGCATTGTATTGAGCCGCTACTGAATTTTTATTAAAAAATCACAGACTACTCTGTTTATTTTCACTAACATTTTGTGGATCTAAAATGAGAACTAGCTAATGTTTTTTAAAATCTTCCTAAGTTCTTTTACAATGTGATACATGAACTCAATAAATTTATTAATAAGACTTTTGACTTTGTGGAAGCAAAATTTAACCCTTTGTTTCTATTTTACTGGAGCTTGTCCAAGCATTTTGTAATTTAAAAGAAGGAATCAACATTTACTAAGCTTCAGTTAGGCCAGGCATGGTGGCTCATGCCTGGGATCTCAGCACTTTGGGAGGCTGAGGCTGATGGATCACTTGAGGTCAGGAGTTCGAGACCAGCCTGGCCAACATGGCGAAACCCCATCTCTATTAAAAATGCAAAAATTAGCTGGGCATGGTGGTGTGTGCCTGTAATCCCAGCTACTAGGGAGGCTGAGGCAGGAGAATCTCTTGAACCCGGGAGGCGGAGGTCACAGTGAGCTGAGATGGTACCATTGCACTCCAGCCTGGGTGACAGAGCAAGACTCTGTCTCAAAAAAAAAAAAAAAAAAAAGTTTCAGCTACACAGGGCACTGTGTTTTCAAGATAGGTATTATTAGCCCCACTTTACAGATGAGGAGGAAACAGAGTCACAGTATTTAGATAATTCATCTAAGGACAACTGCCAGTAAGTGGCAAAGCTGGGACACAGTTCTTTTGACTGTGAGTGTGGATTTACCTCCCCAATATGCAAAATCAATAAAATGTATTAACTTATCATTATTAAATGCTGCTGAACCAAAGTTACATGTGTCTGGCAAGGAAGAATTTAATGCAAACTTTTTTCCTTTACATATACTTCTTTTATATTGTAGTGTTTGGTGTTAAATAGCATGGCTGGTTCTTAGGCAACCACAGCCAGACATAAAACTATCCTGTTCTAACTCCTCGGTGATACTCATGTGAGTTTTTTTTTTTTTTTTAATTTTTATTTTTTGAAGACAGTCTCACTCTGTCACCCAGGCTGGAGTGCAGTAGAGTGATCTCGGCTCACTGCAACCTCCGCCTCCCAGGTGCAGTCGATTCTAGTGCCTCAGCCTCCCGAGTAGCTGGGATTACAGGTGCATGCCACGACGCTTGGCTAATTTTTTGTATTTTTAGTAGAGACGGGGTTTTGCCATGTTGCCCAGGCTGGTGTCGAACTACTGGGCTCAGGCAATCTGCCCACTTCAGCCTCCCAGAGTGCTAGGATTACAGGCATGAGCCACTGTGCCTGGCCTTATGTGGATATTAATGCTGCATTAGGTTTCTCAACATCCCTGCTTCCATTGACAAAGGAGCAATTTCACGCTGTGCTCTGATTAGAAGCACTGGAGATGTCCAATGAGCCTTTAAAGCAGGGGTTCCCAACCTGGGGGCCACACAGCAGCAGGTGAGTTCATATTTTATTGAAGTCAGAAGTGTTTCTGAGTTTCTATTTCAGAGAAGTCAAGCTATTCATTCTTATATAAGTTATTATCAGATTAAACTTCAAAAACCTTTATACTTCTAGAATGAAAAGTACTTTTAGGTTGGGCATGGTGGCTCACGCCTGTAATCCCAACCCTTTGGAAGTCTGAGGCAGGAGGATTTGTTGAGCCTGAGAGTTTAAGAACAGCCTGGGCAACACAGGGAGACCCTGTCTCTACAAGAAATTTTTAAAAATTAGCTGGATGTGATGGTGTGTGCCTGTAGTCCCAGCTACTCCCAGCTACTCATGAGGCTGTGGCAGGAGGATCCCTTAAGTCTGGGAGGTCAAGGGTAGGTGACACAGCGAGACCCTGTCTCAAAACAAAACACAAGAAACTTTAAAAAAAAGTGCACAAATAACAAGATTAAGATGATCATACACAGTTTACTTATATAACTAGTAAAATTTAAGAAGCTGTTATACACTCAGATTTCATTATTGTGTTAATGCTCAGTAAGACATGCCAAATGAATTATTATTGTACTGAACAGGCAGAACATGTATAGCCTACTTGTGCTGATGAGTCATGATTTTTAAGTTTCCGCTTATAATGCGTATCAATCAGTCACTATGTGATGACTAAATTAAAATTGGTAAAAGACCTTATAGCCATTGATAATGGGGGAAGAAATTATGTTTTATGCTCTATTCTTACTCTACCCAGATCATTACCCAATAGTCTAGTCTGGGCCACACTTATAGGGATATATATACAAGTATTGGTTATTTAGTAACTCTCCAGGTCAACAGGTGGCATGAGAAGAAGCTGCTTCTGAAAGAAGTATTAAGGATAGTGTCAAGTCAGTTCAAGAAGCTTATGTGAAGGGCCTACCATTAGCCCAGCGTGTCAAAGTTGAGAAGTGCATTAATTCATTCACTTATTCATGCATCAACTATATCCTGGACATCCACTGTGTGGAAGACACCTTGTGGGAAGCCAAAATTGCTGAAGATTATTAGCTAGTTGAGAAAACTTAGTTGTGCTGCTGTCTACACAAAAATGTTGAAAAGGACTGAAAAAGACAAGTGGCCTATTTCTTTCTTACCAAAGTCCAGGCAAAATGCTTTGCTTATCAACACAGTGCCATATTAATAAGGTTTTAAGCTTTAAAAAAAAAAAAAAAAAAACTAAGGCTGGGTGTGGTGGCTCACACCTGTAATCCCAGCACTTTGGGAGGCTGAGGTGGGTGGATCACGAGGTCAGGAGTCGAAGACCAGCCTGGCCAAGATGGTGAAACCCCGTCTCTACTAAAAATACAAAAAATCAGCCAGGCGTGGTGGCGGGCATCTGTAATGCCTGCTACTTGGGAGGCTGACGCAGAGAATTGCTTGAACCCAGGAGGCGGAGGTTGCAGTGAGCCAAGATCACGCCACTGCACTCCAGCCTGGGTGACAGAGTGAGACTTTGTCTCCAAAACAAAACGAAACAAAACAAAACTAAAGTTTTTGTTTTTTTCTGTGATTTGAAGCTCTTTTTTTCTTTTTATCTTTTTTTTTAAATTTAAACGGTTTTTTCCTTGTTGCTACTATCTAGTCAATTATATTGCTTACGAGATAACAGAATTCATGCTATCTCAAGAGCAACTGTCATGCTGATTGTGTTAGGAGAGGCTTTTCCAAGGGAAAACTTTTTTCTGTCATCCTCACTTCCAATAGCTATTCACAATAATTTAGGGCATGTTATTTGAGTGAATATTTAATTTGGGAATAAATATAACTCCTAATAATGCATACAAAAGATTTATGAAGTGAGAGAAAATACTTATGACATTTCTTCCATGGTCATAAAACTAAAATATATTTGTACATAAAGAGTATTTATTAATTTTTTTTTTTTTTTTTGAGACGGAGTCTCACTCTTTCGCCCAGGCTGGAGTGCAGTGGCGCGATCTCCGCTCACTGCAAGCTCCGCCTCCCGGGTTCACGCTATTCTCCTGCCTCAGCCTCCGGAGTAGCTGGGACTACAGGCGCCCGCCACCACACCTGGCTAATTTTTTGTATTTTTAGTGGGGATGGGGTTTCACCGTGTTAGCCAGGATGGTCTCGATTTCCTGACCTTGTGATCCGCCTGCTTTGGCCTCCCAAAGTGCTGGGATTACAGGCGTGAGCCGCCGGTGCCCGGCCCAAGATTATATAAATTTTAAAAAGCAAATAGCTGGGCACGGCGGCTCACACCGGTAATCCCAGCACTTTTGGAGGCCAAGACAGGCGGTTCGCTTGAGCCCAGGAGTTGAAGACCAGTCTGGGCAACATGGCGAAACCCCGTCTCTACTAAAAATGCAAAAATTAACAGGGCGTGGTGGTGCACACCTGTGGTCCCAGCTACTTGGGAGGATAAGGTGGGAGAATAGCTGGAACCTGGGAGGCAGACTGAGCCACGATCACGCTGCTGCACTCCAGCCTGGGTGACAGAGAGAGACCCTGTCTCAAAAAACCAAACAAAACCCAAAAAACAAACAAACAGGCCGGGCGCAGTGGCTCACGCCTGTAATCCCAACACTTTGGGAGGCCGAGGTGGGTAGATAACCCGAGGTCAGGAGTTCGAGACTAGCCTGGCCGAGATGGAGAAACCCCGTCTCTACTAAAAGTACAAAAATTAGCCGAGCACGGTGGCAGGAGCCTGTAATCCCAGCTACTCGGGAGGCTGAGGCAGGAGAATCCCTTGAACCAGGGTGGCAGAGGTTGCAGTGAGCTGAGATCTAGCCATTGCACTCCAGGCCGAGCGACAGAGTGAGACTCTGTCTCAAAACAAACAAACAAAAAGCAAATAATTCAGGCCCTTTGCTTTTGTCTATGTGTAGGTATGCTGCCTATTATTTAACCTGAGAAGCAAAACAAACTGGATATTCCAACTGAAAATGTGACTGTTATGACTCATAATTCCTGCTGGATTTCAAATCCTATTGTCTTATGATTACCTCATTGGAATTGTGTGAATCACCTTGTCTTCCGTGCGTTGACTAACTAGAAAGAACCTCCTGGTTTCTCCTGAGAGATTGCTTTCTTTTTGTTGTGGTCAACATCACCATGACACTGCAATAGGGTGATCACATTCCAGAGCAGTGGATGGTGTACTAAGCCAGGAGCCTGAATTAGGGATAGCATAATTCCATCCTATTCCTTAAATATTAGGTGAGCAGCTACTCAGTGTAATGCTCAGTATAGTACTCCATGGTCTTTTAAAACTTTGCAACCTGGCAGAGGAGTAGAAAATGTAAGGTAACAGCTGAAAAAATGGGCCAGGATAAAAGGTTTAATCTTCAAACTTTCAGTGTTAATCAAGCCCCTCTTAAATTGAGATGAGGACTGACCTAAACACAATTATTCTCCCTTTTTGGGATAGGAAATCCTAAGACAGTTCCCAGGGCTTGAGGCTATCACTAAGAGCTACTTAAGAGTTTCTGAATTATAAGATCTGGCGTAATTAGCCAGGCGTGGTGGCTGCCAGGGCCTGTAGTCTCAGCTAATGGTGTGTGTTGTGGGGAGTGAGAGGATAAGGAGGGAGGATGGAATTGTTTGAGCCAGGGAGTTCGAGGCTGCAGTGAGCTATGATTGGGGGCCCCTGCACTCCAGCCTGGGCGACAGAGTTGAGACCCAAGATCCAGTCTACATCCCTCAAATTTTTCATGATGCCCAATGTTTTCCTTTGTAAGCAAGGCTTAGATTCCAAATAGATTCCACTAAAACTGTGAATGAGAAAGAAGGCAAAGTCTTGTTCTCCTTCTCCAGTGTGTTCCCCTCAACGCTCTAAGAGCATTATTTGTTAATGGAACATCATGTTTGGGTACAAGGGGAGGCGAAGGGAAGAGGGAAGGAAGGAGAAGGCAAGGAGGATGACTAAAGGTACTTCAGTGGTTCAGAAAGAGGTAGAAGATTTACCTGTTGGCTACTGCCTTGCTAGCCTACTAGATGCAGATGCTGTTTGTGGGCAGGAAAAGCTTGTCGTCTTGCAAAGGTACACATGAGGCAAGACTTTTTTTTCCCTATGTCCTTACTGTATTTTCTGTTAACACCAGATGCACACCAGAGATGTTCTAGGCAGGTTAAAAGGGGCTTGGGATTATATCTGATTAGTAAAGAGTTAATGAATTTATGGCAAAATTCTGAGTGAATTAAAAAAGAAAGTCAGCTGCAGCATAAGCTTCCTAAGCCACTTACGCAGGATGCTTAAGGACAGTCTAACCTGTTAGAGAATCATTACAAGCTATATACCACTCTATCCCTTTCCTTACCTCTTGTAAGTTTTTGTGGCATAATGAGACTTCATGTTTATTTTAGTGTATATATTTGTTGGAGTTACTAATAAAATAAGAAATTAAAAGAGAACATTTTTTAAAAATTCAGATACATTTGAATAGACAAAAGAAAGGCATTTGTTTAGGGATTAGAGGTAGGTGGATGGGGGTGTGTATGCCCCCACATACTCATTTGTGGAATTTGTGATGCATTTTTAAGGAGGAACAGTCCTGGTAACCATTAAGAAATATTTCTGCCAGACACATTTGTTTTCCTAGAGCGTTCTTAGGACAGTATTCTGAGAATATTTCAGTCTGCTTCCACTTAGCACTTGAAATACACAAATCCTGAACAGAAAAGATTCACATTGCGTAGTCCCCTGCCTGAAAAATAATCATATCCAGTTTTCACTGGGGTTTCTGGGAAAGCCGAAAATCTCACTTCTACAACTCAAGTTTTACCCAGAATCCAATACACAAACCTTATAAAGAAATATGAATTTAAAAAATTAACTATATTGTGTTATTTCCTCTATTCCCTTCCCCCTCCCTCCATGTAAATAAAATTGGTAACATCACAAACAGTAGTTATTCTTTTGGTAAATATGATTCATGTCTATAGCAGCCCCTTGTGAAATGTCATTTCATACTATCTAATTCTCATGGCTGCCTGAGGCTGGTGGTTGAGACATGATTATCCTTATACATGGAATGTTAGATTAAATCCGATACCACTCTGGCCACTAATATAAATGTGTACTGATGCTGTCCAAAAATGGCTGGTCAACCTCACATGGCTTTCATGATCTGTAAGATAATCCTTACTGTTCCTATCATTGTGTGTCTGCGAACGTTTTCTCTGTCCCTGTCTGCTAAGTCAAAGGCTATATACATTTTATATATATGTCCATGTATTTATGTATAGATCTTTTGTGTCTACATATCTATGTAGATCTATGATTTTTTTGCCTCAAATTCTTGAATTTTATATCCATTCTTTAGGAATCAAATCTGATGGCTTATTGTTTATCTATACATATTTGTTTTTTATTGAGTATAGACTGGTTGTCTTCCTTTTGTCCACCAAATTAATATCCTACAAATAGATGAGTTGTTTAACAGTCATTGTTATTGAAAATTAATTTTCAGTATCTTGTTGACAGTGACTGCAATCATAAGCGTCACTCTCTCCAACCCAAAATAGTACTGCCATCTGTCTGTATACTCAGAGGACTGGCCCCAGGACCCCTGCAAATCCCCAATCCCCACATACTCAAGTTCAGCAATCCACCCTGTAGAACCCCCATAGATGAAAAGTTTACCCTGCGTATATCAGGATTTCCCATCCCAGGAATACTGTGTTTTCAGTCTGTTCTTGGTTGAAAAGAATCTCATATAAATGGGTCAGCGCAGTTCAAACCCCGGTTGTTGAAGGGGAAACTGTATGTGGATTTTGACAAAAGTGTCCTGGATCTTTATAGCCTTTCTGTGTAGAAATATGTTTTGCTCTTCATGTACCTTGTAACATGATACCATCTGGCTTTTACTAGAGTGTCGTTTTTGGCCGTGGTGGAAGCTCTTAGTCTAACATTGGGTCAAGAATAGGCATGGAAACTCCCAGACATGGCAAGGCCATCTTTGAGATTTCTGGTAGGATAAGGAGGTGGAGTTTCTACTCTTCTTGGGAAAATTCTTTCAGCTAGTTCTCCTCTCCCCTCTTGCCAGTGGTTGGGGGAAGCAGGACACCTCTTCTCCCCAAGGGGTAATGGAGCAATTTATTTTTATTATAAAAGACCAGATTCCTTGGAACATATCCTTGTGGAGAAAAAAATAACTCTATCTATTAGATAAGTAAAATAAATCCTGTTCTAATATATAAACAGCCATATTCTAATAGGTCAGAACTATTTTTCTCTATTTTACAGATGAGAAAGGGTAGACTCAAAGAAGTTAAATTTCTTACTCAAGTGTACATAGCTATTATGTATTATTGCAATTTTTGTAGGTAAAATTGAAAAAGGTTATATGACAAGCTCATATCATTCAACCTAATAGAAAATCCAGGGCTGCAGTGCATGGATTCTATCTCCCACCTTAGAGTCTTATCTTATGTTGAAGTGAACTAAATATGGCCTGAGAAGGACTCTGTACTTCTATATTTGAGTCCTTGTGGAGAACCATAACCTAGCTTAATAGGCAGACAAAACTGAAAACTAAACTTAGGAGTATGCACCTGTAACAATAGCTGAGTGTTGGTCAATCCCAGCAGCCATACTTCAACCACTCATAGACTGCTGAGTGTTCAAACTGTGTTCAAATATGGCAAACACTGAGCTGTAACCAATCTCGCTGTTTCCGTACCTCACTTCCGATCCCTGTATGTCACTTTACTTTTTTTAATCTATAAATTTGTTCTGACCATGATATACCTCTGGAGTCTCTCTGACTCTGCTGTAATTCTGAAGGCTACCCTATTCACAAATTGTTTCCTTTTTTTTTTTTTTTTTTGCTCAATTAAACTCCATCAAATTTGACTTGTCTCAAGTTTCCTTTTAACACTTACATACCACTGTTTCTTACTTGGATCTTTAATGATGACTTGAATTGTTTTAATTTAAATGTTACTTAATATGTACAAACAAAAAATTAGGTACAAACTTCTGATTCATGTAGCTTTATTAAACTATATGGGCAATAATTTTTTAAAACTTAAAAATTAAAAAAAGAAAACTAAATAACTGAAAAATCTATTTACCAATATGTATGTCATGAAATAGAGGGTATAGTGTTGCTGAAAGAAAACCATGAACTAGGTTTTTAAAAAAATCAGCCATCGGTTACTTTAATGAAATATTCAGTTTAATACTGTATCCTCCCGATGCAACGCTAATGAATAAAACACACTGTTTTCAGAATTTTTTTAACTGCATACTTACTACTATACATGGTAGTCATGAACTGTTGAACTTCTGTGTACAGAAGTGAAATTTATGTAACCTATCTACTCATTTATGACAATATGCCTTTTATAGTATTTGCTGTGTGATGACTCAATTCTTCTACCAGTTATCTCTATTTGACTACTTGTAAAACTTTCACTCACTTCATGCCTCCACTTGGATTGAACCCATCATTCATATATTAATTATATTTGCTTCTTGTGTTTTTTTCTCATTGGTTTATAACAATCAAAGTAGTTCATGACTCCACTGTATCATATCATTTTCATACAAGCAAATGGAAGTCTCAATGGATTAACTTTTCTATAAAACTAAAGTTTTTTTCTATGAAATTGCCTTTAATTTTGAATTTTCACTTCAATGAAATAAGTTTGACTTTGGTAAAAGAATGAAACATCAGTACTACTTTGAACACAGTTAACTGTCATTTTAAAATCAAGACATAAAAGCAACCACAGATGCTTGCCAAGAAATTAAAAATTCAATGCTAAACATGTAGTTCTAACAACAAAGAGGACTAAGATAACACAGAATCTTCTCTTGTAAACCTCAAAATGCTGGATGCAATGTAGCTATTTAGAGGTACAATATAATTATATGTAACTACATAGAGAAAGGAAACTCCCCATACCAGAAATGGAAAAAAGATGTGAAAGCCTTGTGGTAAGCACACAGACTGACTCTGCAATTTTAGACTTAGAAATTAACAATGCTATTTAAGACCATAGGTCTTAAGCCTGTGCAGGAACACTGAGAGAGATGTGCCTGCGTGAAAGAATGACTAGAAGAACTCTCCCCATAGTCTCAGGGAGACTCAAAGGAAATATGTCAATGCCTAGGTTTTTGGGCAGAAAACAACATAAGCTCTTTCAAGAAATTAAAACCCCAGGTACTCCATGGACAGATGTGGAATTTCCTGTATTGTCCAGAAACTCCCCAAGTCACAAAGTTAATGTAAACCTCAACTTGACAGTCTGCCAGAAGCAAAAATTAAATAAACAAATAAGCTGGGCATGGTGGCTCATGCCTGTAATCCCAGCACTTTGGGAGGCTAAGGCGGATGTATTGCTTGAAGCCAAGAGTTAGAGACCAACCTGGCCAACATGGCAAAACCCTGTCTGCACTAAAATAAAAAAAAATTAGCCAGGCATGGTGGTGCGTGTCTGTAGTCCCAGATACTCAGGAGGCTGAGGCATGAGAATCGCTTGAACCTGGGAGGTGGAGGTTGCAGTGAGCCGAGATTGCACCACTGCACTCCAGCCTGAGTGACAGAGTAAGACTCTGTCTCAATAAATAAGTAAAAAATTAAAAAATAAATGTATTACTCTGTTTTCACGCTGCTATAAAGAACTGCCCAAGACCAGGTAATTTATAAAGGAAAGAGGTTTAATTGACTTCCAGTTCTGCATTGCCTGGGAGGCCTCAGGAAACTTACAATCATGACTGAAGGCAAAGGGGAAGGAAAGAATCTTCTTCGCAGGGCAGCAAGAGGGAGAAGTGCTAGCAGGGGAAATGCCAGGCACTTACAAAACCATCAGATCTTGTGAGAACTCACTATCATGAGAACAGCAAGGGGGAAACTGCCTCCATGATCCAATCACTTCCCACTGGGTCCCTCCCACGACATGTGGGGATAATGGGGATTGCAATTCAAGATGAGATTGCGGTGGGGACACAGACAAACCATATAAATAAATAAATAAACAAACAAATAAGCTACTTTACAGGGTACTTCCAAACCCAAGGCTACAAAGAAAAAATGATCCCCAGTGAAATGACAAAATACAGGAGGAAATAATCCACCATGTGTGAAAGTTATCAGATTCAACAAACAGCAGTTATATACTCCCTCCCAAGCACTTCAGCTTATAGCACTATAAAATAAGTATGTTTAAAACAAGAGATAAGAAAGAATAGGAATTACAGGAAAAGAAGATCAAAGTCCTACATTTAAAAAATAAAATTTCTAAAAATTAAAATAAAAAAATATAGCTACACTAATTCTTAAATAGACAATTCATGACCTGAAATTTAGATCTAAGGAAATATATACAAATGTGACTCTCAAAAGCTTGAGAAATGGAAAATATGAAAGATAGTTTAAGAGATATGGAAGAAAGAAGAAAAATGTCCAGTGCCTATCTAATAGGAATTTCCAAAGGAGAGAATGAGGAGTGGGAGAGGCAGTATTTCAAATGATAATGTCTGAGAATTTTCTTAAATTAATGAAAGACATGAATCTTCAGGATAACTAATGATGGAACACCTCAAATGAAAAGAAAATATTAAGACACCCAAAGATTTTTAAAACTTAAACTAAAAGAGAACATTAGTTAAAATGACAATAGACTTTTCAACAGAAATTATCAAATTCAGAGTCAATGGAATAAAAGTTGCAAAACTGTCAACTTAGAATTCTATCTCCAACTAAACTATCATTCAATTGTCAAAATAAAATAAGGCAAAATAAAAATATTTTAAGACAAAACAGAGAAGATTTACCACTCACATTCCTTGCTAAAAGAGCTAAAGCAGGATTTACTTTAGGCAGAAACAATTTGAACAAAAAGGGAAGGATGAAGGCAAAGAGGGGTTGAGTGATCAAGGAGAAGGAAGATACTGGTTTTGACTTCTTGCCTCATTTCTTCCCCATTCCAGAAGGGCTTCTATGTTCCTTTCTATTCTTATTTTTTTCTATTTTTAATTTTTTTTTGTAGAAACAGGATCTTACGATGTTGCCCAGGCTGGTCTCAAACTCCTGGGCTCAAGCAATCCTCCCACCTCCCAAAGTGCTGAGATGACAGGCACGAGCCACTGCACCTGGCCTGTCCCTTTCTATTCTTATGGTTACTTGCCCTCTATCATCTCTTCTTCATTCTGTGGAACTTCCTTCTGGTTAGTATCTTCTTCCCTGGGCACCATCGGGCTCAGTATGAATTATAGTAGGGTACTGTGAAACATAATAAATGAGGGGAATAAGAAATAGCCCAAAGAATATTTTCAAAATATTTTTGATGTAATGATTATATTAATATCATTAGATTATCACTGGAATGAAAATATGAAATTTTAAAGTCCTATGTCCAATGGTTCAAGGCCACCAATTTGAAAGACCTGCTCAATAACATTTGGCCTCTTCTCTCACGGTTGTTTTAATTTTTTCTTAGCACCAGGCTCATTTTTTATCATGGTTAAAGGCTTTTCCCAATCAAACAGGCCAACATGTGTTCATTGTTTTGTAAAAAAGTTTTTCATTTGAGGTGGGGCTTGTGTGTTGAAGATGTGTCTGTGGTGCAATTGGCATTATTGTTAAAGGCAAACTTCTCCAAGGATCAACATAACTCCGTCTAGCATGCTCTCTGGGTGCAGCATTGATATTGGCATGCACACCCACAGAGAGCTCATTTGCCAGGTCCTCCCTGTTCAATCATGTTGTAAACACCAGTGCTTAAGCAGTAGTGAAGTTATTGCCTGGCTAAACAGAAACTCTCACTCTTCAATAATTGATTCTTTTAGATTCATTTGAACAGTTTGGGAAGGAAGGACCTCAACTTCCATATCTCTGCCTCCATTAAACAGGAAAGGACACAGACTTAGATTTAAATTACATGTAAGATTCTGTGGTTTTAGTCTATTCTCTGTCCTTTCCTTGTCTTCTCTTAAGTCACTTTTGTTTTGATACACTGGGTGGGGAATTGGCAATTCACCTTAACTCACAGTGAGTAATGGAAACACTGCGAATCTAGATAAGCTTTCAAAGGTAGGTTACCCAATTGAGCATACTTTAGTGTTTCTATAGGGGCTTTTTTCCTAAAAAGCCACTTTTCATGACGTAGCATAGACTTCCTGGCTTGATCTGATAAAACACATTCGGTGAGATAAATGTCATGGTTTCTCTCTTACAAAAAGGAAGACAAGTAGGTACGGAGAAATTAGGGGCAGCAATAGCATTGAGAGGATAAGTCATCATCTGTATTATAGGTAATCAGAAAGACCCCAGACCCACAGTTTCTTCTCCAATGGCCCTGCTTAGGTGGTAAATGGGGTAAAGTCAAGAGAAAGTAACTTACAAAGGGTATTATTAAAACAGTGGACTTATTAAAACATGCAGCAACGGAGTTCTTATTGAAGAGTGGGTTGAATACATGCTTTTACCTTTACTGTCTTCTAAAGCACCACTAAGATTACAGTAAGGACTTTAACATGGCAAAAATCCACAAGGACAAATTAAACAGAAAAAAATATAGGGGAAAAAACCTTTGGAAGCCGGAAAGCAAATGGGCTAGCGTAGATGAACTTAGCAGAACCCAGAAAAAAGTAAAACCTAGGAAGTAGTGGAAGGCAAGAAGCAAGTTGCTTCACACTACAGAGCTCAGAAAGCCTGGAATTGGAGGTGCTGGGCATCAGTAAGATCATGATGTAGATAAGGTTAATACAAGGTTAGTTGAAAGCCTATGTAAGAAGCAATTAAATCACTGGGTCAACTCTCTGACTCTTCAGAGATAGAATCAGATGGTTTTTTCATCCTGACGTAAGACTGGAATTGTGTTGCTCTCCAGGAGTAGAACTAGGCTTTGGGCTGAATGGCACTGGGCACGACTGAGGGTGGGGTTAGGACCTGCAATGAAAATGAGCAAGGAGACCGCATGCAGTGGCTCATCCCAGTAATCCCAGCACTTTGGGAGACCAAGGCAGGAGGATTGCTTGAGTCCAGGAGTTCCAGGCTGCAGTGAGTTATGATCATGCCATTCCACTCCAGCATGGGTGACAGAGCAAGACCCTGTCTCTCAAAACAAAAAAGAAGAACAAAAAGAAAATGAGCAAGGTGATGGAAGAACTAAGTGTAAAGCCGCACACCTAATGGTGAGACTCCCAGCTTGCTCTGGGAATACTGGTAGTCAGATGATAACCTCCAGGCAGGAGAGTGGATAATTTTTCGCAGTGAAAATTGACTACCCCATGAGAAAAAAAGATGAATTTGAAATGCTTGTTTGGAGCCCCAACAAAATCTTAGCCAGCTCACACTAGAGTGGTGGTTCTCAATTGGGACGACTTGGTCTTCCCTCCCACTAGGCATCTGACAATGCCTAGTGACATTTTTTAGTTACAATGAAGGAGAGATGCTATTATCATCTAAGGGGCGGTGGTCAGGGATGCTGCTAATCATCTTATAGTGCACTGGACAGCCTCCCACAACAAAGAATTATCTAGTTCATACTATCAATAGCGCCGCTATTGAGCAACTCTGCTCTACAGCAAAGTCCACCAGTTGAAAAGCACAGCCACGACTCACAGGATCAAATCAACTTTTCGATGCCTTATTCTTAAAAATGAAGAAACAGCCAAAGAACACTAAACACTCTGAATCTGAGAAAATCTTGTAACCAAATCTTTTTTTTTTTTTGAGACAGACTGTCGCTCTGTCGCCCAGGCTGGAGGGCAGTGGCGCCATCTCGGCTCACTGCAAGCTCCGCCTCCCGGGTTCTCCCCATTCTCCTGCCTCAGCCTCCTGAGTGGCTGGTACTACAGGCGCCTGCCACCACGCCCGGCTAATTTTTTGTATTTTTAGTAGAGAAGGGGTTTCACCGTGTTAGCCAGAATGGTCTCGATCTCCTGACCTCGTGATCCACCCGCCTTGGCCTCCCGAAGTGCTGAATTACAGGCGTGAGCTACCGTGCCCAGCCAAATCTTTTTTTTTTTTTTTTTTGAGACAGAGTCTTGCTCTGTCACTCAGACTGGAGTGCAGTGGCGTGATCTCAGCTCACTGCAACCTCTGTCTCCCGGGTTCAAGCAATTTCTCCTGCCTCAGCCTTTCCAGTAGCTTGGGTTACAGGTGCTAATTTCTGTATTTTTAGTAGAGATGGGGTTTCACCATGTTGGGACCAGGCTGGTCTCAAACTCCTGACCTCAAGTGATCTGCCCACCTCAGCCTCCCAAAGTGCTGGGATTACAGGCATGAGCCACCACGTCCAGCCCAGAAAGACAGAAATCTTAACAATCTTAGACAAAAAAGGGAAATGTAATGAAGAAGGATAAAATATACATGTTGTGTTTTATATATGTAAATATACATATGCATATATATACATTAAATCCTCTTTAAAAATCTTTAAAGTACATTCAAGAAGCAGGAATAAGAGGCTATAAAAAGGAATATGTATAGAACAGAAGAAACAGAATCCTAGGAAAATGATATGTAAAATAAATTCAATAAAGTGTTGAAGCCAGGTGTGGTGACTCATTCCTATAATCCCCGAGACTAGAGAGGCTGAGACAGAAGGATTGCTTGAGACTAGGAGTTGGAGAACAGCCCGGGCAATATGCAAGACCCCCATCTCTACAAAAATTTAAAAAAGTATATTAGCTGAGTTTGGTGGTACATGTCTGTAGTCCTAGCTACTTGAAAGACTGAAGCAGGAGGATCTGCTTGAGCCCAGGAGTTTGAGGTGGAAGCAAGCTGTGATCACACCACTGCACTCCAGCCTGGGTGACTGAGTGAAACCCAGACTCATAAAAAGGGTTGGTCGGGGGGCGGGGGTTGAAAGATCAAGTTGAAGTAATTGTTCATAAACTAGAACAAAAGGGCAAACAGATGGAAAACTGGAGAGATTAAAAAAATACATAGGATATGTTGCAATCCAAAACTCAACAATAAAATTCTAGATCAAGAGAACAGATAAAATGAAGGTGAAGAAATTATCAAAGAAACAATATAAGAAAATTTTCTGCAAGTGAAAGACAACAGTTTCTTGACTAAAGGGGGTGACCACAAGTGATGAAGAAGATCCATATTAAGGCACATTAATGTGAATGTTTCCAATTTGGTGATTAGGAGAAAATAAGTAAGTAAATAAGTAGAGATAAAGAGAAATACATCATATACAATGGATTGGGAATGGAATGACATCATATTTCTTAAGAGCAACACTGGAAGGTAAAATACTATGGAGTTGAATGTATTTGAGCAATACGTTCAAATCTCTGAGGAAAGTGATTTTCAGCGTAGAATTCTGTGCGTAGCCAGATAACCAAAGAAGTGTGAGATTGTGATGAAGACATTTTAGAATAGCCAGGTCTAGCATACATGTAACCAGAGTTCTTGAAAGATATAATAATAAATAAAAAACAGGCATATTCCAAGATAATGGCTGATACTTTTCTAGAATTGTTATCATTATGTTTTTTGAGACAGAGTCTTACTCTGTGGCCCAGGCTGGAGTGCGGTGATACAAACACAGCTCACTGCAGCCTTGATCTCCCAGGCTCAAGTGATCCTCCTGCCTCAATCTCCTGAGTAACTGGGACCATAGGTGCACACCACTGCCATGGAACCCTTGGGGTTTCACTTAGCCAGCCAGAAACCTCTGTGGTAGGTGGCACCTTCTGCCTGAGTATTGCTCACGCCTTCTGGGCTCGTAGTGCCCACTTGGTCTGGCCGGTTGTGTTTGGCTCATGCTACTGGTCCAGGTCTCACACCTGCCCAGGGCTAGCAAGCATTGGGTCCAGCTACTGTGCACCACCAGGCACACAGGCTGCTGCGGTGGGGCAGGCACATTCAGGAGCTGGCACAGATGCTGGCTCCGTGCAAGGCTGCGGTTGGACCAGATGTACCGCACATAGCTTCCACTACGGCAACCTGCATTCGGATGAGGGGAACGTGGTGGTACATGGAAGCTTGGAGACACCAGGAAGCACAGAGCCCCAAAGAGGGTGTCACAGCCCTGGCTTGGGTAGCCCCTAGGTCTGGCCTCCCTGAAGGACCACAGCTCTTCTCTCCTTCTCATCACCCACAAAGTGGTGAGTTGCAGGGGCATATTTCAGTCCTGTTTGTGTTACATACAGTTCTTTCCATCCTGCCATTTGGCACATCCCAAGTTCTTGTCCTGTGTCCAAGAAGAATGAGGTGGGTGGACAACTAGAGGGTGAGCAAGGCAGAGAGGAGCTTCACTGAGCAACACAACAGCTCTGGAAAGCTGTCCTGACCAGTGTCCAGCTCTCAGTGGGAAGGAGACCCAGAATGGGTAGCTTCTTTCTGCAGGCAGGTTGTCCCAGACCAGTCAAGGAGACCCAAATTGGGTAGCTCCTTCCCACAGCTGGTCCGCCCAACATCTCTGTGAGTCTGGCTGAGTAGGGTTTTTAATGGGCTTCAGAAGGGAGGAACTGACAGCCAGGCCCCCATGCCTCAGGCTGTCCCTGGCTTGAAGGTGGGGCTTCACTAGGACCCACCCCTTTCTGCCCAGGAGCCTGCCTGCCTCCTGCCACCATCAATCATGTCTTCCATGGCACCCAGGCTGTTTTTGTGGAGGGGTGCCTGCAGGGTCACGCCAAGCCTCCCTCAGCACTGCCTAGGGCTCCCTCCCATGCTCCTCAGTGCCCAAAGTCTGGAGAGGGCTGAGGCAGCAGGGGGCTGGCATGTCAGCACTCCCAGAGCATGTGCATGCCCAGCTGGGTCTTGACAGCACCTGGGCTTGGCCTCAACTTTGCTCTGAAATTGGACTGGGTGGTGGCAGCAGGGAGAGGCCAGGCAGCTGGAGCAGGCACTTTCAAGCCTGTGGGGACAGGGGAGGCTTCCTGGGCCCCTGAGAGAGCAGGGATGCCCAGGTGGGCAGCTGTGGCTGGGAGGCTGCAACTGCACTGGAAGGGTGGGGTTCCCACCCAACCAACTGGAAGGGGGCAGGGTTCCCACTGGCTCCATGGAGACTGCAGCCTCAGCCAGGCCTCCCAACCCCACGCTGCAGCTGGCATCTTCACAGCATACGCTCCAGATAGGCCGATCCTACCATCACAACCACACCCAGCTATTTTAAAATGTTTTTTGTAGAAGTGGGGTCTCTCCACATTGCCCAGACTGGTCTCGAACTCCTGGGCTTGTGCAATCATTCTGCTTCCCAAAGTGGTGGGACTACAGTTATGAGCCACTGTGCCCAGCCAATTTTCCAGAATTATTTAAAGATACTAAACCTCAGATCCAGGAAACCTGGCTAACCCAAAGCAGGGCATACCAAAAATCCCCACAACTATACGCCCAATAGTGAAATAACAGAAAAAAAATTAGAAAATCCTAAAAGCAGCTGGAAAAAAGCTAGATGACTTAACAAAAGAAGACTGTTAAAATGTCAGCAACAATAAAAGCTAGAAAACAATGGCACAATATCCTTAATGTCATAAGAGAAAATTACCTTCAACCTAGAATTCTATATCCACCAAAGTATTTTTCAAGAACAAGTTAAAATATTTCAGGCAAACAAAATAGAGAGCTTACCACTCAGAGTTTAGAAATCAGAAGAAATTCTAAAAGATGTTTTTAAATCAAAGAAAATGATGCCAGAAAGAAGCCTGAGAAGTAAGAAGAAATGGCGAATAGAGATAATGATAAATATATGAAGAAATGTAAACCAACATTAATCACCCAAAAACTTAACGTCGAATTAGTTATATATATATAACTTTACATATATAATTATATATAAAATGTTATATATATAATCATGTATGTATAACCTTATATATAAATGAACATCCTGGGCAATAATAGCATATAAGTTCAGGGGGAATGATTAGGGCTAGGGTATTTTAAGATCCTTATATTTTTAAAAAGGAGGGTAAGGATGGCATTAACTAGAAAGAGAATAATTATAGAAAGTATAGCCCATAAACTATTAAAGGGAAAAATAACATGGCCAAAAGAAAATAAAAATCCAAAAGAAGACAAGGAATAAGTGAATTAATAATTAAGTAAACATAAATGAACCAAACTCTCCAGTTATAAGACAGAGATTGTCACACTGATAAACAAATTCTAGCTATATGTAGTTTCTAATAAACACACCAAAAATATAAGGGCACAGAAAGTTTAGAAGTTATAGGATGGAAAATAAACCCTAAACAAATAACAACAACAACAACAACAACAAAAGCAAAAATCATTCTCAGAAATACGGAATATTACATTGTGATACAAGGCTTAACCAACTTTTGGCTTTTATTTCGACCTTCTATATAATATACATTGATTTATGTTTAATTGAATTTCATCTTACTTGCTTCTTTTCACCTTCTTTGGATTTATTATTTTGTTCATTTTCTAGCTTGTCTTTTTTTTTAACTTAAGTTGGATGTTTTGGTCATGAATTTTCCTACCTTTATCTGTTTAAAATACAGGAATTTTAAGGCTATAAATGTCTCTCTAAATATTTCTATACTTGAGTCATACAAGTGTTTTCTTTATTATCATCTTTTAAGTAATTTTTAAGTTTCCATTTTGGTTTCTTTTTGGCACATGATTATTTTAAAAGTGTGCATGAAAAATTTTCAATCTTGTGGAGCTTTTCTAGTTTGTCATTGATTTCTCATTCAGTTGCATTGTGGAGAGGTTATATATGATGCTAAATCATTTGGAATTTATTGTAATTCACTTTTTTGCTTGATATATATTTAGTATCTATATGTGTTCACTCTATGCTTGAAAATAATGAGTATTGTCCAATTGTTATATGGAATATGCTATATATTTATGTCTTAGGTACGTGATTGTGTTGTTCAAATCTTGTACTTACTTGTTATTCTTTTTCCTATTTGATACATAAATTAGAAAGAGTGTTGTGTTAAAAAAATTTCCCATTTTGCTCATGGATTCATTAAATTTTCCTTACCATTTTTTGCTTCATATATTTTGAGACTATGGAGCTAAGTACTAAAAGTTTGTAATTATCACTTTTTAAAATGAGTTAGCCACTGAAATTGTCATAAAAATGCAAGTTGATGGTTATCAGGTATGTATAGATGCTCTCAGTGTGTTCTTTTTTTTAAAAAAAATCAGTACTAACTTATCTTTCTGGATACCTGCTTTCGATCTATTTTTGGCTTTTGGAGATTTCCCTCATTTTGTTTCGAGATACATTTTGAAAAAAAAATTTTGTATATCTTATTTTTTATTGGTTTTCAGTGGGAGGGTTATTCTAGGCATGTATTTGACCATGATGCTGAAAAATGAAAACTACCTTTCTTATTATAAGCCTTTCCTCCCTTATTTCCTGCATTCTATTTTTTCGATTGGATTTTTCTTGAACTCCTTTTATGCCCTCTAATGGTTTGGAGCTTTGGAAATGTACTGGAATTTAGCTTACTCAGCATCCATGCCAATCCCCTTCTGGTTTGCATTTGGATATTACAGGGTTAGAAAGCTAATATAATATTTCTCAGATTTCCCTGAAGCAAGACATCCACATATGATATCATATCCACCCACATACCCACATGTGGGTGCATTCCCTTTCTCAGATGCACCCCCACGAAATAGGAGGTAGGTGACTGTGGGCAAGGAGTTTGGTTCTTATTGAAACAATGTCAAAAACATCTGGTTCTTCTGGTAACAGCTGTGGGGTATTTTCTGGCATGTGGTCTTTGTATCATGAGTGTCAAAATGCCAGGCATTGGTGGCAGTATTTTTCCATTAGAATAGTTCTGTGTTACGGTTGGCCATTTTCCTTTGCTACTTTTGTCCCCATCTGTATGGTTACTGGCTGTTTAGCATTCAAACTCAGCATGCTGGCCCTTTCAGAAATCTTCAGAGTTACCCCCAGGCAGCTGGAAGCTTTTTAGCTGTTTGTTGTTGTTGTTGTTGTTGTTGTTGTTTTTTGTTTTTGTTTTTGTTTTTTTTGCTTAGTTTCTTGGTGTATTGCAAGGTAGTCACCAGTATCCTTAAGGGATCCTCCTGCTGAGTGTCAAGATCACTTCTTCACACTTCTTCCTTTTCTCTGAGATGTTGGTCCCTTAAAGTCCTGACTGCTTTGGCAAGCCTGAACTCCAGTTTTTATCTCTTCAGCCTTATGAAATTGCTGAAGCTCTGCTAGTTTCTCTGTCTCTTAGTAGCAGCCTTCCGCCCAGCTTCTCAGTCTCTCTCCTGAAAAGCTGAAATCAGCAGATGCCCCAAGGGAAATAATGGCACCTATAATAATGAGCTCACATCAATGAGCTGCTCTTCTCGCTTGTATCTTAGCCCCTCAAATAGATCTCACTATTTTGGAGGCTGTCCTATATTTATATCTATCTATATTCATCCTCCCTCTCCCAACTTTCCTGGTTGTTTTCAAGTTGAAGTGGTTGGTATGTTCAGGCTACTTCATTATAGCAAGAAGTAGAATTCCTCCACCACCTTCTTTCTTGTTACCATGGTTTTGAACATGCTGTTTCCTTAGTCTTTTCTTCTTTTCGTTACTTATTTTGGAGGATAACTACTACTTTAAGATTCTGCTCTATCATGACCTACTCTGATAATCAACCTCCAAGTCTAATTTAGATTTGCCTCCTCTATTTTCCCTTGTGCTTATTCCTTAATACATAGTTTTAAAATTATTTAATGCAGTTTTCAACCTATAGACCAAACTCCTTGTGGACAGAGATTTTGTTTTATAGTTTTATATTCCCAGTGTGTAGGACAAATCTGGCATGTAGTAGTTGCTCAATAAATACAAAGTTAAAATTGAAATTCAGCGGTGGCTCAAGCCTGCAATCCCAGCACTTTGGGAAGCCAAGGCAGGCGGATCACGAGGTCAGGAGATCGAGACCATCCTGGCTAACATGGTGAAACCCCGTCTCTACTGAAAATACAAAAAAAAAATTAGCCAGGCGTGGTGGCAGGCGCCTGTAGTCCCAGCTACTTGGGAGGCTGAGGCAGGAGAATCACATGAACCCAGGAGGCGGAGCTTGCAGTAAGCTGAGATCGCGTCACTGCACTCCAACCTGGGTGACAGCGCGAGACTCCGCCTCAAAAAAAAAAAAAATTGAAATTCAGGCCAGGTGTGGTGGCCCAGGCCTGTAATCCCAGCACTTTGGGAGGCTGAGGAGGGTGGATTGCTTGAGCTCAGGAGTTTAAGATCAGCCTGGGCAACATGGCAAAACCCCATCTCCACAAAAAACACAAAAATTAGCCAGGTGTGGTGGCATGCACCTGTAGTCCCAGCTACTCAGGGACTGGGCTACTCAGGAGGCTGAGGTGGGAGGATTGCTTGAGCCCGGGAGGCCAAGGCTGCAGTGAGCTATGATCATGCCACTGCACTCCAGCCTGGGTGACAGAGTGAGAACCTGTTTCAAAAAAAAAAAAAGTGAAATTCAAAATGCAATAATTTTCTGTATGGCTGTTGGACTTGGGAAGGATTTAATGAGAGTAAATAATCAAGAAGTATGCTTTATGCTTCTAGTTCTAAGAATAGACCCAATTGTATGCATGATAAAGAGGACAAATCTTTTTCATATGGCTTGAATGGTCCTTTCCATTGAAAACTAGGAAGTCCACTCTCCCAGAGCCACACCTTCCAGAGCCACCAGATCTTTGGATAGGCTGTTGTCCCTGTACTAATAGCTCTCTCTTCTCCTGTTATAGTTTTCTGCCAATGTGTTCCAGCCCCCAGGAAAGCCTCACAGGATTGCCTGGAGAGGGTGATGCCATGTGGCTAATCCATATTTTAGGAATCTTGGTTTAAATCCACATATTTTATCATTAACTTGTTAGTCATTTAACTAGGTTATTGATACTTCAACTTTCTTCACAACACAGCTCACAAAAATGGATGCTATTGTAAGTCTCCCTCCAAACTTACATCCCAGCCAATCAAAGTGCTGACATTTTCCCGTTGACTTGATCTTATTGGTGAGTTGACCCAGGCTTTACTTTAGCTATTCTCCTCTCTGGTATTGCTTTCTGTTCTGTCTTCCTTTCACCCATTAGACCTGTTTTAGAGCCTCTCATTTCTATTGTTTTGTCCAAGAAGCTTGTTCCATCTTTTTTGCAGATATTTTAACAAGCTTCCTTTTTCCTAGCCTTACTCATAACACCCTATCAAAGTTAAGCTTCAGTAATTCAAATCCAGTATTGAAATTGCACATGGAAGAAACAATATACTTCAAAAAACCACCATTGCTCATTATCTGTGTTTTTTTTTTTTTAATGCTCATATGTCCATGGGAACTTGGTTCATGCCTATTCTGAACTACGTAAGTTGTCAAGTTCTAGCGCATCATGGACTTTTTATTATAAGTGATTTCTCCTGTACTCCTTTCCTCCATCTCCAGTCAGAAATGATTAGCAGCTCTAATTCTGTTTCTACACTTTCATGCCAGAAGAAGGCATGTGAATGGAATGCTGACAAGCAGCATTTCAAGATCCACTGATATTTCTTGAAGAAACCAGTCAATAGTTTGTTTCTTGGATACCTCTCCTAAATTAAACCATCTCATAGTTCTCAAGCACATTCTATTGGTGTTGCTCAGAGTTTTGCCAAACATAGGGATGAGTGTGCTTAATTCAACTTGCCTTGATGGATAGACTGGTTTCCACTCCCTCCTACTTCCTTGTCCACCTGGAGAACAGAGTTGGAAATGAGGATTCTTGACCACAGTGGCCCTGGGAGATCTAACCACTGGTATCTCATTTTTTTTCAATTGATCTTTTATGAAAAGGCCATATTCACCTACCAGAATTTAGTTGCTAGTCAGGATAGCCAGTGTAAATAAATCGCGTTGTTTATGTCTCAGAAACAGAAACGAGTATTGCTGCATTTGGTTCATTACATTCACTTACTCTGGTCAGGGATAAATGTTAACAAGAATGCAAATGGCAACAAAGGTTTATGGCATTCAATTAAGGTGTATATATATTATACTGTACGTAGTAAATGAGAGTTTTTATTGTCCTAAATAAATACCTGACAATGTCCAATTTAATAGAATCTGAAGCTGAAAGTGACAAAAACGCAATGCTTTCTCCAAAAATATGACTGAAAATACACACTGTAGAAGTTGTACATGAAAGGAGCTGTATTATCCACAACAATCAAGTGTTCCATATGCTTATATTAGGCCGAAATGGCATTTATTGTAGTCTAATCAATATGCCTTTGAGTAGGGCCATCTCTGCTCCCAGCAATCCTCCCAATGTCACTGAGGCAACTCTAATAACCAAATACGATACCCCTAAGATTGGGCAAAGACTAGCCTATTTCAATGTTCCCTTTCATTTTTCACTCACTGAAAGGAAAACACTTTGTGGTATTTTGTATATTAATAGTAATATCCAAGATATATTTAATTTAATATTGACAATAAAGGAAGAACTATAACAAAATTACTTGGGACAATGTTATTTTTAGTGAATGTTTTTATCATAATGAAACTAATGATGGGCTGGGAGCAATCTCTCATGCCTGTAACCCCAACACTTTGGGAGACCAAGGTGGAGGATGACTTGAGGCTGGGAATTTGAGAACAGCCTGGGCAAGGTAGGGAAACGCTCATCTTTAGAACAAGAAAAACAAATTAGCTGGTTGTCGTGGCTAGCATGCATCTGTAATGCTAGCTATTCGAGAGGCTAAGGTGGGAGGACTGCTTGAGCCCAGGAGCTCAAGGTTACAGTGAGCTATGATTGCACACTGCATTCCAGTCTGGGTGACAGAGAAAGACTCTGTCTCTATGAGAAATAAAAAGAAAAAAAATAATAAATTAACGATGATTAAGATGAAAGCAGATATCTTGATGCTATTGGAAATGCTTGTACATTACACCTACCTCCAATTGTCAGCCAGAGTACTGCATTTCATGAGCATTCCAAGTATGACTGCTTAGATATTTGAACAATATCACAGAAAGTGAGGTAGGACTTTCTCATTTGCTCAGTAAATGGTGGGACCATTCACTGAGTAAATGAGCCTCAAATAAGTCAATGTGTATTTGTAAGTATAATGATAAAAACTAGGTTAAGTCAAAAGATTCTCCACTTCATCTATCAATCTTTACATTGCTTCAAGGAAACCAGAATAGTTTCCCTAATTTTGAATATTAGCATTGGTTATACAAATACAGGCATGAAACCAATACAATTTCACTTAAACTCCACAAGCTTCTAATAACTCCTTCGTTACATTGAATAAACAAATTCTATGTGCTGAAATCATAAGAAATCTTCAGTGAGCAAATTTATTGAGTGCCTCTTCTGCTTGGTAATGAGGATTATTAAGAAGTACAAAAGAAGGACTGGCTCAAGAAGTTTAGAATAATGATTTGAAACAAAGAAGAATATAAAAGAAGATAATGGACATTATATAACCTTGACAGAATATCAAATGAATGCCAAGGTAATTTATCCACTTATACATAGTGATTTGGTAGACACTGAGACAGGTATTGGGAACAGAGTGGTGAAAAACTAGAATTCTCATCTTATAGATCCTACATTTTAGTCAAGAAGGTATAAAATAAACAAGCAGAAAATCTGTACTAAAGTTACTTTGAGATAATTATAGGTGTTCTAACTGCAAAGAGTAACCAGACAATGTTAGATGCATAGGTCAGAGAAGGCCACAGTAAGGAGGTGGTGATCTTTGGGCTGAGGTCTGTCTGATCAGAACAAGTCAGCCACGTGAAGATCGGGGGAGAAGGCAAGTTCAAAACTGCACTGGCAAGAACAAGCTTGGCGTGTTTGGAGAAATCAGAGTGTGGTGAAGTATTGTGAGCAGGGAGACTTAGGAGATCAGATGGGAGATGTAGCTAGGACCAGAATACGAAGATCTGGAAAGGTTTGGTAAAGAGTTTGGACTCTTATAAGTGCAATAGGAAGCCAGCTGGAGATTTCAAGCAGGAGAATGTCCTTATTCCATTTGTTTCCGAAAAACTGTGATGCTAAGAGTGTATGCAAGAGAAATGAAAACATATGCCCCCATAAAAACTTGCACATGAATGTTTATACCAGCATTATACCAGCATGTTTATGATGAATGCATAAACAAAACAGCATTATACCAGAATGTTTATGATGAATGCATAAACAAAACATGGTTTATCCATACAATGGCATATTGGTTGTCCATAAAAAGAAATAAAGTACTGATACATGCTACAACGTAGATGGACCTGAGAACATTAAGAGAAAGAAGCCAGTCACAAAAGGCTACATATTGTATAATTCCATTTACGTGAAATGTGCAGAATAGGCAAATATATATATAAACAGAAAGCAGACTAAAATTTGCTTAGAGCTGGTGGGAATAGAGAGATTGGAGAGGGTGGTAGCTAAAGGGTATAATGCTTCTTTTTGATGCGATGAAAATGTTCTAAAATTGATTGTGGTGTTGGGTGCACAACTCTGTGAATATACTAAAAGCTATTAAATTTCACACTTTTAAATGGTTGAATCTCAATAAAGCTGTGGCCCAAAAAAGGATTGTGATAAACCCTATAGAAATCCTGAAACTTTCTTCCTGGGTTGACCAAGAGAAGTTTAATAGAGAAGTCATCATTTGAGTTCACAGTAAAGTATGTGAGAAAATTAGGGGAGAAAAATCTTGCATTTGTAAAATGCATGATTAATTGTCAAGTAATTTTCCAATCTATTTTCCAAGGGACATTATTTTTGTTCTACAATAAAGATGCTATTAATGGTCACATAAATTTGAGAAATAGTCATATTTCTTTCTTGGAGATTCACAATGAACTTTATCAGCCTACTAAAAAGTTCTGAGTAATTCTGCAGCTTCCGAGGCTCAGAATAAAAGTGTCTGCTCAAAAGAATTTGAGGCTAAATCATTGGACAAAGTTCTCCCTCATCTCAGCATTAAGGTGACAGGAAGACAGAGCACTTTTTGGAAATGGAAAAGGAAGATACAGTCAAGGAAAACCTGGAATAACACCACAAATGTCTAAACTTATCAAAAAGACAGGAGTATCTCAATTGCTGTGCTCTGAGGGCAGAGATGGAAATCACAAACGTGCCAATATAGGAGCAGAATGAAAGGTCGAAAGAGATTTCCAACTGAATTTAACCCCATAGGGCTTTGGCATCCTAGTAAAACTTGAAACACAGACTTTGTGAATGCTTCTTCTCTCAGATACTTCTGAGTCTCTGCTCTGGTCTTTGCCTGGCAGCAGAACTCTGGGTCTAGGCTGCACTGACAGCTGGGCACTCAGAACCAAAGTGAGGCATGTGAGAAACTTTGGATTGCATTAATTGAAAATCAGAGTTGCTGTGGGAACTCCCAACTCTACTTAGGAATGATACTTGTGTAGTTTTTACTCAACAAATATTTATGGAGCACTTGCTGTGTGCCAGGTGCTGTTCTAGGTACGGGTATACAGCAGGGAGCAAAACAGAAAAAAATTCCCTGCCCTCATATGTCCAATATTCTAGTGCAATGGACAAAAATAAGAGGAAATATACATGGTAAAAGGCCTTTGTGGAAAGATAATTTTGTCTTTTTTTGAGATGGGGTCTTGCTCTGTTGCCCGGCTGGAGTGCAACAATGCAGTCATAGCTCACTGCAGCCTCAACTTCCTGGGCTCAAGCAATCCTTCTGACTCAGCCTCCTGAGGAGCTGGGACTACAGGCATGCACCACCACACCTAGCTAATTTTTTATTTTTTGTGGAGATGGGGTCTCACTATGTTGCTCTGGCTAAGAAAAGGGGATTTTTGATAAAAGACTTAAAGGAAGTAAGGAAGCCAGCTTCAGAAGGAATAGTAGATGTAAAGACCCTAATGTTGAAAACATGCCTGGTGTGTTCAAGGAAGAGCAAGGAGGCTGGTATAACCAGAGCTCAGAGAGTAGGGGGAGAGTAGTAAAAAATGAGGTCAAAGAGAACACAGGAAGTCAGATCATGGGGTTCTTACAGGTCATAATAAGGACCTCACTTTTTACTCTGAATGGGACTGTAAGCCATGGAGAGTTTTGAGCAGGGGAGTGACATGATTAGACTCAGATTTTAACAGGATCACTCTACCTGCTGTGTGAAGAGACAGGAGGTAACAATGATAGAAATTAGGAGAACAGTAAGAGGCTAATGCAATGATGTGAGAGAAGGAAGAGAAAGGTGGGTGGGACCAGGGTAGTGGTAGTGGCAGTAATAAAAAGTTACTGAACTCTGAAGATATCTCAACAATGGCCCGGTTGTTTAAAAAAAACTGAATTCTGAAGATATTTTGAAGGTTGAGCTAACACAATTTATAAACGGAGTGAGGATGTCCATTTAAGAGTGACACTAAGTTTTAACCTGAGAAACTCAAAGGATTGAATTGTAATAAGCTGAGCTGGAGCAGATTGAGAGGAATGGTTTGAAGGAGTGAACTTATCAGGGCTTAAGTCTAAGCTGGACATGTTAAGCTTGAAGTTTTAGCCATCCAAGTGGAGTTGTCAAACAGGTAGTTGGATACACAGGGCTAGAAGCTAGAAAAGAGGTTTGTGCTAGAGATATAAATTTGGGTTTCCTCACTTTCGAGATGGTATTTAAAGCCATGCAACCAAGAGACTTCATCTAGGAAGTGAGTTGGGGCTCAAAAACTGATACCCCAAATATGGCATTCTGACATACAGAACTGAAGAAGACTCAAGGCCTCTCTCAAAGAAGTTGAAATTCCTTTATCTGCCTAACATCCAGAATCAACAAGAAGAATGATTATTTTTTCTTCCCCTCCCTCATATCTCTCATTATCTATCACAGAAAAGAAGACCAAGAATGTAACCACACCTAAACAGACCCTTTCACAAGATAATGTCTGTTTCTCAGACTCATTCAAATTCCAAAGAGACATTATTTACCAGCTAATCTCTGTTTCACATCCATTCATTCTCCCTAGTAATAATTTATTGCTCCTCAACAGAATTTCTCTTCTTCCCCCACCCCATAACCTGTTTTACCAGGATCCAAGCCCTGATTCTTTCTGCAACCTCAAGATGGTATTGTCGATGTAAAAGGAAGAAGCCGAAGCAAAATTAATATAAGTAGAGAGTTTATTTGGGCCAAGGTTGAAGATTGCAACCAGGATCATAGATTCCAGTTGCCCTGAATATACACTCTAGCAGTATATAATTTATATAACAGTTACAAGGCGATTTTTAAAGGCAAAAAATGGGGACAGGGAGTGAGCTGGTGCAAAGTTGTTTGTCAGGAATTCTCACTGGTTTTCAGAAATAATATTGATTAGTGATTGGCTATACATGGTTAAGCTGTAGGTTGTGGGTTATATTATAGCGCCTGGTGTGGCATTGTTAGGTTAATTTATAGCTATTTGTGGCAATAGCAAGCAGTTTCAAGAGATGAATACAGAGAGCTCATATGGGGGAGTAGGGTGTGATTTCTGTCTCATTTAATGCTTCTCTGGGCCTAATAATTTGAAAGAGCTCACATTCATTCTTATGAAAGTTCTTTTCTTTCCTCAGTGTATAAGCTTCTGCACCTGACAGGGAGGTTGGGTCTTCATTCTGAAAGCTCTTATGCATACACATTAAATAAATTTGTATGCTTCTTTTTCTATTATTCTGCCTTATGTCAGGAATTTTCAGTGAAACTTTGGAGGGCAAAATGAAAGTGTTCCTTGGCCCCTACAAAAGAAAGAAAGATCTAAAAACTTGGATCACTCCAAAATTTAGGGGTCAGACCTGAGAGGGAACCAGAAAAGGAAACTCAGGAGTGGCAAGACAGATTAAAAAAAAAAAAAAGAAAAGAAATCCAACAACTGTGGTGTCCTGGAGCCAAATGAAAAGAGTGGAGGAGAAGAGAGAAAGCAACTGTGTCAAATAGTGCTGCTGGGATTGACACCTGGATTTGGCATTAAAGCAACCTTGTTAGAACAACGTAGGTGGATTGGTGAAGCAAAAACCTGATTAGAGTGGATTCAAAGCTAACAGGAAGAGATATTAAAGACACCAAGTACAGACTGAACTTTCAAGGATGTTTTCTGTAGAGATGTAAACCAAAAATAAAATTCTAAGCCTCCCCAACCAAACAAATGGACCCCTCCTCTCAGTCAAGGGCATTCCAAAGTTAACCTAAAAAGCTAGTTCAGGCCACGATGGGAAGTGGGGGTCGGACATGCCTCATTATACCCTCCTCCCTTTGAAATTCAGGCACAGGTGACCAGCATTAACATTATAACAGAGCTCTTAAGAATGACAAAATAGACTTTTTGTAGAAATAAGGCACCAAATTCCAGCCTGACTCTAGTATAGCATCATGTGACAGACAGCAGGCCCTGAAGAAATAGAATCATTGGCCTGGCACGGTGGCTCATGCCTGTAATCCCAGCACTTTGGGAGGCTGAGGCAGGCAGACCATTTGAGGTCAGGAGTTCAAGACCAGCCTGGGCAAGATGGTGAAACCCTGCCTCTACCCAAAAATACAAAAATTAGCCAGGTGCAGTGGTGCATGCCTGTAATCCCAGCTACTTGGGAGGCTGAGGCATGAGAATCGCTTGAACCCCAGAGGCAGAGGTTGCAATGAGCAGAGATGGTGCCACTGCACTCCAGCCTGGGTGACAGAGTGAGACTCTGTATATATATATAAAAAAAAAAAAAAACAGAAAGAAAGAAAGAAAAAAGAAAAAAAATTTAAATAAATAAAAATATTTAAAAAAAATTGAAGCACTTTACCCCAAAATGAAAAACTCTACACTCTATAGAGAAACTCCATTCCTTTCCAGGTCTTTTCCCTGATCCAGGAGAGAACTAAGGGTCTGGCACCTTTTTAGATCTGATAAGAGCTCTGAAGCCTGCTACCTAGAGGCCTCATCTGCATGATAAAACCTTGGTCTCCAAAATCCTTTATCTTAACCCAGAAGTTCTTTTCTATTGATTCCAGGTCTTTAGATAATAACTCCTTTAACCAATTGGCAATCAGAAAATCTTTAAATCCACCTATGAATGACCAGGAACCCCTACCCCCTTCAAGTTGTCCTGCCTTTCTGGACTAAACCAATGTACATCTTACATGTATTGATTGATGTCTTATCTCTCCCTAAAATATATAAAATCAAGCTGTAGCCATACTACCCCTGGGCACATGTTCTCAGGATCTCCTGGAGCTGTGTCACAGGCCATTGGTCACTCATATTTGGCTCAGAATAAATCCTATCAAATATTTCAGAGTTTGACTCTTCATGTTGACAGAGAGGAGAGAGATGGCATAATAGCTCATCAAGAGAAGTTTTTGTTTCTGGTTTTTTTTTTTCTATTAAAAAAAAGTGCTGGGCATGCCGGCTTACACCTGTAATCCTAGCACTTTGGGAGGCCCAGGTGGGTGGATTACTTGAGCCCAGGAGTTTGAGACCAGCCAGGATAACACGGCAAACCTCGCCTCTTCTGAAAATACAAAAATTTGACAGGTGTAGTGATGCACGCCTGTGGTCCTAGCTACTTGGGAGGCTGAGGTGGGTGGATTGCTTGAGCCTAAGAGGTGGAGATTGCGGTGAGTCGAGATGGTGCCACTGTACTCCAGCCTGGATGATAGAGCAAGACCTTGTCTCAAAAAATAAAAGAAAATAATAAAATAAAATTGAGACGAGGAGAGAAAGTGCACAATTGCTGGGCTGCATTGAGATCCTTGAGTAGCCTAGAGGGGATGGCATCTGATGCATTCATTTTAGGGCTGTCCTAGGATAGAATTGTGTTCAATTCATCCAAAGGAACCTGTGTAAAACAAAATTGGAAAAGAGTGGTCTTTGGGATTTTGATTTAATTTTAAGAATGTGGGGCTTTACTATCTTGTACATTAGCTAAAAGGATGAAGGAGATTCATTGTTTGTATTTTCTGGAGACAGAGTCTTGCTCTGTCACCCAAGTGGGAGTGTAGTGGCACGATCTCAGATCACTGCAACCTCTGCCTCCTGGTTTCAAGTAATTCTTGTGCCTCAGCCTCTCGAGTAGCTGGGATTACAGGCATGCACCACCATGACCAGCTAATTTTTCTATTTTTAGTAGAGATGGGGTTTTGCCACATTGGCCAGGCTTGTCCTGAACCCATGTCCTCAAGTGATTTGCCTGCCTTAGCCTCCCAAAGTGCTGGGATTACGGTGTGAGCCACTGTACCCCCAGCCATTATTTGTATTTAAATGTCACACTGGGAATTTGATAATGAAAGGGAATTTGTATTGTTGCAATTTTAGGTTTTTAAATATTGTTGACTTTTTCTTATTTGGAATCATGCTACTAGGCTCATTGTATACCTATTGTTGTTGAGCTCTAGTTAAGGACTATATGTGCTAATATTTTTCTCAGGACAGTCCTAGTTTATGGTTTATGTGTCAGAGTAATTATTGATAGCTCTCCCTTCCACTCTCAAAAGTGTGCCAGTTTGTTTTATAAATGCCAAAGTCCAAACTCTAGCTGAGGTGGTAGGAAAAAGGTCAGGGAGCAATATTTTGCCTAAGACATAGTATGGCCATGACCCATTTCAGAGGTTTTTTCAAAGCATAAGATGAATAGCCCACCAGAGGTCCCACGAGAAAATTCAAAGGACAAGATGTCATTGTATCTGATTATAACTGTAGGTCCTTTACCTACAGGGTCCTTTACCTACTGGCACCAAGATACCAGGTTGCAGCAGAGAAAGAGGTATAATCATAGGGCCTTTGAAGAGGAGATGGGAGAAACCTCAAATCTGTCTCCCTGAGGAGTTTGGGGATAGAGTTTTTAAGGGTTTTGGAGTGGGCCAAAGCATGGAGGTTGTTGATCAGTTGAAAAGTGCAGAGTGAAGTCACGGGACAGGGAGATAAGGAAACTTTTCTCATGCTGATTTGGTTCCTTTGTGGGGGTCTTTAAACTGGTTGGCATCAGCTGTTTCCCTGGGATTTGGGATCTAAAAAACACCTTAAGCAATTCATAAGCAAAAGCTGTATGATTCTAACATCATAGATCCTAAGTGTAGGAACAGTGGGAATGCAAATGGTCAGTATCTAATGTTACTTTCAGTTACAAGGAAGAGGGCAAAGCACAGCCTGATTAACTATAGCTGCTTAATTATAACTATATTTCTGTCCAGAATTCTTGTTAACCCTGTGAGGACAGCTTGATAATTATGGAGATTTGTAGTACACATACACATAGGGTGACTCTGAGGGTAGTGGCTGATGTAGGGACAATGGTTTCTTTTTTAACAGCTTTATTGAGATATAATTCACACACCAAACAATTTACACATTTAAAATGTACAGTTTGGCCAGGCACTGTGGCTCACACCTGTAATCACAACACTTTGCGAGGCTGAGGTGGGCAGGTGTCTTGAGCTCAAGAGTTCGAGACCAGCCTGGGCAATATGGCAAAACCCAGCCTCTAGAGAAAATTTATAAATTATCTAGGCATGGTGGCACACACTTATAGTCCTAGGAACTTGGGAGGCTGAGGCAGGAGGATCACTTGAGCCCAGGCGGTCGAGGCTGCAGTGAGCCAAGTTCATGCCACTGCACTCCAGCCTGGGCAACAAAGTGAAACCTATCTCAAAAAAAAAAAAAAAAAAACAAAAACAAACAAACAAAAACCAGTACAATTCAATGGTTTTTAGTATATTTTAAAAGCTATGCAAAATAATAATAATAAAATATTAAAAAAGAAAGAAAGCTATGGAACCATCACCATGGTTTTAGGACATTTTCATCCTCAAAAGAAACGTCATGCCCATTAGTAGTCATTCTCCATTTTCCCCACTGCCTCCCTACCCTCTCCCACTGCCCTAGGCAACCACTCATCCACCTTCTGTTTCTATACATTTGAATATTCTGGTTATTTCATATGAATGGAATCATACACTTTGTGGTCTTTTATGACTGGCTTTTTTTTCACATAGCATAATGTCTTCAACAGTGACTTCTTGCAGTTGGACCCAAGGCTGTCCCGATAGAGTCTGACTTATTTCTTGGAGGGAGGTAGTTACACTCATGGATGGCCAAAGCTGTAATTATTAAACTGAAGAGTGCCAGGGGACTTGGCTTTCCCTCAACTCCTTATGTTCCACAGAGGGGAGGGATGATCTCTCTAGAAAGAAAAAGCACGGGAAGAATTCCATAACAATGTCAAACAGCATGAGAACTCTATGCAGAAAGAATTGCTATGAGCTCGATGGAGGAAACACTTGCAGTGTGTTTTAGGTGATGGCTCAGATTTAGATAGAAGAATATGAGGGCAGAACCTAGTACAGAATCAAGTAGGCAGAAAATGGAAAAATCTGTTAAATTATAACCTGTCATATAAATACCTAAGGGATATGTTGATGCTTGTGTCTACATGTTAAAGACGACCATAATCACCCAAATGGTATCATGAACAAGATGCTTGGAAAATCCCAGGCGAATATTTATAGGCATACACTGCATACTTCGTTAATAATAAAATATGCATAGCTGTGTTATGGCCTGCAGTGATAAATATCTGCATATTTAGAAAACCACCTGCTTTCAGAAATCATTTTCTCCTCTGTTACTGCCTTGCTTTCCTTGATGACTACAAGGCTTCTAGTTACTTTAAATTATTAAATTCAAGATATAATTTGAACATAATAAGAAGTACAGGTAGAATTTCAAATATAGCATTAACAGCTGGGCACGGTAGCTCATGCCTATAATCCCAGTACTTTGGGAGGCCGAGGTGGGAAGACTGCTTGAAGCCAGGAGTTTGAGACCAGCCTGAGCAACATAGCAAGACCCTGACTCTACAAAAATAAATTTAAAAATGAGCTGGCTGTAGTGGCATGCGCCTATAGTCCCAGCTACTTGGGAGGCTGAGATGGGAGGATTGCTTGAGCCCAGGAGTTCAAGGCTACAGTAAGCTATGATCATGCCATTGTTCTCTAGCCTGGATGACAGAGTGAGACCCTGTCTCTAAAACCAACCAACCAACCAGCCAACCAACCAACCAACACAAACAAAAATGTGATAGCAATTAACTGTATCTTCTGCTATGTACTGAATATTTGTTATTACACACTAGATTGTTCTTGCTGATAGATTTTTGAAGCCATTTTCTGTTTCCAGATCAGCATGGGAGATAGTGGTTTCTGCACACAAACAAATTGGCTTGTTTTTAGCATGAATGATTTGTGTTTGTGCTGAACAAGGCTTTGCCAGCTAAATGGTCTGGCAGAAGCACTACGCATATATATAGATAACCAAGCAAGAAATGCTTTCAATTTACTTGCTATATTTTTGAAGAATAATGTATCTGCCTAAATAACCTAGTGGGAATTACCTAGCTTTCTCTTCATTTGTTTTTCTAAATATACATTACTCCAAATATTTTAACAATTAATGAAGGTATGACTGGACATTCATCTTTTTCACTTGATATATGGAAATATAAAACCATTATCATTTTGATTTCATTCAATCACTATACCTGGTTATAATTCAGCTGTGTTTTTAATCAGTAACATACTCCAGGAAGTTCCATGGTGACACTGAATGTATTACACTATCAATTTATTAAAGATGCTTTCCTTACCAAAATACTTGTTCCAAAAGTTTGTTTAAAAGTCAATTATTTATAAAGGTGAATATGGGGGGAGGAGGCAGAGCAAGGTGGTCAGATAGGACCCTCCAGCAAATGAACAATTATTCATGTAAGAAAGCACATTCATAAGGCAGTACCTGTTTAACATTATATTAAGGAAAGAGGAATTGAAGAGGATAGGAAAGACAGCCTCGCATTGCCTATACCACCCTCCTCAATCCCTTAGCAGTACTACACTGAGCGTGGAGAGAGAACCTGTGCTCTTGTGGGAGGGAGAGCAAAGTGAGTGTGGGACTTTGCTGCCTGTCACAGTGGAAAACAACACAGAGAAGAATTCTGCTGGCACCCACAGAGAGATTATCTAGACCAAAGGGGAATCCTCTGCCCCAGCGGTAGTATCCTGAGTTCCCGTCCAGCTCCACCACCGGTGGCTGAGGCCCAGAATAAATTTGGGAGGCAGTCAGGTCACAAGGACTGTAGCCCTTGGGCAAACCACAGTGCTGGGCTAGGCTCAGAGCCAGTAGACTTGGGATGCATGTGACCCAGTGAGACACCAGTTGTGGTGGCCAAGGTAGTGCCTGCCTTATCCCTCCCCTTAATCCAGATAGTGCAGCTTGGGGAGAGATTCCTCTACTTGGAGAAAGGAGAGGAAAGAACATAGAGGACTTTGTCTTGCAACTTGGGTGCCAGCTCAGCCACAGTAAAATGAAGCGTCATGCAGATTCCTGAGGCCCCTAGTTTGAAGCCTTAGCTACCATCACATGATGGCATTTCCAGACCCAGCCTGGGCCAGAAAAGGAAGAACCTGGCAGAATCCACCACCTGCTGACTAAAGAGCCCTAGGACCTTGAATAAACAAACATCAGCAGTTGCCAGGCAGTAGTCCTAAGGGCCCTGGGTGAGACCCAGCACTGTACTGGCTTCAGATGTGACCCAATACAGTGCCAACTGTGGTGGCCATGGGAATGCGTGTGTCACCTTTCCCCAAATCCAGGTGGCGCAGCGCAAAGAGAGACTCCTGATGGGGGAAAAAGAGGAAAGAAAGCAAGAGTCTTTGCCTGGTAAACTAGGGATTATACTTTATTTTACCCAAGCCCATCAAGGCAGTGCTTCTAGGAGTCTGCAGCAGTTGCAGCGTTACTGGGCTTAAGGCGCCTCCTAGTGCTGATATGGCTGCAGTGACCACAGGCTTAGATCACAATACTAAATTCCTTTTCAGTACAGCCTTCCCAAGAACAGGCACAGACAAGCCCAGGCTGCTAAGATTGGAATAAATACCTAACTCTTCAATGGCCAGACATTAATGAACATTTACAAGCATTAAGAACATCCAGGAAAACATGACTTCACCAAATGAACTAAATAAGACACCAGTCACCAATATTGGAATGATGGAGGTATGGGATCTTTCAAACAGAATTCAAAATAGCTGTCTTGACGAAGCTCGGTGAACTTCAAGATAATTTATACACATAAGGAATTCAGAATTCCATTGAACAAATTTAACAAAGAGAATGAAATAATTTAAAAAATCAAGCAGAAATTCAGGAGCTGAAAAATTCAATTGACAAACTGAAAAATGCATGAGTCTCTCAACAGCAGAATTGATCAAGAAGAATTGGTGAGCTTGAAACAGGTTATATGAAAATACATAGAGGAGAAAAAAATAAAAAGAATGAAGCACACCTTCAAGATCTAGAACATAGCCTCAAAAAGGCAAATCTAAGAGTTATTGGCCTTAAAGTGGAAGTAAAGAGAGATACTGAGGTAGAAAGTTTATTCAAACAAATAATAACAGAAAACTTTTTAAACCTAGAGAAGTATCAATATCCAGGTACAAGAAGGTCATAGAACACAAAGAAGATTCAATCCAAATAAGACTATCTCAAGGCACTTTGTAAACTCTCAAAGGTAAAGGATAAAAAAAGGATTCTAAAAAGCAGCACGAGAAAAAGAACAAATAACTTATATAGGAACTCCAATATGTCTGACAGCATATTTCTCAGTGGAAAGTTTTTAGGCCAGGAGAAAGTGAAATGACATATTCAAAATACTGAAGGAAAAATATTTCCATTCTAGACTATTATATCCAGGAAAAATGTCCTTCAAACATGAAGAAGAAATAAAGACTTTTCCAGACAAACAAAAGCTGGGGAATTTGGTCAACACCAGACCTGTCCTACAAGAAATGCTAAAGAGAGTTTCTTAATCTGAAAGAAAAGGACATTAATGAATAATAAGAAACCAGCTAAAGGTGTAAAACTCACTAGTAGTAGTAAGTACACAGACAGATACAGAGTGCTCTAACACTGTAATTGTGGTGTGTAAACCACTCATATCGTGAGTAGGAAGACTAAAAGACCTATCAAAAATAATGACTACAACAACTTTTTGATAGATACATAGTATTAAAATATACAAATAGAAAAAACAAAAAGTCAAAAAGGATGAAAAGAATGGAGTTAAAAGGTAGAGATTTTTAGATTTTTGTTTTTTTGTAATTAGAGTTGTCATCAGTTTAAAATAATTGATTATAAGATGTTATTTGCAAGCTTTATGGTAACCACAGATCAAAAATCTACAACAGATACCCAAAAATTTTTCCAAAAGAAATTAAAATATACTACAGAGAAAATCACTTTTACACATAGGAAAATGGGAAGGAAGGAAGAAAGAAAGAGAGGACCAACAAAATAACCAGCAAACAAATAAGAAAATGGCAGTAGTAAATCTTATCTGTGAGTAATAACATTTAATGTAATTGGACCAAATTCTCCAGTTGAAAGACATAGTAGCTAAATGGATTAAAAAAAAAAAAGACCTAAGTTTATGTTGCCTACAAGAAACATATGTCACCTATAAAGACACACATAGGCTGAAAATAAAGAAATGGAAAAAGATATTCAATGCAAATGAAAACAAAAAAAGAGCAAGAGCCAGGCATGGTGACTCACACCTGTAATCCTAGCACTTTGGGAGCTGAGGTGGGAGAATTGCTGGAGGCCAGGAGTTCAAGACCAGTTGGGCAACATAGCAAGACCCTCATCTCTACACAAAATTTAAAAATTAGCTGAGTGTGGTGGCATGCACCTGTAGTCCTACCTACTTGGGAGGCTGAGGTAAGATGATCACTTGAGTTCAGGAGTTTGAGATTACAGTGAGCTATGATCACACCATTGCACTCCAGCCTGGGTAACAGAGTGAGACCCTGTTTCCAATTAAAAAAAAAAAAAAAAAAGGAGCAGGAGGCAGGAGTAGCTATGCTTATATCAGATAAAATGGATTTCAAGATAAAAACTGTAAAAAGCGACAAAGAAGTTCATTATATTATGATAAAGGGGTCGATTCTGCAAGAGACTATAACAGTGGTAAATATACCTACATCCGACACTGAAGCACCTAGATATATAATGCAAATATTATTAGAGCTAAAGAGAGAGACAGAACCCAATACAATAGTAGTTGGAGGCCTCCACATCACACTTTCAGCATTGGACAGGTCTTTTAGACAGAAAATCCACAAAGAAACATTGAACTTAGTCTGCAGTACAGACCAAATGGAGCTGATAGATATTTACAGGACATTTCGTCCAACAGCTAAAGAATACACATTCTCTTCAACACGTGGAACATTCTCAGGTATAGAACATATATTAGGCCACAAAATTTAAAAACATTAAATAATATAAAAATTCAAAAACATTGAAATCATATCGAGTATCTTTTCTGATCACAATGGAATAGAACTAGGAATTAATAACAAGAGGAACTTTGGAAACTATCCAAACACATGGGAATTAAACAATATGCTCCTGAGTGACCATTGAATCAATGAAGAAATTAAGAAAGAAGTTTAAAAAATTCTTGAAACAAATAAAAACAGAAACATAATATACCAAAACCTATGGGATATGCAAAAGTATTGTAGTACTAAGAGGGAAGTTTATAGCAATACATTTCTATATCAGAAAAGTAGAAAAACTTCAAATAAACAACCAATGATGCATCTTAAAAAACTAGAAGAGTAAGAGCAAACCAAACCCAACATTAGTGGAAGAAAATAAACAATAAAAATCAGATCGATCACTTGAGCCCAGGAGTTCAAGGATGCAGTGAGCTATGATTGCATTACTGCACTCTAGCTTGTAACAGAGTGAGACCCCAACTCTAAAAAAAAAATTAAATAAAACTACAGGCCAACATCTCTGATAAACATAGATGCAAAAGCCCTCAACAAAGAAACTGGCAAACCAAATTCAACAACACATTAAAAAGATAATTCGGGCTGGGCGCAGTGGGTCACGCCTGTAATCCCAGCACTCTGGGGGGCCAAGGTGGGCATACTGCTCAAGCCCAGGATTTCAAGACTAGCCTGGGCAACTTAATGAGACCCATTCTCTACTAAAACTACAAAAATTAGCCAGGCGTGATGGTATGCACTTGTAGTTCCAGCTACTCGGGAGGCTGAGGTGTGAGGATAGCTTGAGCCTGACAAGTTGAAGCTGCAGTATGCTGAGATCATGCCACTGCACTCCAGCCTGGGTGACAGAGTGAGACTCTGTCTCAAAAAAATAAAAAATAAAAAGATAATTAATCATAATCAAGTGGGAATCATTGTAGGAATGCAAAAATGGGTCAATCTAGGCAAATCCATAAACTTGATACATTATAGCAATAGAATGAAGGACAAAAACATATGGTCATTTCAATTGGTGCTGAAAAAGCATTCAATAAAATTCAACATTCTTTTGTGATAAAAACTCAAAAAACCAGGCCTAGAAGGAACATATCTCAACATGATGAAAACCATGTATGACATAACCATAGTTAGTATCATACTGAATGGGGAAAAAACAGCAAGACTTTCCTCTAAGATCTGGAACGAAACAAGGATGCCCATGTTGACCACTGTTATTCAGCCTAGCACTGGAAGTCCTAGCTGGAGCAATTAGGCTGAAAGGAATAAAGGGCATCGAAATTGGAAAGGAAGAAGCCAAATTATACTTGTTTGCAAGTTATATTATCTTATATTTAGAAAAATCTAAAGACTCTACCAAAAAACTATTAGAACTGATAAATTCAGTAAGGTTGCAGGATAAAAGATCAACATGGAAAAATCAGTAGTATTTCTGTATGTCAACAGTGAACAATATGAAAAAGAAACCAAGAAAGTAATCCCATTTACAACACCTACAAAGAATATACAATACCTAGGAAATAACTTAACCAAGGAAATGAAAGCTGTCTACAATGAAACTATAAAACATTGATGAGGCCCGGTGTGGTGGCTCATGCTTGTAATCCCAGCACTTTGGAAGGCTGAGGCAGGTGGATCACCTAAGGTCAGGAGTTCGAGACCAGCCTGGTCAACACGTTGAAGCCCCATCTCTACTAAAAATACAAAAAATTAGTGGTGGCGGGTGCATGTATTCCCAGCTACTTGGGAGTCTGAGGCAGGAGAATTGCTTGCACCTGGGAGGTGGAGGTTGCAGTGAGCTGAGATCATGCCATTGCACTCCAGCCTGGGTAACAGAGCGAGACTCTGTCTCAAAACAAAACAAAAAAACCCCACAAAAACAAAAGAAAACAAAATGATGAAATACAGAGGACTCAAAAAAATGAAAAGATATCCATGTTCATGGATCGGAAGAATTAATATTGTTAAAATATCCATACTACCCAAAGAAATCTAGACATTCAATGCAATCCCTATAAAAATATTAATGACATTCTTCACAGAAATAGAAAAAATAATCCTAAAACTCATATGGAACCATAAAAGACTCAGAATGGTCAAAGCAATCCTGAGCAAAATGAACAAAACTGGAGACATCACATTACCTGACTTCAGATTATACTACAAAGCTATAGTAACCAAAACAGCATAGTACTGGCATCAAAACAGACACATAGATCAATGGGACAGAATAGAGAACCCTGAAATAAATTCGTGAACTCATTTCTGACAAAGATGCCAAGAACATGCATCGGAGAAGGGACAGTCTCTTTAATAAATGGTTCTGGGAAAACTGGATATCCACAAGCAGAAAAATGAAACTAGACCCTGATCTCTTGCCATATACAAAAGCAAATCAAAGTGGATTCAAAACTTAATTGTAAGACCTGAAACTATGAAGCTACTAGAAGAAAATATTGGGTAAACACTTCAGGATATTGGTCTGGGCAAAGATTTTTTGAGTAAGACCTCAAAGACCAAAATACCTCAAAGACCACAGGCAACCAAAGCAAAAATGGACAGATGAGATCACATCAAGCTAAAAAGCTTCTGTACAGCAAAGAAAACAATCAACAAAATGAAGAGACAACCCATGGAATTGAAAAAATATTTGCAAATTACCCATTTGACAAGAGATTAATAATCAGAATATCTAAGGAGCTCAAATAACTCGACAGTAAATAATCAAATAATCTGATTGGAAAATGGGCAAAAGATCTGAACAGACATTTCTCTAAAGAAGACATATGAATGGCCAACAGATATATGGGTGTATGAAAAACGCTCAACGTCATCGATCATCAGAGAAATGCAAATTTAAAACCACAATGTGATATCACCTCACCCAGTTAAGATGGCTTTTATCCAAAAGACAGGCAATAATGAATGCTGGCAAAGATGTGGAGAAAGGGGAACACTTAAACACTATTGGTGGGAATGTAGTACAGGCACTGTGGAGAACAGCAGGAGGTTCCTCAAAAAACAAAAATGGAGCTACCATATGATCCAGCAATCTCACTGCTGTGTGTGTATCTAAAAGAAAGGAAATCAGTATATCAAAGAGATATCTACACTTCTGTGTTTATTTGCAACACTATTCAAAATAACCAAGATATGGAATCAACTTAAGTGTCCATCAATAGATGAACAGATAAAGAAAATGTGGTATATATACGCAAGTTGGGCAGCCCCTAGAATCACAGCAGATTCAGAGAGACTCCAGGGATGCCTCGTGGTCAGAAAAAATTTATAGATTAAAAAAAGGGAAGTGACATACAGAAATCAGAAGTGAGGCACAGAAACAGCTGAATTGGTTATAGGTTGGCGTTTGCCTTATTTGAACACAGTTTGAACACTTAGGAGTCTATGAGTGGTTGAAGTATGGCCACTGGGATTGGCCAAGACTCAGCTATTGTTACAGGTGCATACTCCTAAATTAGATTTTCGATCTTGTCTGCCTATTAAACTAGGTTACAGTTTGTCCATAAGGACTCAAATATAGAAATACAGAGTCCTTCTCAGGCCATAGTTAGTTTGCTTTAACACTATGTAAAACATAGAAATATATGGAAATTGTACATAGGTAGTGAACAATTAGATTCAAGTTTAACTCGAATAACTGAACTCATTAAGGTTGGCCCCAGTACATGACAAACTGCTATTTATGAAGATCCTAATTCTTTTTAGAACAAGAGAGTTGGAAGTCTTTCCATGATGAAATAAATCAAAATTATGTTTTGTGGTGCCACAAACTGGGAGAGAATACCAATGATATCAAGTATTAGGTCACATATGACCCTGGGCGTATCATTTAATCTTTCTTGCCTTCAGTTTTCTCATCCGGAAAATGAGTTGTGTGAGGTTTAGAAAGAAAGTATGTAATGAAGTTAGAAATAGCACTTATTAGGTGCTCAATAAATGTTAGCAATTACTTCCTGTTAATTAAAAAGAAGCGTTGGAAGAATGAATTAAAAATAGAATTTTGGGAGTACTAATTGTAAATAAAGCATGTCCTAAAAACTCAATGTTTTAGTAAGACAGACAAACTTACCAGTACACCAAATTGCTGCGTGACTATAAAAACCCAGGCCAAATTCAGTCCACTCCCAAGGGAAAACTAGCACTTAATCCTACCCTGCCACCTGCTGGCCCGTGATAGACCAAAAATAACTATCTGGAAGTTCCAATTTCTCACTAAGTGAAAATAGTGGTAGAAATTAAGTTTATCTCAGACAAGTGATTAGGGCATGAGTCTTCAAGTATTTTTACTAGTGAACCACAGTATGAGAATCCTTATGTGTGATAGCCACAGTAATTTTTATTGATAACATTGATGAGTAGAGATGGTTTTGTTAAGCATCTCAGTAATCCTTATGTGTGAGTGCCACTGTAAGTTGTATTGATAACATTGATGAGTAGAGCTGATTTTATTAAGTGTCTTATTAATATCTGTGGTTCAAATATGAATCAAGGGCAGGCAGGGTGCAGTGGCTCACACCTGTAATCCCAGAACTTTGGGAGGCTGAGGCAGGCAGATCGCCTGAGTCCAGGAGTTCGAGACCAGCCTGGGCAACATGGCAAAACTCTGTCTCAACTAAAAATATAAAAAAAGTAGCCAGGCGTGGTGGCATGTGCCTGTGGTCCCAGTTACTCAGGGGACTGAGGCAGGAGGATGGCTTGAGCCCAGGAGTTCAAGGCTGCAGTGAGCCCTGATTGTGTCACTGCACTCCAGCCTGGGCGAGGCCCTATCTCAAACTACAACAACAACAACAACAAAAAATCAACAGCATATGGAAACTTTATTTATTACTATTTTCCCTTTGTATGTTAATTTTCATAGTTTTATTATGGTTTAATTTTGGTGGTATTCAACTTGAACTGATTCAAATTATATAATTAATTATAATCAGCTTCAATTATTATGATTAATTGTAATTTACTAGACCAGAGGTCCCTATGAAACAGAATTGCCTGGTTTCTGTTTCATACTTATAGAATCGGAATATTTTTGGCTAAAGCTCAGGAAGTACTATTTTTTAAAAGCTTTCTATGTGATTCTCGTGCAGCTAACTTTGGAGGCCATCATGCTTGATTATAAATTTCTTGAGGCAAGGACAGTTTTTTTCTTCATTTTTGTATTCTTGAGGCTTAAGAATGTCTAGTACAAGACAATTAGATAAATAAAGGAAAAAAGTTATACATAAATGAATGAACAAACACACGCATAGACAAACTAATTGATTCATGACTCCTGGGTAGTTAGCAACACAACAGTTGTGGCAAGCTTAAACCTCCTGGCCTTTTAGTTGATGTGTACTAGCCAATTAGGTAAATATATTTTTGTTGTTTAAAGGTTTGACAGGATGCACTCTGGAATCAAGGTGGCTGCATGCTGGCCCCGCCAAGTTTTAGAGGATATGAGTGAAAGGAGATGGAACCAACCAAAGCTGTAACTTCAAAAACTGTATAGAGGTGTTGTATCCTAACAATGACTTCAGACTGATTATATTAATAAGGTATAAGGAAACAAAGGTAATTTCACTATTTGAATAAACATATATCTTGTTGTATTAATTTCTTTTCCAACTTAAAAAAAGTCAAATATACAGTTGAATTGATTTACAAATAGTTATTTGCCATTTTTACGTAACAAGAGGACATGGATGGGTTCACCTTTTAGCATCTTTAGGCCAAGTTATTCTGATCTTGTGGGACTCTCTTAAAATTAAACAGTATTTAACTTTATTGGCAATGTAGAAAGGCAGTTACAATGCAGAGAGCAGAAAGACTTAAACAAAGAACTGGCTGGGTGCGGTGGCTCACACCTGTAATCCCAACACTTTGGGAGGCTGAGGTGGGCAGATCATGTGAGGTCAGTAGATCGAGGCCAGCTTGGCCAACATGGTGAAATCTTTCTCTACTAAAAATAGAAAAATTAGCTGGGCCTGGTGTTGGGCGCCTGTAGTCCCAGCTACTTGGGAGGCTGAGACAGGAGAATCGCTTGCACCTGGGAGGCGGAGGTTGCAGTGAGCTGAGATCGCACCACTTCACTCCAGCCTGGGCGACAGAGCAAGAGTCAATCTCAAAAACAAAAAAACAAAAGCAAAAAACTATTACTGAAGAGGTCCACTGTGTGCCTGGGAGAATTGACCCATAAACAATTAACTCTAAAACATAATTTAGTAAAATGATTTGATTTACTAAAAAAGGGAGAAAAAATAATCTGATTTTCCATTCAAAACAATTAAGGTCATTATGAAAGAAAGAAAATTAGATTGGCATCAGACAGCTTGGCATCAACACACTAAACAAGACAACAGTGGAACAACCCTTTAAAAGAAACTCAAGGGAAAAAAGTAAAAACTAAAAACTTTACAACTTGAGGCTATTGAAAAACAATTTAAAGCATGCACGACCTCAGCGAATATTGCACCCGTAAGTTCCTTGGAACCAAGAGGTGATGTGGAAAACTTTGGCAGTTGAAGAATGAGCATTAAATGTAATTTTAGATCTAAGTCTAAACAAAGTGGAGTAAGCATGGAAGAATAAAGCATAAATGCAATATGCTCTGACAATGCAAATGAAAGAGAAAATAAACTCATGGATTTCCATAGTGATAATAAATGGAAATCAAGGGGTATCACTGACTCAAGGAAAAAGGAGTGTAAGAGCATCATATAAAGGACTTATTATATAGGCGACTACTACACACAGTGTTCTAAAAACAAAAATAAAAAATATGAAGATGACCAAAGAAAACAGATAATATAGGAAAATAACACATCATATATATTATACAAAATTTTATATAAATTACTATGACAGAACTGAGACCAAATGTATCACCCATAACAATTACCTGGTCATGTAAAAAATTTAAAAATTAACAGAATCAGAAAACAGAAAAAGAAAGCCATTATAGAGGAACAAAATAATATTCTTGAGATAATTGAATATATTTTTTAACACAAATGTAGAAAATACTGAGAAAAAAAGAGAAAGATACTAGTTTCATTAGAACATAGAATTGAGAGCAGGATGGGAATTTACTTTTTACCTTCATGTCAGTCATAAGAGATGAATTTAAATAAAAATTAGAAGGGAAATAAATTGGATATACGTTTGTACAACATTTTCTCAGTTCAGGTACATGGCCAGGTAACTTGAATATTAAAACATGGGTCATTCTTGTTGGAAACTATCACAAGCCAAAAAGAAAAGAAAAGAAAAAAGAAAATCTTTTAAAAAAAGGGCACAGGTGGAAGTTTTTGTAAGCTTGTTTTTTTTTTTTAAACACAAAGTTTTTCAAACAGTAAAAAGTTACTAGATTCTGGTTACTTGATTGTACCTTGAAGGAGTCTGCCTTTATTAAAAACTGTCTGGAGATGAAAAAAATCAACGACATTATGCAAATGGATGAAAAGGCTGGCATATATTACCTCTTCTTAGAAACCATAAAGAAAATGAAAAAGCACATCAGCAAAGTGTTAAGTATTCAAAGATAAAACCTGATTTGAAAAGTATAATATGTGTAGTTATTGGTGCTATGAAATAGTTTATATTTAGAGGATAAAATATAAAACCAAATAGTTAACACTATCATATTGAATAAAATCATTTGATTATTCGAATAAGGCAAGAATTCAAAATATTGTCCAATTGCTTTAGTTACAACATGTATAGATCCCAGATAGAACAAATAACAATTTTGTTAGATTTATAGATTTCTAAAATCCTGTATTTCTATATGTGAATATAGATTTTGCTAGCAGATGACATAACTGTGGAATCATCTGATCTACATATTTAATAGACTACTTATAAACACAGACTAGAAACCAAAATAATGTGAGGGGAAGGAGATCTTTTGATCTGGGACCATGTAGTTCTGTTCTTGTAACATCTTGAAAGCATGTCACCACCATCTTGGTTCAGTTACTTCTCCACAAAAGTAAGAGCAGTAAGAGATTAACTGAAGTCTGAATTCAGAGTAAATGCCAAAAAAGTTTCTTACAGCAGTGTAAAAATTGTGACAGTGAAAAGAAATAACCTGACTGAAGTTTGAAATGCTACAGTTTTGAGGTAAAGGATGTTATGGCAAACTGAAAATAATCTTCCCTTAAAAAAATAAAGTCCCTTCTTGTTCATCGTTATCTGGGAAACTGAAATCTGGTTCTGGTAATAATGATAATATAATTACTATTAAAAATGTGAAGGTCAGAGATATGACAGTAACACAATTTATGTACATAAAGAACATAATTGATTTCGACAGGAAGATTTCCAACAAGTATTACAGAGCACTCCATAGTCGTTGTGCATTCTTTAAACTTGATGGTAAAAAAAAAAAAAAAAAAAAAAGGTTAAACTCTTTTTTTAAACTTTTTTTTTGAAACAGCGTCTCCCTCTGTCACCCAGGCTGGAGTGCAGTACTGCTGTCATAGCTCACCATAACCTTGAACTTCTCAGCTCAAGTGATCCTTCCACCTTAGCCTCCTGAGTAGCTAAGACTACAGGTGCGCATCACCACACTTGGCAATTTTTTTTTTTTTTTTTTGAGATGGAGTTTCGCTCCTGTTGCCCAACCTGGAGTACAATGGCGCAATCTTGGTTCACCGCAACCTCCATCTCCTGAGTTCAAGCTATTCTCCTGCCTCAGCCTCACAAGTAGCTGGGATTACAGACATGCGCCACCATGCCCAGCTAATTTTGTATTTTTAGTAGAGATGGTGTTTCTCCATGTTGGTCAGGCTGGTCTCGAACTCCCGACCTCAGGTGAGCCACCCGCCTCAACCTCCCAAAGTGCTGGGATTACAGGCGTTAGCCACCATGCCTGGCCTAATTTTTTAATTTTTTTGTAGAGATGGGGTCTTGCTATGTTGCTCAGGGAGCTCTTGAACTCCTGGCCTGAAGCAAGCTTTCTGCCTTAGCCTCCCGAAGTGTTGGGATTACAGGTGTGAGCCATCACCTGACAGTTTTTAAACTATTGAAAATTTTGTATAATCCAAGAATTATACAATTACCTTTTAGCTGTTGGAACATTGTTGAAACACTGAAACTAACATTTACTGAGGTTAATTTTGAAACCCTTGTAAAATACATGACGTAGAAGTCCAGTTGAGGCTATCCTGCTACTAATACTCAATTAGAGGCAGTAAACAATGTTCTTTCATAAATTATTGATATTTTAACAGATAAATTGTCTAGATAACGTGTAAAATGCTAGTCAAAGTTATATTTTTGAAAATATCTATATTTAAATGTATTTGCTCAGTACCAATTTGGCATGACTTTTTGTTGTGAACATTTTATATTTTAAATCATTTTTATTAAAAAACATAATACACCTAATGACTTTGGAATGTGATATTGAGTTCTTATGACTAAAATTTGAATTTTCCACTATTTTATGTTAAGGATTTGATTTATATCACAAACAAAAATGACTTCTATGAAGAATTTTGTTTTGTTCTCTGAGTATTCCCTATTCTTATTTCTTGGATATGAGGCCTTATTTTCCTATTGTTGGGGGGGGGGAATATAATTTTTCCTCTAACCTCATAAAATTGTAGTTAGAACAGAGCCCAGTTACAAAAGACAGATTAACAAGAGTAAAATGAAGGAGTTTAGTAATGTGTGCAGTGTACGTCACATGAGAGTAACTTCAGTGGAAAGTAACTCAAAGCAGTGGCTGAGAATTCTGGCTTGTATAGCATCTTCAACAAAGGACAATACACTTGTAGAGAAATGACAGGAAAAAGGAAAACAGTTTTGGGCTTCCAAATATGGGAAACCGTGGAAGGTAAATGTATGTGAAGAAACTAATGGAGTAAGATTAGTTTGCAGATTCCTCTGGTGCTGTCTCTGGGCTGCTATGACAACTAGAATTGTTTCCAGTAAAGGGCAATTTATATCCTCTGTTTAAGCAAAAAAGTGGGAGGATAGGAAGAGCTCTTCCTGTGTTTGCTGCTTCTTAATTGTCTTTAGCTAAAAAATAATTTTTTATCAAAGAGGCATATTTTGGGGTTACATATTCTGTTTTTTTTTCCACTATAGAAAGCTATGTAGAACAAGTGTAGAGTCTATTGAACTATTATTAGGCAAATATCCTCATACCTATCACCTAGGTCAAGAAATAGAACTGTGCTTTTCATTCCCATAATTCTTTGAGCACTTCCTATTTTCTGGCACTTCGAGATATTCCAGCTTTCTTGTACTTTCTTTGTGTCAGCCCTGGAATTAGCTATTTCTTCAAAGAGCTCTGGATCATTTGATTGGAAAAAATGGTTTTACAAACTGACATCCGGGCAATGGTTGTGCTCATCACTACCATTATTATCTTGCTCAACCAGATAATCTTTTAAAAAAGCTTTAAAGCATTGAAAGAACATAATGATCTTTTCAGAGTTTTTGAGACATGCAGTTTGAATAATTATGATGATAAACTGTTGAAAACTTACAAATAGAAACTAAGCGATGGATAATATTAGATGGGGTATCAATGTATGATGAACTACAAGTATTACTTTTTTTTTTTTTTTTTTGAGACAGAGTCTCTCTCTTGTCACCCAGGCTGGAGTGCAATGGTGCGATCTTGGCTCACTGCAACCTCCGCCTCCCGGGTTCAAGTGATTCTCCTGGCTCAGCCTCCTGAGTAGTTGGGATTACAGGCACACGCCAGCACGCCTGGCTAATTTTTGTATTTTTAGTAGAGACAGGGTTTCACCATGTTGGCCAGGCTGGTCTCGAACTCCTAACCTCAGGTGATCCACTTGCCTCTGCCTCCCAAAGTGCTGGGATTACAGGTATGACCCACCATGCCCGGCCAAATATTACATTTTCTCCTTAAATTTTAGTATGGACGCTCCCTCCCCTGTGGAGTATTGCCTCTATTTGTATCAATAGCCGTAGTTACCAGGCGCATTTCCAAATTTTTTTTTTTTTTTTAGTTCTTTAGGATCTTTGTGAATATTGGTTGGCAGTGGAGAATATAGTCTTAAAATGTGTTAAAACATATTTAATGTCCTCAATATCACAATTGGAAGCCTATCTAGGGGTCATTTCTACAGAAAAGAAGGTATTGGAGCAACTAAGCATAGAAACCATCATAAAGCTGTCACTTTAAGTGATCAATATATGAACTATTTTCATCACAAATTATTAAATCCTAATGACTTTGGAATGTGATATTGAGTTCTTGTGACTAAAATTTGAATTTTCCACTATTGTATGTTAACAATTTGGTTTATTTAACAAACAAAATGACTTCTATGAAGAGTTTTGTTTTGTACTCTGAGTAGTCCCTGTTTTTATTTCTTGGATATGAGGCCTTATTTTCCTAAGAATATTGATAGTGATTTTTTTTTGAAGGCCTATTTTGCTCTCTGCATTAGTTTACTAATTTTGGCTTAAAACTTTTAAGTTAAAGGATTTCCTAAAACATTTGTTGGTCTTTGGTTATTTGCCCATATTTAAGAATAAGGCTGATTAGAAATGAGTGAATGGAGGGCTTATTAACTGATAAGTTTCACTAAAGAGCAAGGGGGTGGTTAGTGAGTTGTCATTTATTTGGCTGCTGCCAAAATGTCTTTTTTCTTTCTCTCTCTTTTTGTTTTTTTTTTTTTTTTTTTTTTTTTTTTTGAGACAGAGTCTGGCTCTGTCACCCAGCCTGGAGTGCAGTGGCAGTATCAGGGCTTACTGCAGCCTTGACTTCTGTAGGCTCAAGTGAACTCCCTGCCTTGGCCCCCTAGTTTCTGGGACTACAGGTGTGTGCAACCAAGCTCGGCTAATTTTTTTGAATTTTGGTACAGACAAGGTCTCACTATGTTGCCCAGGCTGGTCTCGAACTTCCGGGTTCAAGCAATCCTCCCACCTTGGCCTCGGAAAGTGCTGGGATTATAGCTGTGAGCCACCGTGCCTGGCCCCTAGATGTTATTGAGGTCTTTCTCTTGGACATTCAGTTTTCCTAGAGTTGAACCTTCCAGTTTCTTGCCTGCGGTGCATACATGCCTGACTCCTACAGTTTTAGGAAAAAAGTGAGTTATAGCTGAGGGCCTTATCGTTCTGTAGGTATGCATATGTGGTATACATATGTAGTAAAATACACATCACATAAAATTTACCATTTTAGCCATTTGTAAGTATACAATTCAGTTGCATTAAATACATTCTCATTGTTGTGCAACCAATCTGCAGAACTCTTTTCATCTTGCCAAACTGGAACTCTGCACTGATTAAACAGTAACCCCCTGGTTGCCTGAGTCCCTGGCAACCACAAGTCTACTTTCTCTATCATTTTGACAACTCTAAGTTTCTCATATAAATAGAACCATATATAGTATTTGTCCTTTTGTGACTGGCTTATTTCACTTAGCTTAATATTCTTAAAGTTTATCCACGTTGTGGCATGTGTCAGAAATTCCTTCTTTATGAAGGCTGAATAATATTCCATTTTAGGTACATATTATGTTTTGTTTACTCATTCATCAGTTGATAGACACCTGGGTTGCTTCCACATTTTAGCTATAGTGCTGTGGTGAACACGGTATGCAAATATCTGAGACCCTGCTTTCGATTATTTTGGCTATACATACCCAGAAGTGAAATTACTGGCTCACGTGGAGTTCTATTTTTAATTTTTTGAGGATGTATATACACTTTTATGTAATCACTCCTTATTGAGCTTTACTGTCTACCACATCCAGTGTCCCTGAGTGTGGAAATTCTCTTGTTCACCTCCTGTCCTCACTCCCTTCCAATAAGCCATGTCTTGTTTGGAGGATGGGCATAGAGTTGAGAGTAGTGATCTGGATATGTGGGGTTGGAAAGGAAATTTGAGGGCCCAAAATTCTGCCTGTGAACTTTGAACTCAATTTTCCAATCTCCTTTGCTACAGCTAAGCTCTGCCACCCACATCCGGTGTTTTCCTGGAGGCTGTAGGTAAATGTGTCAAAAAATTCAATTCATTGAAAGCCAGTTCACTTAAATGTCCAACTTGCAATAACTTTTCTATTACCTCCTTTTTTTTTTTTTTTTTTTTGACGGAGTTTCACTCTTTCACCCAGGCTGTGGTGAAGTGGGGCGATCTTGGCTTACTGTAACCTCCGCCCCCGGGGTTCAGGCGATTCTCCTGCCTCAGCCTCCCAAGTAGCTAGGATTATAGGTGTGCACCACCACGCCTGGATAATTTTTGTATTTTTAGCAGAGACAGGGCTTCACCATATTGGCCAGGCTGGTCTCGACCTCCTGACCTCAGGTGATCCACCCACCTCGACCTCCCAAATTGCTGGAATTACAGGCGTGAGCCACCGTGCCCGGCCTCTATTACCTACCTCCTTACGTTTAGTTATCGTTTTGTCTCCATAAAAGCATTTTAAGGCAAATTCAATTTGATTCCGTTCCAGTTTCCTTGCTGTTGCAGCTAGAGTCTGAGGGGCCCAGAGGAAAAGGAAAACCCAGAGGGGCATAAGAAGAATACAGAATATTCATTTTTATTCCTGAGGAAGTACAACCACCATGGATGGAAATCAGAAGTCATTAACTAGCTGTTTACTTCTGGGCAAATCTTTTGGCTCGTTGGCCCGAAAAGTGCAAAACGAGGGTCACAATTTTCATTCACAGATTGTATGTGTTTACACACATACTCACGAACGCTTAGCAAAGTTGAACCTGGAGCAAATGTGTTAATAGCCCTTAAAGGGTCAGTGTATGACGTCACCGTAGTAACAACAACAGTGCGCATGCGTCTTTTTTTAAAGAGCCGGCGTGCTCCCGGCGCCGCTCAGCTCGCCCCCTTCCTTGGAGTGCTGCGCCCCCGTTTCCCCAGGCTGCTCCTCCCAGCAGGAGCCAATTCGCCAATCACAGCCCTCCTTTTCCTGACGTCATTGGCGCGTGCCCCGGTTTCAAAAGCTCGGGGGCGGGCTTCTGGGTTCGCGCATGCGCCTCTGTGCGTTTGTCCCATGCTGGTTCCGTGAGTCTGGCCTTAGGTGTCTCGTGTCGGGGGTTGATCCGAGCTGTCGCCGCCGCCGCAATGGGCAAAACTGCCGACTCTCCGGGTTCGGGAGCCCGACCCGACCCGGTGCGGAGCTTCAATCGCTGGAAGAAAAAACACAGCCATAGGCAGAACAAAAAGAAGCAGTTGAGGAAGCAACTGAAGAAACCCGAATGGCAGGTCGAGCGCGAGAGTATCAGCCGCCTCATGCAGAACTATGGAAAGGTGAGGCCGGCGCTGGGGAGGGGGCTCGGGCCGGCCAGCAGCGGGGCAGCGTCTCACTGCGGCGAGGAGTTGCAGAGTGGAGGCGGCGGATCTGTCACCGGGACCCGGCCGGGAATGAGAGGTCACGCCGGGTGCCACAGCTCAAACCTCTGCACCGTTCTGGCCACTCTTCTGCTTGCCACACTGTTCCTAAAAAAATAGTAGAAATGCGGCCCTACCTAAGGGTAGGGAGACTAATGCTGTAATAGCTACAGTCATATTCATATTAATAATACTGATGACAATAATGGTAATAATGACACCTACATTTTTAAGCACTCACCATGTGCTTACAGTAATTGTTTGACTTGATCTGAGGTATGGATATTAATAATCCTATTTAACAGATGAGATAATTGAGGTTCTAAGAGGAATGAAACTTGTCCGAATCTTTCACGCTTAGTAGGTGGTGTGGAATTGGAAGCTAGATCCATGTCTTTCTAATCCCAAAGCCTTTGCTTTTAACCATGAAGCCAGACTGCATCCCTCAACATCATCTATGCTCCTTCCTGTGCCCACCTCATTTTCTCCACAGGCTTCATGTCCCCATCCAAGAATTGGCCTAGAAAAGCCGGACCGCTGGTCTGTTTCTGTCACCTATCATCCCCACATTGTAGCTGGTGTTCCCAGATGAGTATACCTGTAATGATCACTTTGACCTCCTGACTTCTTCCCCCAACCTCCAGACTCCACAGGTCTGTCAATTCCTCTTTTCCCTTTCCCTAAATCCCATGTTTGTTGGTCTTCACCCACATCATTCAGCTTCTCAGCCCCCTTCTAGTGCAGTACAATCAGGGATTTAACAGATGGAACATTCTTGGAACTAAGGTTGCCATTGTAACAAATTACCACAAACTTGGCGGCTTAAAACAACAGAGATCTTGAGGTCAGGAGTTCGAGACCAGCCTGACCAACATGGTGAAACCCCGCCTCTACTAAAAATACAAAAAAATTAGCTGGGCGTAGTGGTGGGTGCCTGTAATCCCAGCTACTTGGGAGGCTGAGGCAAGAGAATCGCTTGAACCCGGGAGGCAGAGGTTGCAGTGAGCCCAGATCGCACCATTGCACTCCAGACTGGGTGACATGAGTGAGACTCTGTCTCAAACAAACAAACAAACAAAAAAGCCCAGCAACAACAGAGATTTACCTTGTCACAGTTCTGGAGGCCATACGTCTGAAATCAGTTTCACTGGGCCAAAATCAAGGTGTCAGCAGGGACTTGCTCCCTCCAGAGGTTCTAGGGGAGAATCTGTTTCTTGCCTCTTGTAGCTTCTGGTGGCTGCTGGCATTCCTTGGCCTGTGGCTGCATAACTCCAGTCTCTGCCTTCTCCTGTGTCAGTCTATCTCTGTTCCTCTGTTATAAGGGCGCTTACGATTGCGTTTAGGGCCTACACAGATAATCCAGGATAATCACCCCATCCCAAGATCTTTAGTCACATCTGAAAAGTCACTTTTGCCATGTAAGGTAACATTCATCCTTTCCAGAAGTTAATACATGGACATAAGTTGGGATCATTTTTAGCACCACATCCTAGCTCCACCATCTCAGCAGACCGTAGAGCTAGAAACCTAGGAGCAGTCTTAGCTACTTCTCTCTTACCTACTCTTATAATCCAGTCAGTCACACTGGTGATCTGTTCTGCTTACATTTTTCAAATGCTTCTTCATCCCTACTGCATTGTCTTCAGTCCCCATCATCTCTTGCCTGGATTACTATAGTAAATATTGCTTTCAACAGGGATCAGCAAACTTTCTCTGTAAATGATAGTGAATGTTTTCAGCTTTGTAGTCCTAAGGGTGGAACTACTCAATTGTTCCCTTGTAATACAAAAGCTGCCATAGAAATACTTAAATGAATGGGTGTTGTTTTTCAGTAAAACTTTAATTAGTGAAACAGGTGGCTGATGGGCTTTGTCCCCTAGGCCTTAAACCTTTTAATTTATCCTCTATACTTCTGCTAGAATGATTCTTTCCAAGATGAAGATCTAATCATTTTACTGCCGATTAGAACCCTTCCTTGGCTCACAGTTACTTTTAGAAAAATTGTCAAATACAGCGTGTCAACATGTTCTAGTCTGCTGCAGAGTAAGTTATTTGTGGTCAGGCTGACCTGGTTTAAATCTCACTCTTTTCAGGTATTGGCTAGCCAGGTTTCTTCACCCCTCTAAGTCTCAGTTTCTTCTTTCAAAAAACAGAAGTTATTAGCCACCCAGAGTGTTGTAAGGCCCAAATGAGATAATGTGTATACACCAAGTGGTACACGATAGGCATATATGAAGGAACAGCTTGCAGTTTTGTGAATTGTGCATGCTTCTTGTGCTTCTCATCCTGGTACTTGATGTTTCCACTGTGTGCAGTGAGCATACCCATCTGCCCACTCTAAGGAAAGGTACTCTTCCTTCAAGATTTAGTGCAAACTTCTCTTCATCACCTCCCCTGGCCAAGTTAGGGCTACTGTGCATCTGTAGCATTTTGTAGATACCTTTATGACAACATTTATCAACTGTCTGTGATGATTGCTTCTTTAACTTTTTTAAAAAAACTCTCCTACTAGACCATGAACATTCAAGGTCAGCAACCGGTGATACACTCGTCTTTGCACTCCCCAGAGTCTGGTAGCACAGTGCTTGTCCTTGAATAGGTGCTCAGTCAGTGTTTAGATGTTGTTTGCTGTAAGACTAGACCTTTCCCAGGTGGCTTTGCTCTGGTTGGCAGCATTGGATTATTCTTTTTTTGTTTCTTGTAATTGTGAACATTTATCAAACTTTTATGCATGCTGGCTTTCCGTATACTCACCACAAATAACCCTGTGAAATTGTTCCCATTATACAGGTGAGACAACTTTAAGGCACAGCAAGGTTAAATAATTTGTGTAAGGTTAAACAGCTAGGAAGTGAAAAAGGAGTTCTAAGCCAGGTAGTCTGATACCAGTGCACCAAACCAGTAGGCTTTACTGCATTGCATTTATTTAAATCCCATTTGTTTCATTGTTGAAGGAGCAGCTTTTTCGCCCGCTAAGCATTGTTCTGTTTTACTTCTTTAATTTTAGAAATATTTTCTTAAGATTTGGTTGAGAAATAAATGCAGTGTGAAATCAGTTGTCAAGGTTAGCAATACTAGGATATAATTATTTGAATAGCAGGCTTATCATTCTCTAGGTAAACAAGGTGCAGGCCCTCACTATGTGGCTCCTCAGGTGGTAGCATTGTACATAAAACTTACTACATAGCCATGGTACACAGGTGGTGCTCAGTAGCCTCACTGGTGAACTACTGAACAATTTGATTCTGAAACCTTTTAAAACAATTTGACAGGCGCTTGTCTAGGCGGGTGTGAGTATACATGGAAAAAAAATACGTGCCCAAGTCCCTAGGGAACCTGGGCATGTAGGGGTTGATACAGTTTGACAGGTTATATTAGTATGCATAAAATGTTATAATAGTAAGTTTGTAACATGTACCTCAGTGCTGTGGAGTTAGAGGATGGTGTAATTAGGGGAAGTTGAGTTATCCTTTACTGAGCTCCTTCTGGTCAGATGCATTACAAAAAACATGCTTCTTCTGGGTATGCTTCCCTTCCTCCTGGTGGTTGCAGCCTCAGGTCTGGCTTGGGGAGCTGATGTGGGCTGGATTTCATCCCCTGCATCTCAGTCTTAGCAGATTTCATTGTGGTGCATACAAACTGTCCAGTGGTTTGCAGTTGCCAAGAGTGGAGCTAAGCTTTTTTTTTTTTTTTTTTAAGATGGAGTCTCACTCTATCACCCAGGCTAGAGTACAGTGGCACCATCATGGCTCACTGTAGCCTTGACCTCCTGGGCTCAAGTGACCCACCCAACTCAGCCTCCTGAGTAGCTAGGACTACAGGTGCATGCCACCAGGCCTGGCTAATTTTTTTAGTAATTTTTGTAGAGATGGAGTCTTACTGTATTTCCCAGGCTGGTCTTGAACTCCTGTGCTCAAGCGAACTGCCCACCTGTAATTCCAAAGTGCTGGGATTACAGGTGTGAGCCACTGTGCCTGGTGGAGCTAGTTCTTGAATGATGAGTTCATCAGATAGAATAGATTGGCAAGGATGTTCTAGGTGGAGGGAACATGGGGAGATACAGAGAGGTGAAAATGCATGGCATTCTTTGAGGGAGGAAATGCTCCTTGGAGTGTTGGATGCATTCCTGAGTTGGCTTCAGATGGGTTCGAGAAGAAGGTTGGACTGTGATGACACTGGAGGCTGCAGCATGCAGTATAATGGCTTCTTAAAGTGTCCACATCCTAATACCTGGAACCTGTGAATATGTTAGATGGTAAGGGGTAATTAAGGTTGCTTAATCAGCTGACCTTAAAGTAGGGCGATTATCCTGGATTAGGTGGGCCCAATGTAATCACAGGTGTCCTTAGATGTGGAAGAGGGAGGCGGAAGAGTCAGTGTCAGAATGACGTGATGTGAGAAAGACTTGGAGTCTGTTGCTGACTTTAAAGACAGAAGAGGGTCACCACCTAGGAATGTGGGCAGCCTCTAGAAGCTGGAAAAGGCGGGGAAATGGACTCTGCCCTAGAGTCATCAGAAAATAACGCAGCCCTGCTGCCACCTAGATTTTAGCCAAGCGAAACCTATTGTGGACTTTTGACCTCCAGAGGTCTAAGGTAATATATTTGTGTTGGTTTAAGCCACTATTTGTGGTAATTTATTACAGTAACAGTAGGAAATTTATACAAAGGCCATGCTCAAAGACTTTATCTGGAAGCCATGGGAAGTATGTGGCGGGACTCTGTATAGAGAGAATATATCTGAGCTGTAAAGGTTGGAGGGTAAGAGATCAGGTAGGAGACTGGAGACTATTGGTAGAGTCTAGGTCTTGGGTCCTTTGAGAGGCAGATGACAAAATGGGATTGGGTGAACTGGAGCTTTAGGGGTTACAGGCACAGGAGGGGGAATGTCCGTGAAGGCTGAAGGAGAGGAAACAGGAGTAGGGAGGGAAAGGAGAGAAGGATGGAAGGAGCAGCAGGTAGGAAGGTAGGAAGAGTCTCAGACTGCAGCACAGTTCCAAGAAAGCTTCAGCCAGGCTGATGGGGAGTCACTGATCCAAAATTGTCCATCAGAGGAATCCCCGGGCCTGCAGTAGCACTGCTGAGCCCCACCATTGACTAGGAGCAGCCCAGGGGAAGCATGGCTTTTTCATGGTGGGTCTAGAGGAGGCACAGCTGGCATTGTCAGTCAACTATGCTTCTCACAGCAGGAGGGTGGTGTATTTCTAAGGGGTGGTGTGTGCTGGAGGGGCTGCTGGAAAACTGGGGATTGAGGCTCACTGAGAAATGTTGAGCTAGCTGTGTTAGTTCAGCAGCTGTTTTTACTATTGCTGAATGACTCTGCATCTGGGATTCATTTAGACTGTAATCAGCTGTACTGTATAGAAACTGCATTCAAATCCTGATTTTTTTTTTTTTAATCAAAATTTGGTCTGGTGTAGTTGAGGCAGTTTGCTGTTCTTCTCTTGATGGCAATAGGTGTGGAGCATTCTAGGGCGTTTCAATGCTTTTTTCATCAGGCATTATTCACTTTAGCAAGAAATAGGCATTACCAGAGAGTTGTGAGAAGTATAAGAGGATGGTCAAATGTCACCCTTTTCTCCTCCGCTTTTCAACTTTTCCAACAGCCGTGGGAAGCCTTTAATAAGGACCATCCCTGAAATATCTCTTCCCTGAATTCAGAAGAATAGTGAGACGGATTTGTAGACTGAGTATGAGTATTATGGAGATGTAAGTGATTTCCCCCCCCTAAGAAAGGGATAAAGGGAAGGAGAAAGAGTTATTTTTTTGAGGTGGAGTCTCGCTCTGTTGCCCAGGCTGGAGTGCAGTGGCTCTATCTCTGCTCACCGCAACCTCTGCCTCCTGGGTTCAAACGATTCTCCTGCCTCAGCCTCCCAAGTAGCTGGGATTACAGGCGCACGCCACTGCGTCTGGCTAATTTTTATAATTTTAGTAGAGACAGGGTTTCGCCATGTTGGCCAGGCTGGTCTTGAACTCCTGACCCCAGGTGATCCGCCTGCCTTGGCCTCCCAAAGTGTTGGGATTACAGGCGTGAGCCATCATGCCCGGCTGGGTTATTTTCTTTGTAGGAACCGTAGCCATCTCCTGCTGTGGCTGCTATGTAATCCTTGGAATATAACAGAATATCTAGAGCAGGGTCAGCAAACTCTTTTTCTGTAAAGGGCTGGATAGTCTGTGTTAGGCTTTATGGTCCATACAGTCTCTGCAACAACTACATAGACAATAAATAAATGAATTATTGTAGTTGTGCTCGAATAAAACTTTACTTACTAAAATAGGCAGCAAATTGGATTTGGCCCGTAGGCTGTAGTTTGCTGGGCCCTATTTTAGAACATCAACAGAATCAAAAGTTCCTTTTCTTCGTCTTCTTTTAAAGAATATGGCGCCTGTAATCCCAGCACTTTGGGAAGCTGAGGCGGGTGGATCACGAGGTCAGGAGATCAAGACCATCCTGGCTAACACGATGAAACCCCGTCTCTACTAAAAATACAGAAAAAATTAGCTGGGTGTGGTGGTGGGCGCCTGTAGTCCCAGCTACTTGGGAGGCTGAGGCAGGAGAATGGCGCGAACCCGGGAGGTGGAGTTTGCAGTGAGCCAAGTTCGCGCCACTGCACTCCAGCCTGGGCGACACAGCGAGACTCCGTCTCGGGGAAAAAAAAAAAAAAAGAATATGGTATATAGTTTTCTGTTGTAATGCTTGATTGAAGAGTGTTGGAGCAGTTTCATTCTTCTAAACTTTCCCTCCAGGAGGTTAACTGGCTTTAGGAAGATAGATGTGCTGTGCAATGTTTTGTTTGAGGAGCTCGCTTTGCCTGTACTGTGTCTCTTGCTGGGGATTGAAGAGTGTGTTGGCAGCCTGCCTCCTTCTGTAGGCATTCCATTCCCTTTGAAAACAGCTTTTTAGCTGATAATACCACGAGTGCTAGAGTGAGCCACACCTAATTTTAATGCCTTGTTTGGAAGATTATCTTCTGATTGAGGTTCCTTGCTGGGACAGTGTGTTATTTGAATAAACCGTTCTTCTAATGCTGGTACACTGATTCTGCCTCCTTTCCAGTGATATCTGAAATGATTTGTAGGGATTAAGACAATGTTTTAATATTTGTATTTTCAGCATTGGAGGGCACAGAGTAAACACTGCCTGGGCTATGTTAAGAATCATAGGAAAGATGTGTAGATTGTAAAATGAAATACAACTGTCATCCTTTTACTGCCTAGAGTGTAATTTAAATAAATGAACCATACAAATGCAGCTTTTTCCTTTTGCGAATCATGTATAATTTGGCAGCATATTTCCAGAACTGAGCAGTAGTTCCTGCCTTCAGCATCTCTAATAAAATAATTCTCCTGAGCAGCTGAAATGAAATTCAGAAAATTGGGTTTGTGCTAATAAAGAACATCAGTAATGAATATTTGAATAATGTAAAGTTAGCAAAATGTTACTTATTGTGGCTTCAAAGCATGACAGACATTTCCCCTGTGTTGAAATAATACTCCTCCTTCAGTAACCCCAAAATGAATAGTTATCAGGTTGGATTTCATAGGCCACTGATTTATGGTTAAAACTTTGAAAGGATTGTGCTAACAAGAAATATTTCTCCAACTAATTTCACTCTTTTTTCCAAATTGTGTGTATAGAACTATTTTCATTGTGATCTGTGGTTTGTGGTAATTTTGTCCTTGTTTCTTAAATTGATATCCCTTGAAGGATGATAGGAAGTAAATTTTCTTCCTAAAATTGATGTGGTTGGTGATGCTTTACTGTGTTCAACATTTTGGAGGTCAGATAGTAGTATGTGTGGTGTGTGTGCGTGTGTGTGTATTGGGTGACTTTTTTTTCCTTACCAATTGAAATGCTTACAAATGTATATTCGATTCAGGGACAGCCTCTTCAGGGCATATTTCGTTACAGAAGGAATGATGGCTTTTAATTAGAAGCGATGATTGAATTCAACCCTGAATTACCAAGGATGAGCTGGGCAATACAATGTAGAGAAAAAATGGCTGTGTCGTGAAACAAATGAATTACCCTGATTCCTTTTTCTTTTTTTCCAGATAAATGTAAATGAAATCACAAGATTTTCAGATTTTCCCTTGTCCAAAAAAACATTGAAAGGTAAGTATATGGTGATCTTGGGATGTGTTATTGGATTTCTTGGCATTTTTGATAAATGGGAGAAGATTTAGAGGGTTTAGCCTGAAAAATCTTATTTTGGCAAATTTTGATATCATGAAAACCAATGAAAATAAGCAATATTCAAGTTTTAACAGTACGTTATTCTCATTCTTTCTGGACTAATTAAAAGAAAAACAAGATTCCAGCATCCTCTGAATAAAATGAAATCTAATTTTGTTAGTTAAAATAAGCAAGGGAACAAACCAAGATGCGACACCCTTTGTATCTGTTTGCTAGGGCTGAGATGACAAAATATCAGACTGAGTGGCTTAAACAACAGAGACTGATTTTCTCACAGTTCTGGAAGTTGGAAGTCTGGGATCAAGATGTTGGCGGCATCGGTTTCCTCTTAAGGCAAAATAAGGGAAGGATTTGTTCCAGGCCTCCTTGGCTTGTGGATGGCTGCCCTCTTGCTGCCTTTTTATTTTTGGATACATAAAAATTGTATATATTTGGCCAGGCGTGGTGGCTCATGCCTGTAATCCCAGTACTTTGGGAGGCCGAGGTGGGTGGATCACAGGGTCAGGAGTTTGAGACCAGCCTGGCCAACATGGTGAAACCCTGTCTCTACTAAAAATACAAAAATTAGCTGGGTGTGGTGGCGGGCGCCTGTAATCCCAGCTACAGGCTGAGGCAGGGGAATCGCTTGAACCTGGGAGGCGGGTTCATGCCACTCTACTCCAGCCTGGGCAACAGAGTGAGACACCGTCTCAAAAAAAAAAAAAATTGTATCTATTTACAGTGTATAACATGATGCTTTGAAATATGTATATGCTGTGGAATGGCTAAATCAAACTAATTATATATGTGCTAATATTACCTCATCCTTTTGTGGTTAGAACTCTTAAAATCTACTTAGTATTTTTTCTTTTTTCAGCATATTTTAATTAACTATAGCAGTATATATTAAGAGAGATATATAATAGATCTCTCTTTTTTTTTTTTTTTTTAAGATAGGGTCTTGCCCCGTCACCCAGGGTGCAGTGCAGTTGTGTGATCTTAGCTCACTGCATCCTCAGCCTTCTGGGCTCAAGTGATCCTCCCACCTCAGCCTCCTGAGTAGTTGGAACTGCAGGTGCATGCCACCGTGCCTGGCTAATTTTTAAAAATTTTTGGTAGAGATAGAGTTTTGCCATGTTGCCCAGGCTAGTCTTGAACTCCTGAACTTTAAGGAATCTGCCTGCCTTGGCCTCCCAAAGTGCTGGGATTATAGGCGTGAGCCACCACGCCCGGCCTACAATAGATCTCTTGAAGTTCTTCCTCCTAACTGAAATTTTGTATCTTTGATGAACATCTTCCCACTCTCCTTACTTCCCCCAGCTTCTGGTAACTACCATTCTACCCTCTGCTCCTATGAATTTGGCTTTTTTAGATTCTACATATAAGTGAGATTATGTGGCATCTTTATTGCTGTGCCTGGTTTATTTCAGTTAACATAAGGTCCTCCAGGTTCATCCATGTTGTTGTAAATAACAGGATTTCCTTTTTAAAGGCTGAGTCATATTCCATTTGTGTGTGTGTGTGTGTGTGTGTGTGTGTGTGTATGTATATAACATATATTTTCTTTACTCATTCATGGACACTTAGGTTGATTTCATATCTTGGCTTCTGTGAATAATGCTGCAATGAACATGTGAGCACAAATACTTTTCAAAGTAGTGGTTTTATTAATAAACCCTTTGGATTATACCCAGGAGTGGAGTAGGTGGATCACAGAATAACTTATCTCCTCTTCACATGGTTTTCCCTCTGTGCATGTGGACCCTTGGTGTCTCTTTGTTCAAGTTTCTTCTCATAAAGACACCGTTTGTGTTGGATCAGAGTCCACCCCTATGGGGCTCTAACTTAATCACCTCTTTAAAGGCCCTGTCTCCAAGTATAGTTATGTTCTGAGGTACGAGGCATTAGGGCTTCAACATAGGAATTTTGGGGGACACAACTCACTTAGCCTATAATACCATCCTACAGGGATCTTCTAAAGTATAATTCTTCCCTCCATGTTGCCAGGTTTGCAAGAAGCTCAGTACCGTTTGGTGACTGAGATACAGAAGCAGACCATTGGATTGGCTTTGCAAGGTAAAGATGTACTTGGAGCGGCCAAAACTGGATCTGGCAAGACTTTGGCTTTTCTTGTTCCAGTAAGTACATTGTCATTGGGTCAGACTGTCTGTTACACAATTTTATAACATTCTGTGCCCAGATGCAAATTATATAAAGAGATGTTTTCATGTTAGATTTCATGATAGATTGGCTAGAATGCAGGCTTCATCAAACAAGAGCCACATGTGTCTTGTTCTCACCATTTTCCCCAGGTTCTAGCACAGTGCCTTGCATGCGGCAGGCACTCAATAACTTATTGAATGAATGAACTATTGTGCCTTAACAAGTCATTACATTCTTGATGGAAGTGGAGTGCTCCAGTATGGCAGGTTAAAGTGGTTCTGTGCTGCAGTAGGACTGGTGGGAGACAGTTTCTGCTCTCACCCTTGTGAGCCTGCCAGTGGCATTTATACTTACCACCTTGTTTAGGATAAAGCTGAAATATGCTCAGTTTAAGGAGCTTTAGGCATTTGTTGAGAATTTTCTGGGACATTGCTATCGGTCTTTTATGGCAGCAAAACAGTAGAGCTTCTTAGGCTTTCATTTCCATCTCTGTTATGTTGGTCTCCTAATTTTTCATTCCTATAAAATGACCCAGAAAAATCTCATTTTAGTTTTTTTTCCAAATATTGCAAAAACCACTTTTCTCTTAAATCCTAGTGTGTTTTTGCCCCCTTAAAAAAAAGTCTCCCTATAGCTAGATAATTCAGTTACTATATAACTACAGCAGCTACATGGGTGAAAGTTTATTTACTTATTTTTATTTTTATTTTTTGAGATGAAGTCATGCTGTGTTGCCCAGGCTGGAGTACAGTGGTGCAATCTGGGCTCACTGCAACCTCTGCCTCCCAGGTTCAAGCGATTCTTTCTGCCTCAGCCTCCCAAGTAGCTGGGATTACAGATGTGGGCTACCACGCCAAGCTGATTTTTGTATTTTTGGTAAATACGGGGTTTCATCATATTGGCCAGGCTGGTCTTGAACTCCTGACCTCAAGTGATGCACCCGCCTCCTCCTCCAAAGTTCTGGAATCGGGCGTGAGCCACTGTGCCCAGCCAAAAGTTTTAGTGTGGTTATTTAGAAAATGATAAATATTATTCTTAAGTGTGTTGTAAAGGTCTTTGGGTTGTACATACCTTTCACTGATAGCCAGTTTCCTGATGGCATGGCTCTGGCAGCAGCTGAACTACCGTGGGGTTTCTTTTCCCTTTCCTCTGAGTTGGGGGTGGATGGTTCTGATGGAAGATAAACAAAATCATTTACTTTGGACTGGATAAAACTTGAGTGGTATGCCTTCTGCTTGGAAGATCCCTTTGATTTGGAGGGGCAAGGTTGAGATGCAGGTCAAAAAGCTGACTTCTGATGACTTACTGAACATGAATTTGCTATCTTTTTGAGGTGCTGGAAGCCTTATATCGTCTGCAATGGACTTCAACAGATGGGCTGGGGGTTCTCATAATATCACCTACGAGAGAACTGGCCTATCAGACCTTTGAGGTTCTCCGAAAAGTAGGAAAGAATCATGACTTCTCAGCTGGTCTCATCATTGGTGGAAAGGTTTGTCCTTTTGTCCATGTCCTTCCTTTCCTTCTGTAACCTATACTGGAGTACTGTGGCCGATGACAGGGAGGCAGCAGAGACTTCATCTAAACAGACTGACGTAGACCAGGGCCTCATGGGGTAGTAGCACTTGGTGTGGTCGCTGCTATCTACGATCTGGTTGCCAATTTTGCAGGCCCAGAAAGTCCATTTTTTTTTGTCGGGGAATCTGAATTGATTAGCCTCTCTAAGACATATTTACTCTAATCCTGTAAAGTTATTTGTCGGTATTCATTGGGAAAGATATTTCCGTATATGAACTAGTACCTTTTAATAAGGTATCTATCTAAGAGGCTGAATAATTCAGAGCATTGCTACATCAGCAGCATAAGAAAGGAAGGTAGACTGTTTAGAGGAATGTTTATAGTAGGTCAAGATAAGACCTGCTGCTCACTTTTGTTCTATCTTATAGCACATCTAGAATGCCTGTATCTGCTAGAATCTCCTCTAGACTGTGAGGATAAATACTTCAATTTTTATGCAAACATGCACAAAAGAAGAAAGAATAGCATCACAAACCCTTACGTACCTGTTGCCTAACTTTAACAATTAACAACATTTTGTTTTTTCCCACCGCCTCCAGGACTGTGAGAAGTGGTTCTTGTATCAAGGAGAGAACCTCGGCTTTTTTCAGTTCACAAAGTACAGTCCTTGAGCGGTGTCAGAGTCTGTTCAATGTCCCTGGGTCCTGAATTAAAGAATGAGTGATTCCAGTTTATGTCAGTTCTGATCCAAATAGGAAATCCTGACTTGGAGTATTCATTGGATTATTTTTTTTCTTAGCCTCAAAATCCTGGGTATGAATAAGAATTTAGAACTCTGAGCTCCTTATGTCTTCCTGTAAAGACTTTTATTTAGCCCAGAAATGTGGATATGGTTCAGAAATACAAGGGAAAAGTTATGTTTATTTCCAAGAGTATCTAAAATGTTGTGATGAAATGCCCATGCAGATGGCTTTTATAGCTTTGGTACACAGGCTGCTGAGAGTGATGTGTCTGTGTAATCAAAATAAATAACTGTTTTCAGGATCTAAAACACGAAGCTGAGAGGATCAACAACATAAATATACTCGTGTGCACACCAGGTCGGCTTCTTCAACACATGGATGAAACAGTATCTTTTCATGCTACCGACCTCCAAATGTTAGGTGAGTCAAATGAATTTCTAATTTAAAAAAAAAGAAAGCTCAGACTTAGGAGAGAGCCCTTATACATTTTTATGATAGAAATTTTATGTTAGATAAATGTTATGATTCAAAACAAACTTAAAAATTACTGAAACATTTTGGCATTTGGGCTCTAAACCCAGAAAGTAAAAGTAGACTTAAAAAAATCAGAAGAATATATGTACTCTTATATGTGAAATTAGGCACATTAGTATTAGACCATGCCAAGGTTTTTAACACCTGCTTCTAATAACTTGAAAGGTCAAATTGGCATTTTTTTAAATGAACTTTTTCTTTTTTGCTTGGGAATACTACCTAATGTGTATTTTTAAATCAATTTTATCTTTGAACGTTTTTGATTTATAGGAAAGTTGCAGTGGAGAGTTCCTGCATTATCCTTCAGCTGGTTTCCCCTAATTTTTTTTTTTTTTTAATACAGAGTTTCGCTCTGTCGCTAGGCTGGAGTACAGTGGCATGATCTCGGCTCATGGGTTCAAGTGATTCTCCTGCCTCAGCCTCCCGATAGCTGGGACTACAGGTGTGCACCACCACGCCCAGCTAATTTTTGTATTTTTAGTAGAGGTGGGGTTTCACAATGTTGGCCAGGATGGTCTTGACCTCTTGACCTTGTGATCTGCCCACCTTGGCCTCCCAAAGTGCTGGGATTACAGGCCTGAGCCACTGTGCCTGGCCTTCCCCTGGTGTTAATGTCTTACATGACATGGTACTTTTATCAAAACTAAGGTTAACATTGCTACATCATATAAATTCCAGACTTTATTCAGGTTTTACCAGTTTTTCCGCTAATGTTCTTTTTCTGTTTTAGGATCCAATCCAGGATACCCATTGCATTTAGCCTAATGTATATTTTACATATGATAGTTCAACTTGCATTTTCCTTTTTCAGTTCTTGATGAAGCAGATAGAATCTTGGATATGGGCTTTGCTGATACCATGAATGCTGTTATTGAAAATCTCCCCAAGAAACGTCAGACTTTACTCTTCTCAGCAACACAAACTAAATCTGTAAAGGACCTTGCACGCTTGAGTTTGAAAAACCCTGAGTATGTCTGGGTTCATGAAAAAGCAAAATATAGGTATGTACTCTTTGAGTCAATCAAGATAAATGTTTTTTACTTTTTTAGTTTAGGGATTTGGTATTTTAAATATCTGTTTTCTGGGAATTAAGACATTCTATGAGTTATTGGTTATGCAAAGCATAGTAAATATACCAGTTAAAATTACCCAAATTCTGCATGTATCTTTAAATGTCAGGGTACTTGAATGTAGCATTTCCCAAAATGTGGTCTGGGAGGGGAACAAATGTTTTTCCATAGATGTTAAGAGGTATTTTACCATTTGCCAACACTACCTCTTAATAAACGAAGGGAGAAGGGATGAAATAGCAAATGGTGAGTCAAAGTGAAACAGTTTTATTTCTATTTCTCACAACCTTTAATATTTTCATGGATGTTGTGATTGTTCAAAGCAGTGGGAGGTGGATGTAGCTTGCTACATTTACCAAATTTTTTGGGTACGGAATCATCCTTTTTAGCAGGATTATGCAGTACTAATGTGTTATGGAACACATTTTATGAAGTGCATTAATATTTAGCAAAATACCTTTCAGTCTAAAATTCTAGCAACTATTGTTTTGTCTTGGTCTCACTAAAAACTAGAGCGTAAAGTATATGTGTTACAGTAAAAGTATGTATGTTTGTGATATGCAAGTAGTTGGGGAAATTTTTATTTATCTATTTTTTTCGAGACAGGGTCTTGCTCTGTCACCCAGGCTGGAGTGCAGTTGTGTGATTATAGCTCACTACAGCCTTGAACTTCTGGGCTCAAACAATCCTCCTGCTTCAGCTTCCTGAGTAGCTGGGACAACCGGGGCATACCACCATGCGTGGCTAATTTTAAAATTTTTTGTAGAGTTGAAGACTTACTACATTGCCCAGGCTGGTTTCAAATTCCTGAGTTCAAGCAATCCTCCCACTTTGGCCTCCCAAAGTGTTGAGATTACACTCAGGCATGAGCCACTGTGCCCAGCTGGAATATGTTTTAAGTTGTATTTTCATATGACAATTAGAAGCATATATATTTGGTATGAATCACTGCAGACTTCCAGGAGAAATGTTTTCCAGTAAATATAAAGTTGGATTCTTGAAGATAGCAATGTAAATTCAACTCTTCTATTATTTATATCTTAAAATTTTTATTTCTTCTTGCTCTGAAATGTTAGCCTAAAAAGAAATAGATTTGGAAAATGAATTGTGTTATCTGGAAATTCCTTAAATAGAGAAAATATGAGTATTCAGGCCCATCTTGACCTTGTATAATGTATGTCTAGGATTTAAAAAGCCTGAGACGAAGAGGCCAGATTCTTTGCTTCTGGGTGATCTTGGGGAATCTGAGTACTGGTATCTTTGACTTTCAAGAACTTGGGAATGGAATAGTAAGATGTGTGAGGTACAGTTTTTTTCCCTTGGCTTACTTTTGAGTGGACATTGTCTCTTAAAGAGTTGAGATAGCTATGAAAATTTTTGTGACAATTAACAATTAACTTGAGAATGTAAAGACTGACTGTCTAGGATTTTTCACTTCTCTCTTTTTTCTATTTGCCTCCAGCCTATTTTTAATATTCATCAGACAAATTTTTTTAATCATTAGAAGTCTCTAAGACCTTTCATAATTTATGCAAGTTAATTTGTACGTATTATTTCCTATCCCCAATTTCTGTAGGTAACGGTTATTTTCTGTAAATTACAAAGTTTTAGGAAAAAACTACAAAGACTTTGATATTATTTCACAAATGATTTTTGAAACCCGGTCCCATCACTTGTAAAAGTGTGGTAGACAAAATTTTCAGAAAAAATTTTGGAAGGTAGACAAGTATTGACATAATTTACAAAACCTCAGGTTATATGATAATGGCTGCAGTATTCTAATATTCCAGATTTATAGGAAACATAAAAAAGCAGATGCTCTTAGGAATTTCATCTAATGTCAATGTTAGCTTTTCCACTTTAGTAGCTTATCAATGTGGTTCATACACCAGGAGAGATAATAATCAAGAATATTTTAAGGTGTTAGAGAGTATCTACTCTCAAATTGTGAAGGACACAACAACTAAAGAAAAATTAGATCTTTCTGAAGTTGTAAGTCAGAGCATACTTAGAAAAAGTATACTAGTGTTTTCATTATGTTGTTATATATAGACAACTGGTATTTCTAATGATTTTATTTTTGAGAGAATATGCCTTTGGGCCATAGCAATTTGCTGTTTTTCAGTGACAAGTTGAATTCTATGGTGGATTATGAAAAATTTCAAATTTGAGATATGTCATGAGCTTATGTTATTAGGTATATACAAATTTAGAATTGCATTGTCATTTTGAAACATTAATCATTATGAAATGCTTCTTTTTTGCATGTGTGTGCTTATTTTCTGTGGACAGTCTGTCTTTTTTGGATTTGGTTTTTTGCCTTTTTCTTATTGGCTCGGAGGAGCCCTTTAGATAAATTAATTATTTATTTGTAATATGAGTAGCAAAACACTTCCCTACTCCCAGTGTTTTTTCATTTTATAAAATGTTTCTTTTTATCTTTACTAATTCTTTTTTGCCTTAAAGTCTAGTGTTTTTTGAGATGGAGTCTTGCTCTGTCACCCAGGCTGGAGTGCAGTGGCATGATCTCGGGTCACTGCAGCCTCTGCCTCCCGGGTTCAAGCAATTTTACTGCCTCAGCTTCCTGAGCAGCTGGGATTACAGGTGCCCACCACCATGCCCACCTAATTTTTGTATTTTGAGTAGAGACGGGGTTTCACCATGTTGGCCAGGCTAGTCTCGAACTCCTAACCTCAGGTGATCCACCCGCCTCGGCCTCCCACAGTGCTGGGATTACAGGCCTGAGCCATTGCGCCTGGCCAACTTTAAGTCTAGTTTGATAATAGTCTACCTATAGCAACTTTCTTTGAGTTATCATTTGCATGGTGAATCCTTTCCCATCCTTGTACTTTCTACATTGTTTACACCATATGTTTTTAGATTTGTCTTTGTGAGTAGCATATTTTTAATCTGGTATGATAATTGCTTTTGACAGTTAATTTAATTATTATTTGGGTCCCTTTACTTCTTCCTACCTTTGTGTCTTCATTGTTAAGTATTTTAATTCCACATGTATCTTAAGCCCCATAAGCCACTATTATCACTGTTTGCAACATCAGTATTTATTTAGACTTACCCAGTTCTTCTCCTTGTATTGTCACCCTTCCACCTGATAATTTTTCTTTTGCTCAGATAATTTCCTTTTTAGTGCATACTTGTTAGTGAAACAGTGTTTTGACCTTTCTGAAAACCTCTTTATTTCATCTTCATTTTTTTTTGAAGTCTATCTTGGCAGTTTTTTTTTTCCTCTTCAAAGACATCTTTGTTGTACTCTAAGTTCCATTATTTCTGTCAAAGTCATCTGACAGTTCTCTTGTTCCTTTGAAGGTAATTTTTTCTTTTTTTCTGGCCAGCAAATGTCTTAAGGTCAGGTTGTCTTGATCTGGTCTAGCCTGGCAATTAGACTCTGGGGTTATCCTGTTTCTGGTTTGTCCTGAGACTTGGGGTATAATCTTCACAGATGGGGCATAGCCTTTCTCAGCGTCTCAACCAAAAGACTGAGGTATCTACCAGGGCCCCTCTGTCTTGGCAAGTTGTGAACCTTGTAGCATTGTGACCCTGCCAGAATCTCTGTTCAGTTCTGTAGCTTCCCAGTTGGTTGGTTTTTGCTTGTTTTTCCTCATTTTGCCTTATGTGTGCTCTGTTTAGGGGTTGGCATGTTCCTCGAGGGTAAATTGTATGAAAAATTTTAGATTCAGTTTTCCTTCTCTCTGGGACTTGCGACTGACGTGTTTAGGCTTAAGGCTGCTACCTTGTTTCTCCCCTGTCTTGCAATCAGCAAATGCTTTTGGGGAGAAAAGTGAGGTTGTTAACAGAGGGCTTGGCTCAGGGCATTTCTGTTTTTTCCTTTAGCACCTCAAGTCCTACCTGCCTTGGTAGCTCTCAGATGCTGCCAGTCTTTTTGTTTTGTTTTGTATTCCTGCTTTTATAGTTGCTATTCTAGGCCAGAGGGTTAATCTGATACAAGCAGCTTCTTAGCCCTGCAATTTTAGCAGCTGATAGAAATTATTGCCTAGCTCCATTATTTCATCAGGGTTTGCAAAATTGTGATATTTTAATTCTATTATTTCTTCATTAGTTTAAATACTTTCATATCAAAGAGCTTTCACATGAACTATGTGATTCTGAGGTACAGTTCTTACAGGAAAGCCAGAATATTAGAATGTATGCTTTAACACCAATGAGTTGGTTCCCTAGTATTTTCTGAAGGTTAGCAGTATTTGTTTTTGGTGGGGGGTGGGGGTTGTGTGTACTAAAAATGAACTCAGATTTAATGATAATTAATGATGAATTAATGATACCTAACTCATAGATTAAACATCTTTTTATGTCCTTGAATCAATAGAAATTTTTATATTTAATATTCATCTTGTGTCATCCCAAACTTCGCTAGTAGATGCTTCAAGTTATTATCTCGATTCTTCAGATACATTTTAGTAATCTTTGGACTCCTTGCTTTCTGGTGTTCTAAGTTTATCTTATATATTTCCAGTTCTTATAAAATCCTTCTAGCAGGATCTGGTATATAAAGACTATAGTCTAAGTGCTAACAGGCACGGTCATTGTGTTAAGCTTTACAGTAGACAGGCCTTTTTAAAAGAGTTCATGCTGATAATTACAGATCATATTTAGAATTACAAGGTTTTTATTAAGCCTCATTTAAAAAATATGTATCTCTTTTCTCTTCTGCCAAACATTCATTCCTAAAGACTTCTGTTTCATCTGTCAGTGTATCTAAAATAGTTTCAGGATAATACCAGTATTATTACTGACAATATGATTACTTATAAAAGTTTAAGATTCCTTTGCATTTCTCTTTTTCTCCTTAGACATCCCAGTAAAGATGTAGGAATCAAATTCCTTCAAAGGCATTTCCTTTGAAATAATTCCTTTGTCATTAAGTCATCAACTTGATATATATTTGGGCTTGTTGTTTTCATTTTGCTCTTTTGTAAAACTTCATTCTGTTTCCCATAATTCCCTATAGATATGGCCTATTTCTTATTTAAAGACTGTTTTTTTAGTTCAGTTTTAGGTTAACCTCAAAATTGAAAGGAAGGTACAGAGATTTGCCATATACCTGCTGTCCCCATGCAGCCTCTGCCATTATCAACACTCTTGCTAGAATGGTGGTGCATTTGCTACAATGGATGGACCTATGTTTTTGCATCCTTATCACCCAAAGTCTGTTACTTTAGGGTTCACTCTTGGTGTGGTACAGCCCATTGATTTGGACAAATTTATAATAACATATGTCTACTGTTATAGTATTTCACAGTATATTCACTGCCCTGAAAGTCCTCTGTGCTCTGCCTATTCATTTATTCATCTCCCCTGACAGCCGCTGATCTTTTTACTGTCTCCATAGTGTCATCTTTTCAGAATGTTGTATAGTTGGAACCATACAGTATTTTAGCCTTTTCGTATTGGTTGCTTTCACTTAATATTATGCATTTAAGATTGCTCCATGTCTTTTCATGGAGTGATATGATAGCTCGTTTCATTTTAGCACTGAATAATATTCCATTGTCTGGATGTACCACAGTTTATTTATCCATTCACTTACTGAAGGACATCTTGATTGCCTTCAAGTTTTGGCAATTATGAATAAAGCTGCAATAAACATCCTTTTGCAGATCTTTGTGTGGACATATGTTTTCAACTCTTTTTGGTAAATACCAAGGAACGGGATAGTTGGGTCAGGTACTAAAAGTATGTTTTTTTGAGACGGAGTCTTGCTCTGTCGCCTAGGCTGGAGTGCAGTGGCATAATCTTCCTTCATTGCAAGCTCCGCCCCTCGGGTTCATGCCATTCTCCTGCCTCAGCCTCCCAAGTAGCTGGGACTACAGGTGCCCGCCACCACGCCCAGCTACTTTTTTTGTACTTTTAGTAGAGATGGGGTCTCACTGTGTTTGCCAGGATGGTCTCGATCTCCTGAACTCGTGATCCACCTGCCTCAGCCTCCCAAAGTGCTGGGATTACAGGCATGAGTCACTGCGCCCGGCCTCAAGTATGTTTGGTTTTAAGAGACTGCTATACTGTCTTCCAAAATGGCAGTATCATTTTGCATTTCCGCCAGCAGTGAAGGATGGTTCCTGTGGCTCCACATCCTTGCCAGCGTTTGGTGTCGTCACTGTTCTGGATTTTGGCCATCTAATAAGTGTGAAGTGACATATCGTTATTTTAATTAACTTTTGCCTGTTGACATATGATGTGGATCATCTTTAAATTGTTTTTTATTTTTTTTGAGACAAGGTCTTACTCTGTCACCCAGGCTAGAGTGCAGTGTAGCATGATCAGGGCTCACTGCAGCCTCGAACTCCCTGGCCTGAATTGATGCTCCTGCTTTAGCCTCCCAGGTAGCTGGGACTGTAGGCACATGCCACCATGCCCAGCTAACTTTCGTATTTTTTTGTAGAGATGGGGTTTCACCATGTTGCCCAGGCTGGTGTAGCATCTTTTCATATGGTTATTTTTTTATCTACATATCCTCTTTGGAGAGGTGTCTGTTAAGATTTTTGGCCTCCTTCCCCCTTTTAAAATTGGGTGTTTCTGTTCTTATTGTTGAATTTTAAGAGTTGTTTGTATATTTTGGAGAACAGTCCTTTTATCAGATGTTTTTTGCAAATATTTTTCCCCCATTCCGTGGCTTATCTTCTAATTCTTTTGATAGTGTGTTTCACAGATCAGAAACATTTAATTTTAATGAAGTCCAGCTTATCAATTCTTCCCTTTGTGGAACATAACTTAGTCATATCTAAAACCAATTGACTTGTAGTTTTTGGTTTGTCTGTCCCCCCTCCTTTTTTCTTTCACTGTAAACACAGACACACATGGGTGGGCATGTATATGGATATATAATGTATAGCCCCCTGATAAATGGTACCAAACTATCTGTACTATTCTGCCCCTTGCCTCTTTCCTTAACAGTGTGTCCTAGACATCACTCCACAGCAATATATGGATAGAATCTTCATTCCTTTTTTACAGTTGCATTATAATTAATTTATGTGGCTGTGTAATTGTTCATACTGCAAGTCCCTACTGATGGACATTTGGGTTGATTTTCATCATTTTTTGCTTCATAAAAAATGCCATATATTTGTGTGTGTGTATATGTGTGTGTGTTTAAAACCAGAGTAATGTTGGAATAAAGTAGGTTTATTAATTCAAAGAGTAAATGGATGTATATTTTTCTCCAATATTTTATAATGAAATTTCAAACATATGGTACATTGAAAGACTTCTACCATAAATACCTTATACCAAACACCTAGATACTACCTAATGGTAGCATCCATTTACTTGCTTTCATCCATCCCTTCTATATTAACCCATTTTATTTTTGATGGATTTCAGGGTAAATTGCAGATATCTGTATTCTCTCTAAATACTTCAGCACACATATTACTGAGAGTTTAATATTTGTACAGATTTTTTTTTCTTTTGGCATAAAATTTGTGTACCATGAAATATGAATATTTTAAGTATACAGTTGACTTTGATGAATGTGTATCTCTCAGTAATCTAAAGCCCTAATGAGATGTGGAATACTAATCAGCCCAGCAAGTTCTCTTACACCTCTTCTTAGTTAATCCTTGACCCTGCATTTTTAGAGGTAATCACTGTTCTTGTCGTGCTTTGTTTGACATTGATTTACAAGGGATTTTGAATGTGTTTTAAAGTAATGTGTTGAATTTGTTTCCTAAGGGACAATAGAGAAAAATTCTTTTTTTGGTGTATGTGTGTAGGAAATTTGCTTGAGAGATGTGCCACTATTAAAACTTGTTTCCTTTTTTGGTCTGGATTTCAGTTACTTACATGACATATTCTAATGTTTTTCTTTTCCTTAATTCCACAAGCACCCCTGCCACTTTGGAACAGAACTACATAGTCTGTGAGCTGAAGCAAAAAATAAGTGTGCTGTATTCCTTTTTGAGAAGCCATCTGAAGAAGAAGAGCATTGTATTTTTTTCCAGTTGCAAAGAGGTATTGGCTGTTTATTTTGCTTTCTGAACGTATGTTGAATGTCCCTTTTGAAATGGCAAATCAATTAGACAAATTATTACATTGTACGAGAAGTACAGTGCTAGTTGTGGTGAGGGATCTTTAGTGTCCTTGTTGCAAGGGAATCCGTGGTTGAGACTTTCAACTCCACAAGGGCAGAAACTGTGTCTTTTCTTAGGTATTATGTTAAGTGCTAACAATACTGGAAATATAGTCGTCAATAAATATTAGTAGAATGAATAATTGTTAGCCAAGCTAAGCAGAGGTCTTTATAATCTGATACCTCCTTTAGCCTCCAAGAATATGGGAATGAATATACCATTTATTTCCATGCCATATATCTTTGTTTATGCTGATCTGTGTGGAATGCCCTCCCTGCATCTCTTCACCTAAATCTGGGGAAATACTTACTTTGAAGCTAAGTTCAAATGTTATACCTGAAAGTCCCTTTCTGACACTCCCTTTTTAAAGAATCAGTTGTTCCCTCCCCTAACCTTCTGAAGTGTTTTGTTTATATCTTAGTTAATAAACACTTCTTGAACACTAGCCCTGTGCTAGGAATAAAGAATAAGGATTTCAGAGATGTCTAAGAGAACTTTGTCTCCTCTCTTAAGGAGAAGGGACTACGGTCTTTGTGCATGTGTGTGTCCATGTGCCTCTTCTGTACTATATTTCAGATTCCCGATGACTTAATAGGGAATGTAGTAGATCAATTCTAGATTTACAGCTTTTGCAATAACTTTCCATGATAAATATGTAGATGGGTTTCTCTCTAGCTTATGGGAAGTTAAGTGGTGATCTGATGCTGTTGTCTACTGAACCTTATTTTACCATGTAAAGAATGACTTTAGCCTTGGTGCGGTGGCTCACGCCTGTAATCCCAGCACTTTAAGAGGCTGAGGTAGGAGGATTGCTTGAGTCTAGAAGTTCAAGACTAGCTTGGGCAAGATGGTGACACCCTGTCTTTAAAAAAAAAAAAAAAAGACTTCAGTTTTTCAAGGACCGATTTTAGATTTTCAAAGCTTCCAGTCTTCTGGGAGCATTCCTCAAGGCAACTTGGAAGTGTATCCTGAGCAGTAGCCAACAACAAAACAATAAACTTCACATCTCCTAAAGAAGAGTTGGTTTTGGTGTCTAGGTGCTAGGAAATGATTCTGAAAGTTCTATTTAAAGTTCTGTTTAAAGTTTCTTCTACTCTTTAGAGTAGGAGATGGCATCAAAGGTGGCCTTGGCATAGTTGCCCAGGGTGGCAGTGCAGCCCCCTGGTCGAGGTATAGCAATTGTCAATACCCACCATCAGCAGCAGCTTCTTGGGCATGGGGCCGAGATGATGCCAGTGCCTCCTGAGGTGGGGATAAGTCTCACCAGCACAGAGAGGGTCTGTCACCCTGCAAGGGCTGGTGAGCTTGCCGATCTTGTTCCCCAAGTAGCCTCTTGGCACAAGGACAATGGAGAGCTTGGCCAGGATAATGGCTCCTCGAATGGCAGTGGCTACCTCCTTGGAGCACCTGATACCCATATCAGTGTGGCCATTGTAGTCCCCAGTGGCAACATGCCTTGAATCCAGTGCATTGGCCAGTGTGGGCCACTTTTGCGCCATGTAATCTTTGAAACCTCATTCTTGAGAGATGCCCCCAGGAAAATGTCAATGACCTCAGACTCCTTGATGGGCAGGAGAAGAGATAGATCTCCTCCAGGGTCTTGGTCTTCATGTCCTTCACCAAGCAGCACAGCTTTGTGACTGGCATCCACCCCTTGGCTTTGCCTCAGTGGCCTTGGTTGCAGGTGCTATTGCTGAAGCCTCCTTCGAAGCCTCTGTGGTTTCCCATTCCTTGTCCCGTGGACCCTTCCGCTGCACCAGCATCATCTGCCATTTGATGTTTTCTTGGAGAAGCTGTTTTTACATCTTTACGAAAGAAAGGCCTAAGTCCAGCTATCTCTGATACTTGCCTGATACATTGTCCCGGAATCAGAACCTCCCTGGCAGTAGCAAATTGCATTTGAGAAAGTGAATGGCTAGTGATTGGGTAACAAGCAATTCACTTGGTTTCCCATTCTTTACTGTCAGCAAAATTGAAGAGAGACTTTAATGGGGTCTTTCTCTTTAATTGAGCGACTGGATCACCAAAAATTATTTGGAATAATCCATTATGAGTTTTGGCCTATTTTATAGGAGCTCAGAATTAAACTTCCTTTGAGTTTGTTTTATTTATGTGAACAGATTTTAACCCCCATATTAGAGAACATAAAATAATGCTGAACTCTTTTCAGTCTAGTAATCCATAGTATCCATTTATGGGTACAAAAAGAGAACCAGAACAATTAGCTCTATATAGTCCCACACATTGAGATATATTTACAATGTTTTTATTTATGTCTAACAGTTTTTTAAATCAAATCCCAACATATTTCTTGGTTTGATCAGTTCTGTATTACTAATTATTTTAATAATTGCTGAGTCTGAGAGGAAAGTTCAGTCAGCCTGTGGCCACAGGAAATTAAAATAAGTTTTTTCTTTTGTAGAAAATGAGTTATGATAACATCAATAAAAGGCTTTCAAGCTTCAAACTTAAGATGCAATTCTGTGACGTTAGGAAATAGAAATGTGAATTAAAGGAGGGAAGGAAATTAAATTGCTTGTGATTAAATAAGAGTTTCCTTTTTTACTTGGTTGGAATTGGGTATCACATTGCTCTGCTGTTGAGACTCTGTGGGATACGTTGATAAGAGAACAGTGTTTATTTTAAAACGTCAGTATTTACCAGAAATTATATTCTTTGCTGCGATTGAAATTTTGAAACATTTCAGATACCAACACAAAAATATAAGAAGAGCATTTTTTTTTAAATCAAAGGAAATATGTGAGCAAAAACCTTTGAAGACCGCAACTCTAAACTACATTTCTCTTTTTCTGCTCTATATTTAAACATTTTTTTAATTGTTAAAATTCGTGTTGCTTAATACATTTTTGTTGTCCATCTTCTAAGCTTTATTGCTGCCATCTGCCATAAGCAAACTTATTCTTCTGTTAATGCCCCAGGTCCAGTATCTGTACCGAGTGTTTTGCCGGCTACGTCCTGGTGTTTCTATCCTTGCACTCCATGGTCGACAGCAGCAAATGAGAAGAATGGAAGTCTATAATGAGTTTGTCCGTAAGAGAGCTGCAGTACTCTTTGCTACTGATATTGCAGCCAGGGGTCTGGGTAAGAAAACTTCCTATCATGAAATTTCTGTGATCGTGTGAAATGTAATTTGCTTATAAAGTATATTTTGGGAAATCTGATAGACTCAAACACTTGGGATTCTTTTCTTATTTTGTAAGAGAAAAGTAAGTAGTAAATTGGTAGCAGTTGACTAACATTAAGGATGTATCAGTGAAAATTTCCATAGTATTTGCATCTTTTTTACTATTTCATGATAATCACTCCATAGAATCCTGAGGAACCTACAAAATCAAAGGGGGGTTAAAAGTTTAAAGATATGAAAACAATTCCCATTTCTTTGAAAATTGGAAACTTGTTTATAGATACTGAACTCATTTAATAAGAAAAATCAGTGAAGTCCATGTTTTCATCCCTCTAATTTTTATCTGATAAATAACTACATTTAACGTAGTTAAATTTATTTTCAAAAAGCTGCTTTGTTGATTATACAACTCCTGGCTTTGTGGGAATGGGATGGGGATGGACGTAACTAGAGAGGAAAACTAGACTTAGGAACAAAGGGTGAGAATAAATAGGTGATAATTTGAATCCTTCAGTCACTTAATTTTATTGTATTGTTAATTATAGCAAATTTGAAGCATAAACAGAAGCTGAATATGTTTAATCTACCCTCATATACCCAGCTTTAACAATGATCTTTTTCATAATCCTCCCCCTGTCCCTCTTGGAGTACTCTAAAGCATATCTCAGATGCCATATTTATTAGTTTAGGCTGGAGTACAGTAGCACGATCATAGCTCACTACAGCCTTGATCTACCAGGCTCAAGTGATACTCCCACCTCAGCTTCCCCAGCAGCTGGGACTATAGGCATGCGCCATGCCTGACTAGTTTTTATTTTACTTTATTTTTTATTATGCTTTAAGTTCTGGGGTATATGTACAGATTGTGCAGGTTTGTTACATAGGTATACATGTGCCATGGTGGTTTGCTGCATCCTTCAACCCGTCATCTACATTAGGTATTTCTCCTAATGCTATCCCTCCCCTAGTCCCCCACCTCCAGACAGGCCCCAGTGTGTGATGTTCCTCTGCCTGTGTCCACTCTTCAACTCCCACTTATGAGTGAGAACATGCAGTGTTTGGGTTTCTGTTCCCATTAGTTTGCTGAGAATGATGGTTTCCAGCTTTGTCCATGTCCCCATTAGAAGTGGTGCTTTCAGGTTATTAAATATTAGGGTATTTCACTGTTTGTCCGACACAAAGCAATCTGTCTCTTCCGTGTCAGATACGAAGTAATCTTCATATTCAAACAGTCATTAATTTTAGTTCATTTTGTCAAGAGAAATGTTTACTATCTCTTGGTTCATGCAATTAATTTTATTTTTAATAGAGTTCATAGATGATATCCATCAGTTTGATGTGATGAAAAGTCCTGGCAAGCAATATTTTAAGATAAAAATAGTGCAGCAGGGCAGATCTTGCAACCAGTTTCTTAACTTCACATCCCTTCTCTGTAGATTTCCCGGCCGTGAATTGGGTTCTTCAGTTTGATTGTCCTGAGGATGCCAACACATATATTCACAGAGCAGGTAGAACTGCCAGGTAGGTGTACTGACTAATTTCTTTTCTTTTGCTACTATCCAAATAACAAAGCATGCTTTCCCAACTGCAGGTAAACGAGAAAGGAATTCAGGTAAGTGAGTGCTGGTTTGGCATTTTGTGGTGTGAGTTGACAGCTACTGTAAATCATTATGGCTAAGACTTGATTAGTGCTGCAAAAAATCCATAAAAATCTTATTTTAGTTTGTTTAAACTTTCTTGTACTTTACTTTTCAGCAAAACTGCTCATTGAAAGTCATCTCATTGAATCCTAATGACCTGTCAGTTAAGTCTAGGACTGCAGTAGTCCTCACTTATCCTCAGGGGTTATGTTCCAAGGTCCCAGTGGATGCCTGAAATCTCAGTACCAAACCCAATTTATGCTATGTTTTTTCAGTCTAGTAACTGAGACAGCTAAGTAACAAGCGGGTGGGGTCTTAAGCGTGCATATGCTGGACAAAGGGATGATTCACATTGTGGGCAGGACACAGTGGGATGGTGTGACATTTTATCAGGCTACTCAGAAGGGTGAGCAATTTAAAACTTATGAATTATTTCTGGAATTTTCCATTTAATATATTTAATATTTTTTGGGCCTTGGTTGACTGGGCGTAACTGAAACCACAGAAAGCGAAACCACAGATAGAGGGGGGACTACTTACTGTATTATTAAATCCCTATTTTCAGATGAGGAAACTGAATCTTTGAGCAGTTAAACAATTTGTTCAAAGATCCACAGAGCCAGGATTTGAACCCAGGCAGTCTGGCTTATCTAGTCTAGATCTTGTGCTCTTACCTTCTAAAGTATAGGCTAATAAGAGGCTAAGTGATTTGGAATCATAGATATCTCTTTTTCCTTTCTTCCTAGTTCAGGAAATAGAGACATTGCTGAAGACCACTCCCTATCTCTCCTTCTTCCTATACTCCCCACTTCCTCCCAAAAGTATACTATGTTTGCTCAAGAGGTATGAGGAACTGTCTAGAAAAGAATGTAATAGGCTGGGCATGGTGGCTCATGCCTGTAATCCCAGCCCTTTGGGAGGCCGAGGTGGGCGGATCACGAGGTCAGGAGTTCAAGACCAGCCTGAGCAACATGGTGAAACCCTGTCTCTACTACATATACAAAAAAATCAGCCAGGAGTGGTGGTGTGTGCCTGTAGTCTCAGCTCCTCGGGAGGCTGAGGCAGGAGAATCACGTGAACCCGGGAGGCGGAGGTTGCAGTGAGCTGAGATCGCACCACTGCATTCCAGCCTGGGCGACAGAGTGATGCTCTGTCTCAAAAACAACAAAACAAAACAAAACAAAACATAGTAAAGTCAGTCATTTGGAATTAAGTGGCATAGAAAGGTATCTGAATGAATCAAAAAGGATTACACAATCTGTCATTGCTGTTAAGCTGTAGCAGCAAAGCTGGGAGGTATACATTCTTGGTGGAATTGTAAATGGTTAACATTTTTCTGGATAGCATATGGTAATACTTATTAACAACCTTACAGTTCTTGTTTTTGTCTTAGTAATTCCACATCCAGAAATGGATCTTAAGAAAATAGAGAGCTGAATAAAGTTTCAGTGTACATTTGTCTTGCTGATGTTTGTAGTGTTTAAGAATTGGAATTTATTATGATCTTTAGATTATGATTATGGTTAGCCACAGATGGACTGTTTCTTCAGTTTTACATTTTTGCTCTGTTTTCTTTCTCATCAAAACTGGATGATTGGGTATTTATCATATGGATTCCAGGATTGGTCTAACTGGACCAATGGTTGCTTCCAATTTCATGCCACAAACTCTTCTCAAAACTTTCCCAGGGATGTCAGGATCTTTAGGCCCGAGCACAGACTGTCCTGTTTGGCAGGCTTGCTTTGCCACCTGCCCTGTGTCCACTTCAGCAAGTGGCCCCAAGTATGAAAGTGTACGCTATCCCTTGCTTACCTAGGAAGTCCCCTTGGAGTTTAGTTCTTTTAGATTTCTATACATTTATATTTTTTGGGTAGCTTTGAAGAAAATTTTTTTGGTTTTGTTTTTATGTGGTCACTTTTTGTTTCAGCTGAAGTGAAGGTTTTTTATGTCTTTTTATAGCCTAGCAAGAAATAGATCTTCTTAAAATTCTATTTAATTTTCATAAGATGTTTGAATGTATGAGTGTTTAAGTGTTTTTTTTTTGTTTTTTTTGATTGATTCATGTTTATCCTGTGGGCCATCTTTAAACATGGTTTATAATAAAAATGCACTCAAATTAAATGTGCTTCTTTTGACCAGCATGAAAGAAGGGAGAGAACAGTATAATAATGAAAGACTATTTAAAAATAGGATTTATGAATTAGTGGGTTCAAAAATAAGTCTTTTAATTGCAATTAATGATGTAGTTTTAAACAAGCAATGCAGTTAGGATTAGGTTTTGTATATGATACTGTACATTTAGACAAACTTGTTTTTAGAACTTTCTTTCTTCTTGGAACTAACTAAAATGGGACATGGGTAGAATAGTTGCCTGTTCTCCATTTTTATGAGGGGGTAGATGGTGCCTCACTGGTCTTTAATGTATTGAGTACATGGTTTTTGTTTTGTTCTGTTTTGTTTTTTTTGAGACAGAGTGTCACTCTGTCACCCAGTCTGGAGTGCAGTGGCACAATCTCAGCTCACTGCAACCTCCGCCTCCCGGGTTCAAGCGATTCTCCTGCCTCAGCTTCCCAAGTAGCTGGGACTATAGGCGCGTGCCACCACACCTGCCTAATTTTTGTATTTTTAGTAGAGATGGGGTTTCACCATGTTGGCCAGGTTGGTCTTGAACTCCTGACCTCAAGTGATCCGCCCGCCTCAGCCTCCCAAAGTGTTGGGATTACAGGTGTGAGCCACAGTGCCCGGCGAGTACCTGTTTTGATTGTCATTCATAGTGAGTATTTTGGAAAGTCATCAGTGGTGGTTGGTGGAATGACCTTCTCCACTGTTATTCTCCTCAGTAAATGTGTAGTTGTGTAAATTTTTACATGTACCTGTGCACATATCTGCATTCTGTGCTCCTGTGGGCCTCTGGATAGGCAGGGTTGGATATGGTATCTCACAAGTGCATTGGGCCAGGGGTGTAGGTGCTTTTTATTTTTATTTTTTCTTTTCCTTTTCGATATCTTTAATATAGTGTATTCTTTAATGTGATTATTTTGATATGTATTTTCTTTTTAGATGTGCCAGTGGTATTGATGGGGACAGGGCAGACTGATTCCTAAATAGAATACATTTAGCAGTAAAATTCTCCCTATATGAAGATTATTGGACATGTCAATATAAATCAGGAAAAGATTCTAGAGGGGGGAATATTTCAAGGTTCTTGGTTCCTAGAGAAGTTGTTGAAAATTTTATGTAGTTGAACATGCCGTGGTGAACATTAAATTGGGTCTTAATGACTGAGGAGATGAAGAGGAGTTAGAACAACATCACATTATTGTGTCTGAAGAGAGAGAATACTAATCTGAAAAAAATGTTTTAATGTAACTTTAGTGTGGTCATTAACTTTTAAAGCACAAGCCTGTTTGACCTTTTGTAACCAATTAAAAATATTTTTACTTGACTATTTTAGGTGTATAGTATGTGGAAAGGTTTAGCATATATAATGCTTTTTTTTTTTTCCTGGCAGTTTAAAACTTGCCAATAATGGGCTTAAAGATAATTAGAAAGTTTTGTGGGCCATGAGACTGAATAATTGAATTGAATAAAGGCTAAATTGAAATTAGAATCTAATTAAAATCCTGTGTATTTGGCTGTAATTAAGACCAAGTTGCCAGATAGTGTTTGCTTTTGGAATTGAACTATAATATATCGATATAGGAAAACAAATTCATTAGCAAAATAGCTAAGATTTGGGGAATCTTTTTTTCTTTCCATATTTTAGCTAAAAAAGTGATTTGGGTACTTTTGTCTTGAAGTACCTAATTCTGTATTAATTAATTTTACCTTTCTAAATTCCTTTTGATCTATAGCAGTTGAGAAATTTCCCTGTATTTTCCTTAACCATCACACCCCTATTAACAAAATGATCTCCTTTAGAGATAAGTGAGGCCAGGTATATGAATATAGTTTTATAATGCTGTATCCTGTGATACATTCTGTCACTTTAAAAAGCAGTTCTCTTTAGGGCTTATAGTTCTTTTGGTACAAAACCAAGCTCTTTCAGTTTTTATAAAAATGTCCAGTTGAAAGTAGAAAATATTTGGGAATGGAAAATAGACATCAGATATTCTCAACTTTAAAAAATGTTTTTATTTGGGGAGGGTAGGGGAGGGTTGTGGGTAGAAGATGGGCATTTATATATAACTATTTTTTTTCCCCAGAATAGTAGAAGATAAAATAATTTCAGCAGTATTCTAATTTAGCCTTATGTGCCTGGCTACATTTTGTGGCGCTCAGAAATTCTGTAAGGAGCAGAATGTGATTCCACTAGGGGACAGCAGAGGCCAAACCTTAGCATTGCACACTCACTGGCAGCAGCTTAGATCTTAGAAAAGAGGAAGATGGCCACTAGTTAAAATCTGTAATAACTTCTGAAGAGTTCATGGCTGGTTGTGGGAGAATACTGGTACTTTATGGAATAGCTAATGAGAATTTTTTAATAGTGTCTTTAATTGGTTTGTGAATTGAAATAATAAAAGTAAAAAGACAGTTTTCATGAGCATTAACTTTCCAAGGCTTACCATGTGTACCTTAGATATAAGATAGGAGCAATCTTTGTTAGTGAAAATGATTTCTTTAATTCCTTTAGCTTACATTTGTGAAGGTCTGCAGTCTGCTCCTCGTAGATAGTGGCTGATGCTTCTTTACATGACCTGCTTTTGTTGGTATCTATGATTTAAAGGTTGCATAAAAGGTCACAGCAAATTTATTTTGCATCTGGAAGCAATGAGGAGCTGGGGGAGAGTATAGCCAGTATGGCTGTAGGAGTAGATAAGGAGGGCTGATATTTCTTAGGAGTCTATTTCCCAGGTACCCTTGGGAGTATTTCTTAGGAGTCTGTTTCCCAGGCACCCCTTGGGAATAGGGGTGCCCCCACTTTATTCTCCTGTCTAGTCAATACAGCAGGCACAGTGTTCCTTCTAAAACATAAGTCGGATTATATCACTCCTCTGATGGCATACCATTTCACTCAGAGTGAAAGCCAATGACCCCCTGGGCCTAAACTATTCATCCGTTTCCCCCCAGTTTGCTAGTATTCTCCCCTTGTTCTCTATGCTCCGTACTGGTCTTGCTGTTTCTTTTATGTGCCAGGCCTTTATACTGGTGCTGTCTCTTTTCTGCTGGGATGCATTTTCCTCAAGTATCCACATGGCTGTCTTCCTCACCCTCCCCAACCACTCCTTTTAACCCTGCTTGACATTCCTTTCTCCAAAGTCCTTTATCACCTTCAAATATACTAGAGTATTTACTTAGTATATTTTTACATTGCTTTTCACCTTGATTGTAAGTTCCATAAAGGCAGCAATGTTTGTCTAGTATATTGATGTACCCTAAGTGCTTAGAACAGGACCTGACATGTAGTAGACAGTTGAGATAGTGATTCAGACTCATGAATCAGATCTTACCTAATATGTTAATTATCCTAATATGTTAATTATTTATTGTTGTGTAACAAATTGACCCATGGCTTGGTGGTTTAAAGCAATAACCATTTATTATTGCAATAACCATTTATCTTGTAGCTTCTGTGGGTCAGGTACCCAGTGTGGTTCATCTGGGTCCTCTGGCTCTCAGTCTATCACAAGGTGTCAGATGGTACTTTAAGGTTCAACTAGGGTTGCATTCATTCTCAGATTTATTCACATGGTTGTTTGCAGATTCATTTCCTCCTCTGCTGTTGGTCAGAGGCATCTCTCAGTTCCTTTTCATGTGGTCTTCTTCACAGGATAGCCACAACATGGTAACTGACCTCATCAGAGAGGGCAAATGACAGCTGAGGGAGAGAAAGATGAAGCAGTAATGTCTTTCATGACCTAGACTTGGAAGTCACAGTCCATCTTTCCTGTAACATCCTGGGGTTGCATGTCAGTTCTATTCCTTGTAGGGGGACTACACAAGGGTGTCAATACCAGGAGGTGCAGATTATTGGGAGTTGTTTTATAAGCTGCCCACCACACCCAACATCAAATTTTACCACTGATTTCAAGGATAAAAGCAATCCTGAGGTAGAAGTGAAACAAGAAGAGGTGTGGGATCTCCACTATAGCTCCCTGGTTATTTTCTTGCCAAATTAGGGCATGCTCTGGCCCAGGTTAACATAGAAGACTCTAAATAATGTGTGGCTTAGATGGACACTTGCATAGATGGACTATTTGTATACTCGGTTACAGAGCCCACCAGAGAAACATACTTTCAAATCCATAAATTGTGAACAACCATGGTGCATCCTATTAAAAGTCTCTCATAGGTGAGGACTCTCACCTAGCAAATAACCATGTTTGTTTCCCTGGAGATCTGTCATTAATATGTTTTCTAGGAGATTTGACCATATCACTTTTATTGGGGTGGAGGGAGCGCAGGGCATCCTCTTCCCTACCTCCCACCCCTGTACCACACAAAGAACGAATGGACTGTGGTTTAGCCTTTTGCTTCCCAAACTCAATAAATATTTGTATGAATAAACTCATTTAGCCCATAGAACAACTCATGAAAGAGGTTCTCATATTAGGAAACTCTTTCTCAGAGACTTTAAGGTAGATTATGTCGATGATTTCTCAGTTTAGTAAGTACCAGGCCTGGGATTTATGCTTAGATCTTTCTGACTCTAGAACTCATTCTTGCCAGTGTGCCCTGATCCAGCTGTTTACATCTAATGGATTACATCTAATAGCGCAGCCCTGGAGCTCCCATGCAGGGCTTCTAGAATGCATGAGAGCCAGTTACTGGGAGAAGAAAGGTAGATGTCTTCAAATTTGTTGACATTTGTGGTCATGAAGACGAACTAGTATATGCATTTTCTTTCTTTGGACTATGAGAGATAGACATCCTGTAGTTGTTCCATCACTGCCTTTAGAAAGTCAGGAATCTTAGGTTTGAATTTGACTTTGTCACCTAATGACCGTGTACCCTTGGACAAGTCTTTAACTTCTCTAAGCCTCAGTTTCTTCTCTGGTAAAATGGGGTTAATTGTATCTAACTCTTATTTCCTGGAAGTATAATTTTAGGTAGTAGCAGTGCCACTTTGATTTGCGGTTTCTTTTTATTCTTAATCTGTTACAATTTAGCCTTTTTTTTTTTTTAATTCTTTTCAGGGGACAAAGTTGATAGAATTTAATGATTTCTACCCTTTCTCTGTGAACCCCATAAATCCTTGTTCTTAGTCAGTGCTAGAAGCTTTCCATGCAATATGTATTAACCAGCTTGGTTTCTCTCTAATTACTTACAGTGAACTTCATTTGTCACTGTTGGGCCTGACATGGTATACCTGTTTGTTATTTGAGATCTTAAGGTGCAGATGACTTTCTTTTCCCCAGAATATTTCCAAACCTGTTCTTTTTTCCTTTTTTAAATCTAGTATAGAATCGTCAGACATTCCATAAGTCAGAGATACCCTTTTTCTTGGAATAAGCTCTCCTTTGTACCATGTTGTGCAGGAGGAACAGAACAGTTGGAATCAGATCCCTTATGGCTGTCTTTCTGCACCTGCATAACAGACTGCACTGTTCTCCCCCAGTGACATGAAATCTTGGGGATGGTTGTCATAGGTAAGGCTGAGGTATAGGGAGAATAGAAGGAGATACAGGGCGGGAAAAAGAGAGGACTGTGCGATAGTAGAGCGTAACCAACAAATGTCTCCCTTTCTCCACTTCTTGATTATTGTATTGTGAGCAGTGACTAGCATATCAGTAGTCAGAGTTGTAGAGTTTTAGATCCTAAAGGGACATAAATCAGTCAATTGTATAATGTAGAAATAAGAAAATGTAGTAAATAGTGATTTATTTTATCTAAAGTTATACAGCTAATAGCTAATAGTACAACAGGACTGGAACCCAGTTCTTTTGACTCTAAATCTGGTGTTTTTTCTTTCTTCTTCTTCTTTTTCTTTTTTTTTCTTTTTTTTTGTGACTGAGTGTCTGTGACTCTGTCGCCCAGAGTGGAGTGCAGTGGCGCGATCTTGGCTCACTGCAACCTCTGCCTCCCGGGTTCAAGTGATTCTCTTGTCTCAGCCTCCTGAGTAGTTGGAACTACAGGGTGCGCCACCATACCTGGCTAATTTTTGTACTTTTAGCAGAGACGGGGTTTTGCCTTGTTGGCCAGGCTGGTCTCAAACTCCTGACCTCAGGTGATCCACCCGCCTGGATCCCAAAGTGCTGGGGTTACAGGCGTGAACCACTGCGCCTGGCCACGTTTGGAGTTTTATCTGCTGAAACAGCTTCTAGTGTTCACTCAACAAATATTTGTTGTGCATGTTTTAGGGACACATGACACATGACACATGCCCTCAAATTTAATAATCAAGATAAGGAAATATACTGATATTGGTAGTACTAGGATGTATGTTAAATAAGGTAAGAGTGAAACAAAAGATATAGGTCTTAAAAACATAGTTTTTTAAAAAAACTTATTTTTAATAACTTGTATTACAAAAATAATGCTTACTCACTGTACAGATTATCTAGACAATAATGACAAAACAATTAAAATCACCTAAAATCCACCACTTAGAAATGTTTTCTTCGTGTATGTCTGTATATATTTTTTCTAGTTACAAAAATGGGATTGTTCTAAATAAACTTTTTGTAACCTAACTTGTAACATGGAGAACCAGGCTAAGAGAACTGAGGGTGGCTAGGCAGTTGTGAATAGCGTATCACAGACCATGGTAGGACAATAGTGGAAAGGATGAATGAGCAAAGTTTAAGGGACAATTAAAGACCCAACTAGAATGGAGTTGATGGGTTGGAGAATCTGAATTTGAGTAGTTAAAGATTATTGGCTCATGGGTAGAAGGCAAATTATTGCTAGAATGGCAGGGCTTTTTTCCTGCCTCTGGCTCTAGTTTGTTTGAAGGTTATTTCAGTGGAAGAATTAACTGGTACACCCAAGCCAATGGACTGGATTCCTATTTTAACTAGAAATACTAGTGAGCTGCAGGATGTGGAGATAAGCTTCCTGATATCAGCTAGACAATCATGACCAATCTGTTGAGTATTCTTGTTTCTGGAGGCAATTCTGGTATAACTGAAAAAGTGGTGGATT